>NC_138770.1:286769972-287164972 GCF_965119305.1 Pelophylax lessonae
AGCGCACTGCTCCTTTATTACATGCGATCAGATGTTCATGCGAAAATCAGCTATACAGTTTGTATGGCTCAATTCGCACTGCACTCGCACAAAAGTCGCACATGATGCATTTATTCAGCCGCATCAGGATAGGATCGCACAATCGTTCAAACTTGTGTGATCCGATCCTGTGTGAAATGTCAGATCGCACTGTGATATGCGTTAAAACTGGGGGTATCTTTAACATTTCATTGACACCTCCAGCAACTCGCATATGGCAGTGACCAAAATGCTTTCATTAACATGTAAATATGGGAATAGGACAGCCATCATACATTTAGTGCTTCTTTACACAGCTTTAGACCTCGACCCCCCAACTAAAGTCTAATAAAGAATTGAACACACATTGTTGAATGTAAAAACGTTTTAGTATCAAACATTCACAGGGTTAGGGTTAGGGTTAGGGTTAGGGTTAGGGTTAGGGTGTTGTAAAGTGCTTTTCCCAAACTTGGGTACACTCTTTAACATCTGAGTGTAATTAAAATGCCATAAAACATCATAAAAAATTTGTAACATCAGGAACATCCCAATACAAACATTAAAAACCTAGTAAAATTGTGGCTTAAAATTTGCCAATCATGTCCACAAAATTGCGCATTTTGATTTGTAATGCCGTTGCAGTCTCCTTTATTTGTTCCAGGTCTGCGCAGCATTGGAGAGCCTCACGGGTCAATTTGGCTAATGTGCAACTATGTAAAACATGGTCTGTAAAAATTAAAAAAAAATGAGTCAATGTGAATCACCTACATGAGGTCATAATAATAGAGAAACATTTGGTGTCCAGGTAATCTTAAATTCCTCTCGAGTTAATACCTACCCTGTTCTTATGCTCTTTTGCCCTAGGCTCTTCTTCTTCCTCCTGTCCTCCTCCGATGCTGTTGCTGATGATTCTGCCGGTCTCCTGAGCTTACTATATATTCATTAGGGGTGTGAACGCATGATGACGTCATTGTGAGGGCATGGTTGTAATGTATATATATTAAGATGCAGAGACCAGAGACGGGCAGAATGCACGGCAACAGCATTGGAGGAGGACAGGAGGAAGAAGAAGAGCCTAGGGCAAAAGAGCAGACAACATAAGAGCAGAAGATTGGACAGCAGAAGAGTGGAGAGGAGAAGATCCAAAGAGCAGAGTGGAGAAGACCGGATGAAGATATTTAAGAACATTTCATAAACGTCTCCTGTCGTTATTCACATACACTTCCATTTATGTGGTTAATGTGTAGGGGTACTATGTACCCCATACCCATTCACATAGTGATTGGGGTCTGGGATCTGGGGGCCACCCTTTGTTAAAGGTTGCTTCCAAAGTCCTAGGAACCCCCTGGCCGCATGACCCCCCAAAACCACCAGACAGGGTTGTGGGGATGAGGCTCTTGTCCTCCTCTACATGGGAGTAAGGTGCTTTTGGGTGTGCGGTGCAGAGGCCCCCTGGCCCAAAGCAACAAAACCCCCCCATGTTGAGGGCATGTGTCCTGCTGTGGTCCAGGGGGTGTTTGGTCCGCTTGCTCGTTCTCTTTCCTGGCCTGACAAGCTGCATGCTTGTATAAGGGTCTGGTAGGGGTTTTGGGGGTAACCCACGCTGTCTTTTTGTTGTGGGCATACCCTCAAACTCAATACCACACACAAAAGGCCTGGTTGTGAACTTGGGGGGACACCCACGGTGGGTTGTTCAATTTTTGGGTGTAGTTCCCCCTCAAAAATCTTCACAACGCAAGTGGCCCCGCAAGTCAGAGCATCCTGATCCGACTTACGGTGCGACTTCCATTCAAATAAAGAGGCTCCCATAGGGAACTAGTGTTGTAAATTGGAGGCTAAAAATAACACTGATAAAAATCATTATGAAAAAACCTACGTGGGCACACAATTGGCTCTTGGACACTTGGTCCTGGTTCCTCCACAGTTTCGGAAGTGGCTTCCATGCTGCTTGGCAAGTTGCCAGGAGATCGGGCTTCTGACCTGGCTGGGGATGCCACATCCTGGCATGATGCAACATCTGCAATGTAAATTTGTAAGGGAATACAAGAATATAAGGTTAAACAATCATTGCAAATACACATATTTCTATGATCCCACTACACAAAAATCTGTGACTACCAACCTTCTTGTTGCTCTGGTGTCTCATCACTTGTTGGCTCCACCAGGATAAGTTCAGGAATAATGTCTTCATCTACATAATACAAAACATTGGCCATATCATAAAAGTCACAAGAGGTACATTTGTTAGGACATGGTGCCCTGCTTGATAGCTCTTTTAGTAACAAATATGAAGACATGTACATGGTTATCTACGAAAAATATGGTACATTAATGTTTGACAGTGCATAGGAACCAATTACCTTTAGTGGAATCTGTGCCACCTTCTGTGCCCATGTCCTCATCTTGTTCCACAACTGCCGATGGAGCTGCCAAACCTCTCCTCCTCCTTTCCCATTGTTTGGCACGGAGTTTACGTTTTTCTCCTATTTAAAGGTTTGAATAATAATCTGTGATTAATAGGAATGTTTGCTGAGAAGATTCGTGCAGGAAAGAACGTTCGTTGCAACACAATACATATATTTTTCACTATGGCTTCCTGACTTTTAATGTCATATACTAAAACATCAACAATAGATCGATCAAATCACGACATGACAACTAAAATGAGTAATCTAACTTTTTACATAGACATTATAATCTAGACATGTTAATACAACATACACAAAATTATAAAAAACATATTGCATGATTAAAAAAATAAAGAAAAAATAAAACTTACTTTTTTTCAAAATCCGATGGATTTGGGAAAGCTGATCCTGCTCACGGTGTTTCAGGTCAGACCACCGTTTCCGAATCTGATCTTTCGATCGCTCGACACCGAATTTTTGGACCAAACAGGCCACCACCTTGTCCATGATGCCATCTTTCCTGGCATTGGGCCGATCGTAATTTGCCAACTTTCCATCGTAATCCATTTTTTCTAAAATGGAGACCATCTCCACCATTTCTGGCTTTGACATGGGTGTAGCCCTTGATTTTCGGGTGGCCCAATCACTTCGGCCCCCACTAATTGAGCTCCCAGATTGTTGAGACATGGTTCCTAATTAAACAATGATTATTCCACTGCCTCAGGTGTGAGTGTCGCATGTAGGCCTGATCTTCGGCACGTACACACCCCTGCACAAGCCCGCCACTGGAGGAGGAGTTGACGCCTGCGCTGTATTTAAAGGACGCCAGATCGTTCGGCCGACGATTCGCTAGCGGACATATCGAGAGTTGGAGCACGATCGAGCGGCGAATCACGACTTTTCCCCACAAACAAAGGTACGACTCTTTTAATAGAAAGTGTGTGTTTTGGGCCCTATACAGCTTTTATTAGGAATATCTTTATTATGTGCCAAAATACATGCTATTTTAATATGTTTTGTGTTGTTTTGTGTCTTGCAGGCATATACTGTCCTGCAATATGGTGGACAATTTCACCACCCACAACTTTTTAATAAGTTTTATTGATGAGTTCAGGCAACTGCCCTGTTTGTGGCAAGTCAAGTCCGCAGATTATAAAAATCGAAAACTCAGAAAACAGGCCATGGAACATTTGGTGGCCTTCTACAAGCCCGTCTGTCCTGGGGCAAATTTTACTTATATCCGCAAAAAAATAAACAGTATTCGCACTGCCTACAGGAGGGAGTTAAAAAAAATAGAGGAGTCCACCCAGTCTGGAGCAGGGGCACGGAATGTATATGTACCACGGCTGTGGTACTTTGATAACATGCGGTTCCTGGCAGACACCATGGAATCCAGGCCGTCAATTTCAACACTGCCTTCTACTTCGGCAGAGGGCTCAGTGTCGGTAGATCCAAGCCAGGATGAGGATTTCCTGGAGGAGAGTTTTACTCAGGTATGGCATTTCACAATATATTGTCTGCTAAAATGTAATCATGTAACAAAATTATAAGCTAAACCATAATTGACCCTTTAGGTAAACGGGCATAGCAAGGGGTTGGCATGACAGGCAACCGCCAGGGGCGCAGGCCAAGGGGGGTGGGTCACAAAAACATTGGCATTGTTTTATTGTTTATTTTAACAATCCACTCAGCCTGCACACCCCAGAACCCCCAGTTTGCAGGCGGATTCATGCAGGTGTAAAACATTGAGAGCAGCTTCATGCAGGTGTAAAACATTGAGAGCTGCTTCATGCAGGTGTAAAACATTGAGAGCTGCTTCATGCAGGTGTAAAACATTGAGAGCAGCTGAGCCAAAAGACCAGGAGACTGAGACTGCCTCTCACTGCATCCCCAGCACCCCTCCGGTCTTACAAACACTGCTGCATCCCCAGCACACCTCTGGTCCTAAGAAACACTGCTGTAGCCTCAGCATTCCTCTGGCTCAACCTTTTTTAATACAAAACTAACAGCTCCTGCAAATGATCCATCCATCCTTGCTTCCATGTCTCTGGTCTCTCACTCTGGGTCAGCAAGGCAGGTGGCTTCCTTATTCATGTTTCCCTGCACTGCTTCACCCTCAATGCCCTACATCAAGTCCTCTGCAAGTTCAGGCCCCTCTCTCTCTGCAACCCCCTCCTCTCTCTCTCACACCCCCTCTTTCTCTCCCTCTCTCTATCTCTCAACCCTCTCTTTCTTTTTCACACCTGAGACAATGATTGCCCACTAGAGAGCTCTACACTGGGCAAACAAGGGGCAAATTAGAAACTTTTAATGCCCTTTAATTTTTTTTTGGGGGGGTGGGTTACAGTTTTACATTGATCTTGGGGGGGGGGGGGGGGTTGTTGCCAAATACAGCTCCTCAACAAGGGCACTGGAGACCCTAGATATGCCACTGTATGTAAAGTCTGCTATTTGTTCACAATAATATAACAAACATGCATTTTTATATACACTATAACATTCTAATCAATTGTTCATTTCATCAACAGGGAAGTGTCACTGAGGAGGAGCCAGGTTGCAGCCAGGAGCCTGGGGAGCCTGTGGAGCCTGAGGAGCCTGCGGAACTCTTTCCACCACCACCTCCTCCTGCCAAACGGAGGCAAAAGAGGAAGCACGTGGATGACATCACCGACGAGTTTATCCAGGAGGCCACCATAGCCCTCCGTAGGAAACCGGAGGCCAATGAGTCCTTCGGGAATATGACTGCCAAAATCCTGGATAAGGTGGACCTCAGGCAGTGTCAGTATGCCAGAAAAATTATTCTGGATGTGCTGCAAAACGCAGAAAACGGCATACTTACTGAGCACAGCCACGCATGCCAGGAGCACCCGTGCCCTCCACCTCCACCTCCACCTCCACCTCCACAACACCCACCACCTCGCCAAATGCCACATGGCCAGTGGCAATATGGCCAGCAGGATCCAAACCTGCCCTCATGGCAACCTGATTACAGTTACCAGCAACTTTAATTTGTGTAACCCCCTATTATTTATTTTACCCCTGTTTGCCAGTTTCTAGTTTAATTTTGTCCAAATGGACCTTTTTTATGTTTAGTTTATTATACAGAAAGTATTGATGTTTGCTTTGTTTTTTTTTTGCTGAGATCCAAAAAATAAAGAAAATTTAAAATAAAAAATGGCCTATCTGAATTTGTTAACATGTTTAATATTGTGCATAACCTGAAAAATATGTTTTAGACATTAATTCATACAAGAATAAAGGGTCATATCAATAGTTAGATCTTTGGTGTGAAAATACAAAAATAATGGTGAAGAGTTCAAATTATTTAATTCTAAAATTTGATAGAACAGATAGAATAGACAAACATTATCTTCATCATAACAGAACACATGCCTTTTTATTAGAAAAGTATGGCATTATGAGCAGCATCTTCCTTCTTCTCACATTTATCAAGATGAGCATGTGCTCCGCATTTCACCTATTTCTTGGACTTCCGCGAGCCGAAAGTTCTTTCTGAATAAAATGTTGAGTTTACTAGAGAAAATTCTTCCGGGAACTCATTTGGTTTGATCATGCGTGTTGGGATTTGTAGCTGTGTGTCGGCAGAATTGTGTACTGACAGGCGAACAATCGTCCGTTCTGGTGTCGGCATACAAATATTTTCATGTTTGCAAGAAAGACTTTTGTCCGCGGATTGTGCGCAGACATCTGTCGGAGGCACCATACTAACACGCGTACAATCGGCAGATCCTTCGTCCACCGACGTTTGTATGCCGACGATCGGTACGTGTGTACGGGCCTTAACTCTAAACATGCAACCTGTAAAAAATTTTTAAAGCGTGACCTTTTTTTTTTTTTTTTTTTTTTTTGTCGTCAATCCACGAGCTTGCGCAACTTTAAATAAAAGTTTGACATGTGGTATCTATTTACTCGGAGTAACATAATTTTTCACATTATACAAAAAAGTTGGAGTTAGGTCTCTTTCACACAGCTGCTCCGTATGTCCGTATATCACCCCATCCGTTTGCGGGTGATATACGGACATAATGCATGTCAATGGGATTGCGGATGTCAGCGGATGACCATCCGCTGATAACAGATTTGCGTCCTTTCAGTTCTGTTCCGTTTTTTTGGAGGAACAGAACCCTATTTTTCTTTCGTTTAAAAAACGGAACGGATGCAAAATCGGATGTCAGCGGTGTCATCCGCAATCCCCATAGACATACATTATGTCCGTATATCATCCGCAAACGAATGGGATGATATGCGGACATACGGAGTGGATGACACAAGTGTCATCCATGTCCGTGGAAAAAAAAAAGTGCCGGAGCGGAGGAAAAAACGGATCGGCCGTGTGAAAGGGGCCTAACTATTGTGTTTTGTTTTTTTAATTCATTAAAGTGTATTTTTTCCCCAAAAAATTGCATTTGAAAGACCGCTACGAAAATGCAGTGTGACAAAATATTGCAAAGATTGCCCTTTTATTCTCTAGGATCTCTGCTAAAAAAGAATATATATAGAAGTAATTTTCTAGCAAAAAGAAAAAATAAGATTTTAAACTTGTAAAGAGAAAGGGCCTGGTCAGCAAGTGGTTAACATGAGTTCATAGTAATGGATTTCTTAGCCCCTCTTTTCCCTGTGGCTTGAACAGTGAACTGTTACATTCAAGGTGTGCTCTGAATAACTGTCACAGATGCTTATGCTCCTAACCGAACTGCCATCAAATGGCTGGTGTCACTTACCTGTCCAGGGATCCCACGATGTTGCACCCCAGCCAATTTTCGAATCGACTCTTGGGTGCTACTGTTGCCATTCGTAGTAAGGGAAACCGGCAGTGAAGCCTTTTGGCTTTACAGCCGGTTCTATATGTGCAGCGGAAGAAGGAAGACGGCGTCTGAACCTTTAGGCCCCATGCACACGGGACGTTTTTAACGCCGCTGTAAGTAGCGTCAGGCGTTTTATTTTTGCAGCCTAAAAACGCACCTCCATGTTATTCTATGGCCTCATGCACACACAGACGTTTTTGAACTGTAAGTGGCCTAGGCGTTTTTAAGCTGCAAGAAGAACCCACGGCCTGCGCGTTCTGAGGACCAGCGTTACAGCTGTAAAAACATCTGACGCTGCTAAAGGCTGAATAACGTTGCTTAACGTGCGTTAAGCCACGTTATACGTTTTTTCTGCCTCCATTCAAAATCAATGGTTCCCTATGGGAGCCTATTGATTTGAATGGAAGTCGCACCGCAAGTCTGGGTGGTTCTTGAAGTGCTCCAGGTATTTAAGTGCCGGGTGTGGAGACAGTGATCCCCCCCTTCCAATCTCTCCCGCACTCACCAGAAATCAGCAACCCTACAGGGGTAACCAGCGTACAAGACACAGGTGCACTCTCCGGTCAGGTGATAATCCTATGTGCTGGTCCCTCTGGTGGAATAATCCTGAAGCCTTTTGTGCCGTGTATGTTATATACAAATCAGACTCAAAGGAAATATGTCCAGGGTACCATATGGGAGAAAAGAGCCTCATATAGTGATGTACCGTTATAAAGCAAATCTTTATTAGTACATACAAATAACGTACTCGCATTTAGGCAGAATAAAATCAAGCGACAGGTAGTGTAGGTACCGTGAGACCCTCTTTTAGCGGTGGCTTCCGGGTCCGGGACGCTGTCTTAGCCAACCACCGGATCTGCGTTCCAATGATGCGAAAGTGACGTAATTACGCTTGGCGCGTTTGGTCATCAATGACGTCTTCTGCAATATTAGCACTTTATAATCACTTATTTAATATTGATTCCTGGGAGCGATGACGTTCAGCTCCCAGGAATCATTGCAAGCCAGGAAGTGACGACTCGCCGAGGGGACGAAGAGGAAGTAAGGGGAGTATATTTTCTTCTAAACAAGGTAAGTAAAAAAAAAAAATTGCGATTATCCATTTGTTTTTCAGGTGACCCCGGGCATGAAGATGGAAGTATAATTTTAGGGTGGAACTCCGCTTTAATTTCCAATTTTTCTTCTAGAAAAGTGATAGTGACTTTGCAGTGTTATCCGGCCTGGAATCTGTTGTTACTTTTATTAGTCATATGAGTATTTTTTTCTTAATTTTTTTTTTTTTTTTAACTGAAGCAATGAGGTCCTGTGCACAATTTTTTAATCTATGAACCTCTTGTTTCTGAGTTTTAGATGAGGAATCATTTATATGCATTTACCCAGTAAAAGTGCATGCTTACATATGGCAATTTTCTGTAAATTTTGGCCCCATGCACACAGTGCGTTAGAAAAAACGATTTGCAAAGCCACTTCTAACGCCAGGAAAAAGCAGCTGTAAAAACGTGCTTTTAGTAGCTTTTTCCATTGGCGTTATTGCATGTTTGGCCACATTGGCTTTTAGCAGCATTTTTCTGCCTCCATTCAAAATTAATGGTTGGCTGTGAGCTGTCTTTAATACGGCTTTCAGCCCATTGATTTGAATGGAAGTCGCATCGGATGATCCGACTTGTGGTGCGACTTGCACTCTGAGGATCTTGAGGGGGGAACTCCATGCTAAAATGGGGAAAAACAGCGTGGGGGTCCCCCCCAGGTTCCAAACCAGGCCCTTAGGGTCTGGTATGAATTTTGAGGGGAGCCCCACGCCGAAAAAACGGCATGGGGTCCCTGCCAAAATCCATACCAGACCCTTATCCGAACATGCAGTCGGCAGGTCAGGAAAGGGGAGGGGACAAGTGGCCCCACCCCCTCCTGGACCATACCAGGCCCCACGCCCTCATCATGGGGGGGTGGGTGCTTTGGAGCAGGGGGGGGCTTTGCATGTTCGATAAGGGTCCGGTATGGATTTTGGCGGGGACCCCACGTCGTTTTCTCGTCCCTTCTCCTTTCCTGACCTGCCGGGCCACTTGCTCGGATAAGGGTCTGGTATGGATTTTGGGGGGGGACCCCACATTTTTTTCGACGTGGGGCTCCTCTTGGGGGGGACCCCTCAGCGTTTTTTGCCATTTTGGCGTTAAGGTTCCCCTTCAAGATCCTCAGAGCGCAATCATCCAGATCCGGCTTGTGATGCGACTTCAATTCAAATCAATGGGCTCCCATAGGGAACCATTGATTTTCACATAAAAAAAAAAAACGTATGTATAAGCCACATTAAGCAGCCTTTAGCAACGGCAGACGGTTTTACAGCTCTGACGCTGGTCATCAGAATGCACAGACCCTGTTTTTTTTTTTTTGCAGCTTATGCCTGTGTGTGCATGAGGCCATAGACTAACATGGAGGGGCGTATTTAAGCTGCAAAAAAAACATCTGATGCTCCTAAAAGCACCTGCAAAAATGCCCTGTGCGCATGAGGCCTTAACCACTTGCCGACCGCCCGCCGGCTTTTTACTGCGGCAGGGCGGCTCGGCTGCGTCCAGTCACGTAGTACTACGTGACTGGAGTGCATGCGGTTTCGGTGGCGTGTGCGCGCCGCTGGAGCCGCACTCCCACTGTGTTTAGACACAGCGAGAGGCGGGCCAAGGGAGGAGAGGCGGCGATCGCCGCCTTCCTCCCTCGATCGTCCGGGAAACAAAGAGAAGATCCGCCTTCTGATGTAAATGTAGCACCCTACAGGTAGGTGCTAGGCAAAAGTATAGTGGGCCTTGTCTGCCTAACAGCATGGCCATGATTTCTTTGGTTACGGTGTCATGGTTTCCAGGTGTGCCTGAGGCTTCTCATAGGCTAGTGGAGGAAGCCTAATTAGTGGACACATTCAGGCTTGTAACTACCCCAGAAGGCAGATTATGCTGCAGAGGATTTTGGGAGTGGGTATACGTTTGGGGGAAGCACTGACCTGGCATCTTTGGCGGGAGCAGAGTCCCAGGAGAGAGAGAACGGTTGTCTCTCCTCCTGTCTCAGGAAGAGGATGTCTCGGGGTGTCGCTCGAGAATCCAGAGAGTGCTGAGTTGAGCTGAGGGGATCCGGTGTGCCAAGAACCAGTGGAGAACGAGAAGGGTTCAGTCCTAGGAAAGCCTACACAGGTCGTGAGTACTGAGGATTGCCCCTGGGGGTCTGACTGGAGAGTTAGAGGAGACCACTCCAGAGGAGGTTCTGGGATCCAGTGTCAGCTAGCTGTAGGTGCTGGGGTACCTAGGTTGAGGATCCTGAAGTAGCAAAGGGGGTACATAGTCAGTGGACCCTGAAGAGCTAAAAGTGTAAAGGGCCCCCTGCAGTTTGGGCCCTGAATTGTGCGGAGTGCCAGTTGAGAGTTGCAGCTATACAGTAATTCACAGTAAGCTACCTTAAGCCAGTGATAGGCTGGAGAGGGTGGTCAGTGACTTTGCAGTGTCAGTAGTTCTATGTTTCACAGTCCTGAGTCTTCTGGACAAAGAGTCGAGGATTCAGCACTTCAGTCAAGATACAGTGTGTTCTAAGCATCAGTGAGCGCTGGCTAGCGTCGGCTGGCGTCAAGGCAGTGTTAACAGACATTTTCTGGATAAAGTAATGAATTGTATTTAGTTAAGCATAAAAGGAGTTTCCTACTCATTCCCTTCTACCATCCCCTTTATCTAAAATAAAACCACAAAAACCAAGATGCTGGAGTTGTCAATGTCTCAGTTCTCACACCCAGGGTCGCAGCTCACATGGGCTGGAGAGGTAACCGGTAACAATGGCAGACCCACATCAGGCCCAATGCCTGGAAAACCTGCTACATTTGGGGGCTCGTCCGGGATTTTGCCATTAGTTACTGGGCTAGTTGCCCTTGGCAACGGCAAAAAGAAAAGTCCAAAAAATCCCTTTTTGTGTCCGGAACTGTTATGGATGTGAGACTGCCACCATGGGAGGAAGGGAGAGTGGGTAGAAGTTGGGAGCCCACATGGAAGGATGTTTGTGGCAACGTAAATGTTCTAAGAGGAATTGTGACGTGACAAAGACTTTTCCTGGATTATTAAATGTATTCTGCTATCAGAAAATGGAAAGCAGGAGGCAAAGGTGTCCGAGTGTATGAATGCTGCAACTGCTTAACAGTGAGAAGCCCCAGGGTGGGCAGTGAAAATGGCGTCGGGGGTCCCAGGGAGGAGAGAGAAGAGGACGCCGGAGTTCCTAGTGTGGAGGGTGACAATGGAGACCAGGGGCACGGGAAGAGAGGGGCCAGGGGCCTGGTGGTGGTGCACGCTATGTGGAAAGATGTTGACCGTGCATTTGACAGCGGGACATTTATTCTTTATAGTTGCTGCACACATACAGTGGGGATCGAAGTCGGCCACCCCAAGAAGGGCAATGGGGCTAGTCCCAGAGCCAGTATGGAAGATGAGGATTGCACGTGTGTGGCAAGGAAGAGGAGTATCGGCCGTGCAACCGTCAGCGGGATGCTACTCTTGCCGAGCAAGAAGGGACAGCTGGCTTCAGTCAGGAAAAGCGCAGTGGAGGCCCTAGTGCAATTGAGATGGGCGAACGTGTATCTAGCAAGTGATGCAGTCCGCTTTGCAGCTACTTCCCAAAGGTTTGCAGCGAAGCAGCATGGCAGGGGAAAAGTTACAGTACCGCGCCGGAAAGCGAGCCATGTGCAGGTCTGCCCAGTGGAATGAGTAACCGCCCATTATGGCGAAAGGGTGGAGATAGTGGGAACCTCCAGCCAATCAGGAGTGATCCAGGGGACTCTATTAATAGCCCCTCCTTCGGGTGCGGCCGTGCGGGAGACACGTGTAGGAGAAAGAGGCATGATGTTCAGGAGCGAAGAGTGTTCCCGCTATTACTGCCACCATGGCATTCACTTTGCATGCATCCAATGAAGTCATCGGTGCATGCGATCTGAAGGAACGGCCGCCCGTGCTATTCCCTAAGAGCCCTGGGCTGTGAACAGCGGCTCCTGCGGGCATACGCAGGAATGATGTCATTGCTGCTCTGGCCAATCAGATGGCCGGATGACGCAAACCCGGAAGTAAGACTGCTGAACATGTCAACCGTGTTACCGGTGAGCGGGCGGCACTGCGGGGGCTTCGTTCTAAGGTATTTCATAATGAGCTAGTAGGCCATGCCTACTAGCTCTTTATGCCTTTTGTCTTTCAGGTTTTTTTTTTTTTTTTTATGGGGTTTACAACCTCTTTAACCACTTGCCGACCGCCCACAGTATATTTACTGCGGTAGTCAGCCCCTCCTGGGCAAAGTGAAGTAGTACTACGTCGCTCGCCCAGGAGCCTGCAGGGGGCGAGCGCGCGCCGCTGGAGGCGCGCTCCCGCCCCCGCTCGTTCCCCTGCATCCCCGCACGTGTGACCAGCAGACACGATGTCCACCGGTCACTCGCGATCTCCCGCTGGAGAGGGAGAAAGGCAGGCGGCTGATGTAAACAAAGCCGCCTGTCATTCTCCCTGGTGTAACAGCAGAGATCGTACGATCCTGGTATGTAGGATCGTATGTCTGTGGTTACATCAAAAGCCACACCCCTTTACAGTTAGCAACATGCCCCTAGGGACACACTTAACCTCTTGATCACTAATAAAATTAACCCCTTCCCTGCCAGTGTGATTTTTACAGTAACAGTGCATATGTATAGCACTGGTTACTGTAGTAATGTCACTGGTACCCCCAAAAGTGTCAAAAATGTCAGTCAGGGGTCCGATCTGTCCGCCGCAATGTCGCAGTCCCGCAAAAAAAATCGCAGATCGCCACTATTACTCGTTAAAAAAAAAAACAATAAAAATTACATAAATCTTTCCCTTAGTTAGTAAACGCAATAACTTCGGCGCAAACCAATCAAAATACGCTTATTGCGATTTTTTTTTTTTTTTTTTTTTTTTTTTTTTTAACCAAAAATATGTAGCCGAAAACAAATTGGCCTAAAATGGTTAAATTTAGATTTTTTTTTTTTTTTTTTGTGAATTTCATATAAAAAAAATTTGAAAAATTATTATTTTCAAAATTTTCACTTTTTTATTTTTTTTTATTTTTGTTGTTTATAGCGCAAAAAGTAAAAATTGCACAGGTGATCAAATAGCACCAAAAGAAAGCTCTGTTTGTGGGGAAAAAAGGACGTCCATTTCATTTGGGTACAGCGTCGCACGAACGCAATTGTCCATTAAAGTCACGCAGTGCCGAATCTCAAAATAGGCTCTGGTCTTTAAGCAGCCAAATCGTCCGGGGCTTAAGTGGTTAAAGCAGAACTAAACCTTCCTATCATTTACAGCCAAGGAAGCAGCCATAATGTTTAATCTGTAGTTGCCATGGTGCTGCACATGTGATCAGTTATGACACTAGCTATTGGATGTCGTGACAGTTCGGTTAAGGGCAAAAGCAAATGTGACAGCTATCATTCATAGCATGCCTTTAATTTAAAGTGATTGTAAACTTCAGACCCAAAATGTGAACAAAGCATATTCCTCTATAGTGTGTACTTGTCTAATATAAGAGCACTAAAAGTCATTTCTGTCTGCTGCTTCCTTCCTCTGCTATCTGCATGAATTACTTTTGGCAAGTTTCACTGTCACCAAGAAAAAAAAAAGGTAACAAAGGGAGGAACTTCAAGCTGATTGACAGCCTCTGCTCTGTTCCTGTGTGCTGTGTAAAGGGGGTGTGTCCCTTCCCTCCAATCAGCTCACAGAGCTCTCCTGACTGAGCTCTGCAGTTTGTAATTTCAGCTCTTCCCCCGCCCCCTTTTTTTTTTTTTTTTGACAGCTGACAAGCTTTATAAATTTGCCACTTTGAATGAATATAGAATAGAGAAGACTGCAGATAGACAGGTACAATGTATGTAGGAGGATTTGTTTTATCTCAGTGTATTACCTGAGGCCAGTCAATTCACTGGGTATATGTAACGGTTTACAACCACTTTAACTGTCTTGGGAAATAGTTTTTTCTGATTTGTATATGCAACACTTGGTAACAGAATACTATTCATGTACATACATTTTGCTTTCTCAATGGGAATTATCCATTCCTTCCTGCAGCATAGTGGGTAGTGTAATTCACAAGTTTGATTTCACAGAATGTGAGGAAAAGGGGATAGAAGTTTCAAGGCTCCTCTTTTCCCTCATGGGATCACCACAGCTTAGGGTTTCAAGTCCTCCCCCACAGGTGAGGGTGTGGTTTGAGGGGAGTCTGTAACCTGATAGGTGGGAAGCCGTAGAAACAGGTAGAAGTTTCTGGAAGCCCCTAGGGTATCAATAAAAGGGGCTCTCTGACAGGAATTTTTGCCAGTCGTCATGGGAAGGACACGCTGCGGAGCTCACCCAATCCCTCCCCCCTTGTCGCGGCCTTTATAATGTAGTGGGTCACCTTTTTGCATGAAAAGGGGGACAGTGAAACGAAGAATAAGGTTATGTGGTAAATTCAGCTCGAGCAGTAATAGCGGAGTTGAAATTTATGGTATTGTAAGTAAAGTTATAAGTGATATCGTTGTTCGTATGAATTAAAGAGTTTTAACAAAGTGTTACTTTGAAACCAATAATAAAGGCCGCGGCCAAAATTTTGCCCAGTAAAGTGTTTGTTGTAGTTATTCAGCATGTCTGGGATTGATCGAGTATAAATGCTGTGTGTCTGGCTGTTTGCCTGGAGATCCACTTTAGAGCTGGAAATCATTTTGTTAAAGTGCACATGTGCCCAGACTATAGACATTAGGGGTATGTTCACACCACACCTCATGCGTTAACGCATATGCGTTGTGTTGCAATTTTTTAATTCATTTTACTGTGTTAATGTGTGTTTTACATGCACTTGAGTTTTGTTTTTGTGTTTTTAGGAATAAACTTTATTTAAAGCATTGTACATTGTAATGAATGTGTTGACTCACTCGCACGTGTTTGGCAGAGCTTCAACAGATCTCAGCAGTGTGGACAGAGACAGGTACCAGTCTCCCTTCATATCAGTGCTTTTTTAAGATTGTCCTTGTACTGCCCATGTTGAGGAATATAGAGAATTGGATATGGACAATATGGTATCAGTTTGTCTGTGTCCAACTAGTCTTTGTTGGTCAGTTTCCTTCTTGCAACGTTCTACAGCCAGGAGCATGTTGCAGCACGTGGTGTATGACTCTTCAGAGATGCCAAACTTTATAAAGGTGAAAGTTTTTTACCTTGCAGTGTATTGCAGTATTGTGAGCTTGCGGGTGCTTGTGTGCATTGCACGTGTACTGCTCTGAAAAAAAGTAGTACCTGCTGTGCTTTTTTTTTTTTTTTTTTTTTTTTTCTTCAGCGCAGCACAATTGCAATGTAATGCAACATGTTTTTGTGAACAGCGTTAATAGGGAACCATTCTTTTTTGGATGCTGTGCATTGGGAATGCGTTTGCAAGTGTATCCCAGCACATATGTTGTGAACCAGCTGTAGCCTGGTCGCACGGCTGGTATTGTTCAAACTATTATTCATTATTAAAGTTCTGCAAAGACAGTGACTTTGGAATTATGGGAAATGTAGTTCTGAGAGGAACCAGGATCATAGACTGCTATGTAGAGAGACTCTTCTCCTAGGGAGCAGTGTGACACGCGGAGCCTGCTGGGAGTGTCTTTATAAAGGGGGGTGGGATCGAGTTTCGCTCTCTTGCCTCGAGGACAGCGTGCTGTAAAGAAGGGGAAGAGCTGCCGTGGATTGCAGAGGAGTAGGCTGGAGGCCTAGGGGCAGACACTGGAGCTGAAGGGGCGGTGTGAGTGCGCAGAGGAGTCTCGGTAGTGTGACCGAGCGAAACGTCGTTTGACAGGCTGAGGGAGATGCTGAGCAGAGCGGGGCCTGGTTTCAGCGGAGAGCGGAGTTCCCGGTTTGGGTGAGAGACATCCAGTATCTACATCTGCACTAATCACAGACCTAGGCTGAGTCAGGACAGGACTGCCAAACTGTTTGCTTATAAAGTCCATATGGAAATATAGATATACCACTGGACACTGCAGTTATTTATATATATATAGTGCAATACGGGTGAACTAGGCCTTAAGCCCTCTGTCCAGTCCTAGGCTGTTAGTCTGTTGAGACACATCAACATCTGTTTTACATTAGTTTCTGTGGATTACAATTATTGACTACTTTTGGGATCACAGTTCATCATCGTCATCACCTTTTATTGGGTTACAATTACTTTCCTTGGATTGTTTGGGGATTCCTTACCGGTGAAAACTAGTGAGGCCTCACTCTTCAGGAGACTATTGCAGTTCAGTATAAAGGGGGCCCCAGTTAGTACACAGAGTGCACTCTGATAGTAGATCTAGTATTGTTGTATTATTTATTCTACATTAGTCATTAAGTGTAGTCATTCTTTATCTGTGGTCACTCTCCAAGTATACTTAAACATTCAGTGTGTTTTACTGTTGCTGAACGCAATCCTCTTATTTTTATATATATATATATATATATATATATATATATATATATATATATATTCAGTATGTGTGGCTTGTGTTCCAGATCCTGGGTGCTGAACTATACTCAAATCCTTGGTTGGGAACTCAGGATCTACCTCATTGGCAACCCTTGCATTATCTCTGATTCTGTTTGTATACTTTATTTCTAGTTCAAAAGCAGTAAACTTGTTCTTACACTGCAATATTTGTGGTCTTAATTATTCAATATGACAGAACAAATAGTGTCAGTTGGGTCGGAACAGGCTCAGGGCGAAAGAAGTGAAGAGGATACCCATGCGTTAAGCCACTCCCTTGGGGGCAGGCTACACAGCCCTATGTTAACAAGCAGTAAAAGAGCTTTAAAACTCATTCTCACCAGCAAGCTGCACTGAACACATGACTGCTGGTGTGCGATGTGAGACATGGTGCCAGTGCTCCGAATTGTTTACTTTTTTTACACAGAACTTTATTAAATATCACTTGTGACATTTCAATACAATTCTAGTCACTGTAGCAGTGTAGCAATGCAGTGGTTCACATTGCAAACCCAGTACTACATACACAATGCTGGGGTGTGAACTAATTCCATTGGAAAAACAGAATTTTCCCTTGTCTATGCATTTGGGCTGCACTTGAAATAGCGGCCAGCATAGCCCCAATGCATCTGGTGTAAATGAGCACTGAATGTGAAGTTCAAACATCAAAAATAAAGACCTTAGTGGTTGATTTACTAAAACTGGAGAGTGCAAAATCTAGTGCAGCTCAGCATAGAAACCAATTCGCTTCCAGGTTTTAGCCCTTGTTACCACTGAAAATGGCTTTGAAATCGTGTGACTTCACCTGAACATGCACAATTTCAAAGCCACATTTCAGTCCGACTTCGGGGACGACTTGAAAGATATCTGTGCGGTTTGATGCACAGATGTCTAATAAAGTCTCCCCTGAAGTCGCCAAGAGTGTTGCAGGAACTAATTTAGGAAATCGCAAAGTCGGCATCGCACCGGTTGGGACGCTCTGATTGCTAGCAATAGGCTGCGATTTGACATGCGATTTGAGCCTTATTATAGGCTTACCTATAAGTACAACCAAACCATGGAAGTTTTACTTCCTCTTTAATGGTGTCCTGATATGGAGTAAGGAACAGCACTTCACCTTCAGGTATTTGTTTCTCAAGAACTGATAGAAGAAGCTATAATTTTGAATTATAACTTAACTGAAATGTATGAGCTTTAGTTTATTTGCTCTCCCTTTTTCTTTTATTTAGGTGGAAGGAAAGGCAGTACTGATCACAGGCTGCGACAAAGGGTTTGGATTTGCCTTGGCAAAGCATCTGCACAAATTGGGATTTCAAGTTTTTGCAGGTTGTTTATTAAAGGTAAGTACCAGAGATGTGGTTGATCATCCTCACTTTTTATCAATTTGTTGAGCTGAAAATTGGAGTTTTTTCTAGTTGCAGAAATTGAGCAGAAACTTTTAGTATGTAGCAAAGAACCTTTTTTAAAGCACTGTGAGGGAAGAATGTTTGAGGCCGCCATTACTGGTCTCTTCTTATGAGAACATTGGCCTTCCTGACTGCCATGCTGATTAATTTGGCTTCACTGCTTTGAGTCTCTGCCCTGAAACTATTGAAAAAGCAACTCTGACACGTGTTTACAGCATGCTTGTTCCAGGCCTGGGGCTTAATCAAAAACTAACATTTCCAAAAGGACTTTAGAAATGGCCCATACTACACCCAAAACAGGAATATTTCTAGTGAAAAAGACACTGTCTTCAAGAAACACATTTCACGTCATCTTTCAGGACAGTTTACTAGACCTAGAGAGTTTTTAAAGTCCTTCAATACCTCCCCAGCCCTCAGTTCTTGTGCTTCCTGCCTTATGTACTGTATATAGAACTGTTCTCAGGAGAATTATGTTTGTCCCCATGGTCTTTCTGGAGATGAAAACCCACCCCCTTTCTTTTTTAGTCTTGCAGCCATGTATGAAATGCATACAGACAGAATTTTCACTAACTTGTGCCATAATAAAATTTGTAAAGAAGATGAGGCACTGAGGACTTTCATGGTACAACTGAACTCAAAACTCTAGATTTAAAGTCATAATAATCCAGTCATTCAATGGACATGTTTCATGGGGAACCTGCTTCTTCCGGAGTTTTAATAGAAGGAGTTTTAATTTGTAAAGAAATAAACATAGTAATAATATAAAAAAAAAAAACAAGGGTGTTAAAATTTAAACATGCATGGGCACGCATGTGCGTTTACAGTAAAAAACTGCAGTGCATATGCCCTCAGACAGTAAAGAAGATAAGACATCATACCCAGTATATAAAACAGCAACAAAACTGCACTATAACATTCCCCATATTGTGCAGATCAACCAAAAGCTGGTAAAAATGGGGCTTCTACTCACAGCGCAGCTCACATGACCCAACCAGTCGGGTGACGGCAGCCTTCTGGGCAAGTATGGTATCTACACATGGTTCCCACACTCGTCTGGGGGGCTGCCATTTTGGCTTCATCCCCTCTCTGGTTGGCCAGTGTGAGCTGCGCAGTGAGTAAAGCCCCATTTTACCAGCTTTTGATTGATCTGCACAATATGGGGAATGTCATAGTCCAATTTTGTTGATGTTTTATGTACTGGGTATGATGTCTTATTATCTTATTTACTGTCTGAGGGCATATGCGCTGCAGTTTTTTTTTTTTTACTGCATGCATGCCCACACATGTTAAAATGTTAACACCCTTTGTATTTTTTGTATATTATTACTATGTTTACTTATTTACAGATTAAAACTCCTGAAGAAGTGGGTTCCTCACGAAACATGTCAAGTGAAAGACTGGATTATTATTTATATGGATCTCCTATGGTTCAGAGAATACTATACTACAATGTCCAATATGCTTTTTGTGTTTTGTCATTTGTTTGATAAAAATCTATGTGAAATTACTTTTTTAACATAAGATTGATGCAATAAATATTATGATTTTTAAATCTAGATTTGTGAGTTCAGTTGTACCGTGAAAGTCCTGAGTGCCTCATCTTCTGTCCAAATTTTGAATTTCTGATCTATAGAACGCAGGTACAGTTATTGAATTAATTCCTAACATTGTGTGCACATATCACTGTGCCATAATGTTGTCCTGTGGAGTCATTTTGCTAACACAGAGGGCAGTTAGTTACTGAATAACTTTTAAACATTCTAGGTCAGCAAACGCCAACCAGTGGTCCATGGGCCACGAGAAATTTTTGGTGGTCCCCAGTGGTTCTCCTGCAAATCAACATTTTGACAGATGTATACCGCCAAATGTTGTTTCCAGTGTTGTTCTCAATGCACGCTGACAGTCAATACTGTCAGCACACATTGATACCCGGCGTCTCCTCTGTAGTTCCTGCTCCTGTGAACTCAGAGGGAGGTGTTGGGAATAGTGCAGAGAGCAGGGACTTTCAATGGCAGTGCTGATCACAGACTGTGGGAGGGAGCATGGAGCTTGAGCACATGGCTGGATAAGGAGGTGAAATTTAATGATGACTCTGTGTGAGGCAGCAGTGTGATGCAGAGTGCGAGAGGCAGAGAGCCACATTGTGTGTATAAGGCAGCAATGTGATCAGAGGGAGGGTGCCAGAGAGCCAGGGCATTGTGTGTGTGTATAAGGCATATAAAATTCATGTTAGTGGGCCACAGGATTCACAATTGTGAGTTTAGTGGTCTGTGAGGTCTGAAAGGTTGATGACCACTGCTCTTGCATTTCCTATAGGTGGGTGGTGGAGCAATCTCTCTAGTACCCACCCTAGAGGATTCCTGGAAGAGGCAATGCTATGTAAAACCTTGTGTTTGGAGGCTGCTCACATAAATTGAGTGCTTACACTTAGTGCTCTGTAATACTACCATTGCAAAGAAATGTATTATGCCTTTTATCTATAACAGTGGGGTTGGTTTACTAAAACTGGAGAGTGCAAAATCTGGTGCAGCTGTGCATGATAGCCAATTAGCGTCTAACTTCAGCTTGTTCAATTACAGTGGGTACGGAAAGTATTCAGACCCCCTTAAATTTTTCACTCTTTTTTATATTGCAGCCATTTGCTAAAATCATTTAGGTTCATTCTTCTTCCTCATGAATGTACACATAGCACCCCATACTGACAGAAAAACACAGAATTGTTGACATTGTTGCAGATTTATTAAAAAAGAAAAACTGAAATATCACATGGTCCTAAGTATTCAGACCCTATGCTGTGACACTCATATATTTAACTCAGGTGCTTTCCATTTCTTCTGATCATCCTTGAGATGGTTCTACACCTTCATTTGAGTCCAGCTGTGTTTGATTATACTGATTGGACTTGATTAGGAAAGCCACACACCTGTCTATATAAGACCTTCCAGATCACAATGCATGTCAGAGCAAATGAGAATCATGAGGTCAAAGGAACTGCCTGAAGAGCTCAGAGACAGAATTGTGGCAAGGCACAGATCTGGCCAAGGTTACAAAAAGATTTCTGCTGCACTTAAGGTTCCTAAGAGCACAGTGGCCTCCATAATCCTCAAATGGAAGACGTTTGGGACGACCAGAACCCTTCCTAGAGCTGGCCGTCCGGCCAAACTGAGCTATCTGGGGAGAAGAGCCTTGGTGAGAGAGGTAAAGAAGAACCCAAAGATCACTGTGGCTGAGCTCCAGAGATGCAGTCAGGAGATGGGAGAAAGTTGTAGAAAATCAACCATCACTGCAGCCCTCCACCAGTCGGGGCTTTATGGCAGAGTGGCCCGACGGAAGCCTCTCCTCAGTGTAAGACACATGAAAGCCCACATGGAGTTTGCTAAAAAACACCTGAAGGACTCCAAGATGGTGAGAAATAGGATTCTCTGGACTGATGAGACCAAAATAGAACTTTTTGGCCTTAATTCTAAGCGGTATGTGTGGAGAAAACCAGGCACTGCTCATCACCTGTCCAATACAGTCCCAACAGTAAAGCATGGTGGTGGCAGCATCATGCTGTGGGGGTGTTTTTCAGCTGCAGGGACAGGACGACTGGTTGCAATCGAGGGAAAGATGAATGCGGCCAAGTACAGGGATATCCTGGACAAAAACCTTCTCCAGAGTGCTCTGGACCTCAGACTGGGCCGAAGGTTTACCTTCCAACAAGACAATGACCCTAAGCACACAGCTAAAATAAAGGAGTGGCTTCACAACAACTCCGTGACTGTTCTTGAATGGCCCAGCCAGAGCCCTGACTTAAACCCAATTGAGCATCTCTGGAGAGACCTAAAAATGGCTGTCCACCAACGTTTACCATCCAACCTGACAGAACTGGAGAGGATCTGCAAGGAGGAATGGCAGAGGATCCCCAAATCCAGGTGTGAAAGACTTGTTGCATCTTTCCCAAAAAGACTCCTGGCTGTATTAGATCAAAAGAGGGCTTCTACTAAATACTGACCAAAGGGTCTGAATACTTAGGACCATGTGATATTTCAGTTTTTCTTTTTTAATAAATCTGCAACAATGTCAACAATTCTGTGTTTTTCTGTCAGTATGGGATGCTATGTGTACATTCATGAGGAAGAAGAATGAACCTAAATGATTTTAGCAAATGGCTGCAATATAACAAAGAGTGAAAAATTTAAGGGGGTCTGAATACTTTCCGTACCCACTGTAAGCGTTGAGAAAAAAAACTAAGCTTATTGGTTTCTTTGCAGAGCTACACCAGATTTTGCACTCTCCAGTTTTAGTAAATCAATCCTAGTGATTTACTTTTCTTTAATCTCTGACTCTTTCTGACACCCCCTACTATTACATGTGCAGGCATTCTCGCATACACAGCTTTAGGAGTTGGAAGCTTCATGGGCAATAGCCATCCTAATGACATCAGGTCCAGTTCAAGGCCTAACACAGAAAGTTTCCCATACTGCTAATCTATCTATTTTTCATATTGTTTCATACTGTGTTTTTCTGCCTCCTGAACCTCTCTTTCTGAGCTCCTGAACCTCTCCTCTCCCCTTTAGTTGCAGTCATTTGTACTGCTGTATACACACTACAAATCCCATAGTTCATAGTCCATCTCGGGACCAAGAGAGGGTGGCCTACATTCCTGCTAACAATGGGACCATGGAGAATTAACAAAGCCATCAACTAACAGGAATTTAGATCACAGCAGCAACAAAAAGGCATGGTTCAACTGCTAGTTCCCCCCCCCCCCCCCCCAACTTCAGGTTTAAACAAGGCCATATGAAAAGTTGAGCATCAGACTGCTGTGGGCCTTGCCTTACTGAGGTCATTTATGCTGCCGGTCCCTCAAAATGACAGGTAGTGAGGTGCATTAGGGGGCAGGCCAGAGTCTAACATTCTGTACAAAAGTCAAGGTTTGCAAATTGAGCATCCCGAGTTTCAGATCTTGTGAAATGGACAAACAAAGATGGGAAAAGGGTATGGAAGACTGCAGGTGCCTGCTATACACTGCTAAGGTTAGCTTTATTACTTTTTACAGGCACGCATTCATTGCTGGTGTACATACACTATACTTACATTTATTTGGTTCCTGCAGGTTGCATCTTCTCTATTAAAAACCATTTGTGTTCTGCTTGCTCCAGCAAAGTATTAAAGGGCTAGGGGCTGCCAGGCACAGGGAAGTATTCAACTCATCCTAAGGAAAACCCTGCAACAGAAGAAGCTAGTGGCTCCTTACACCATTTTTTTGTTGCAGGAATACTAATAGCCTTATACTAATAGCCTTACATAGATGTTCCACAAAGTAGTTTCTGCTGTGGTTAAAGTTACACATTTTAAACATGCTTATCAAATGCCTACTGTGATATTGCATTAGTTTTAACTTTCTCTTGGGATTCAATAAGCCCTTCTTCTCTAGCTAGCTAGTTAACTTCTTAAATGCTTACGGCCTGACCTGCCTTTATAAATGAAAATGGCCTGACCCCCCTTCAGAGTCCCACTAATTTTTTTCTTAAACAGTGATTTTTCTCTCTTCCCTTCAATCTTCAGTTTCTGTGAGGGTGAAGAGTAAAATGATGTGATATCCTGAAATTCAGTGCTGGGCACTGTTGTTGCTACCATTCAATCACAGGTAATATTGATGCTCTAATGCTAACTTAATTATGGGAATGATTTCTACATCTGGCCTGCTACTAAACATCACTAAGCAAAGAAAACAAAAAACTTGGCACTGCTTATTTTCATATTTTCCTACAATAAACATAGTTCAAGTTGTAAGGGTGCATTTAGAAGGGCTCTGAGACCCGTCCTCCATGCTGAGCTGCTTTTTGCTGCTTTTGTATTCACTTAGGTGCTGCATTCAGGCAGCCCATAAAAGTGGATGCAGATGTAGTGGCTGCACAACCAGTCCCATATCAAAATTTTACATACGGCCAGGTGCAGGGGCACTGTCCACTAGTGCTCGCATGTCAAGTTTGACATGCGACTGTGTCTGTACAGCTGCCGCATCTGCATTTGCTTCTGTGGGCTGCCTGCACGCAGCTCTGATGTGGATACAGATGCAGCAAAAAGCATCTTGGCGCAGAGAACAGCTCTAATAGCCCATAATAGGCATCCTTAAAGTGGACGTAAACTCAATTCAGGAAGTTTGACCTGGGCACATACAGTGGGGATTGCGTTTGGGCACCCCAGGTAAAAATTTGTATTAATGTGCATAAAGAAGCCAAGGAAAGATGGAAAAATCTCCAAAAGGCATCAAAATACAGATTAGACATTCTTATAATATCAAAAAGGGGAAAAGAGGGGTAAGAGAGACCTCAGACTCCCCAGGTAGGAGGTGCTCAATGGGACAGGGAATTGGGAAATGGGAAATTGGTTCTGGATTTAGGATACCAAGATATGTTAGTTACAAATCAACATCAAAAATAGATAAAATAGTTTCTCCAGTCGCCTTTCAGGACAGCACATTGAGAGAGCGCAGCTCCACCCACTTCAACAGGAAACACTGCAAGATCAAAAGCTCCGCCTCTTCCACCATGCCTCAGTTTTTGTGTTTCCTCCTCCATGAGGAGACACTGCATGGAACCAGTGTGTGGGGCTGCGCTCTCTCCAGGTGGAGTAGGGTGGACTTACCCCGTTTTTTGGCATGTTTTGCGGAGACCATCCCAGCACCCCTCCCTGAGGACAAAGGGGCTGTTCCGGAGCGGCCGCCTTTTCGAGCTCAGGGGAGCAGAGCTTCGTCGGAGGGTCTCGCCTGTGCGCCGGGGGTCCGCTGGTGGGGCTGGTAGGCAGCTCGGGCGGATGTTTTCCCTTCCGCATATCGGTCCCTGGTCCCGCTGTCGGGGGACGGCAGTACGGTAGGCGGGACTTCCGGCGGGGGCGTGGTGGCTTTGGTTCCAGCCACTAGCAGCGCAGAAGGCGGCAGCAGGTCAAGGGTCGGTGCTTCCGCTTCCGGTCTCCACAGGGGGAAGCGGACATTTAAATTCAATTACATGCGGGGAGGATCTGCCCAGCTTGCTGCAGGCTCTGCGATGTGGAGGACAGAACCGCAGCGTCGGTGGAAGCAGGCACCGGCCCAGCCCAGGTAAGAGAGGTACAGGGGTGCCTCTTCTCTTTACTATTGGGCTTATAGGTTGTTCCTCCTTGGGAGCCTGCCCTGCAGTCGGAGGTGTTTGTCCTTAAGGCTTGCAGGATTGTATGTATTGTCTGGGGGGCTGTTTGTTTTTTAATCAGTGCTAAGTTAGTTATCTGATAGGTGGTTTCTGGTGTGTTTTGTCTTAGGTTAAAGCCACAGTTAAAGCCAGGGCTTCAGCATCTTCAAGGAAGTGCCCCTCTTGCAAGAATCCTCTTAAGGATACCTGGCCTACTGCAGATCATGTATAGCGGATCTATTAAAGGAGGAAACAGCCCAACAGAATAGTGATCTGTTTTCATCTGTACAAGAGCTTAAAGATATGTTAAATTCCCTAATAGCTAGGGGATCAGCCTCCCAGACAGATTCCCAGACAGAACAAAATGTATGGGCAATTTCTCAAGCATCCACCTCTAAGTCAGCTGAAGCGTATGACACAGAGGAAGAAAGAGCTAGTACTTTAATTTCCCTCAGAGATTCTGAGGAAGAAGTGGAAGAAGAGGAAGTGTCTAGATCGTCCAGATATAAATTGACTCCTTAAAGCGGTATATACTACCTTGGAAATTCCAGATGAAAAAGTACAGATGTCAGTACTCGACAAAATGTACCAGGGTTTAGATCAAACCAAACATAGGGTGTTTCTGGTCCACAAGGTTCTTACGGATGCAATTAAAAGTGAATGGAAGGACCCTGAGAGAGCCCCCTTTTTCTCCAAATCTCTAAAGAGAAGATTTCCTTTTGAGGATGATGTAGCACATCCCTGGAATAAAAAACCTAAGTTGGATGCGGCTTTTTCCCAGGTTTCACGCCGAACAGATCTGGCGTTTGAAGACATGGGGATTTTGAAGGATGCTATGGATAAAAGGGCAGACTCCCTTATGAAAAAGGCCTGGGATTCCTCTACATCCAGCCTTAGACCGGCCATGGCTTCCACAGTGGTAGCCAGAAACTTAGAATGCTGGTTAGATCAGCTCAGGGGGCATGTGAAGGCTGGAACGGCTAGGAAAGACCTTCTTGATTCCTTTCCACTGCTCATTAAGGCTGTCAAATACATGGCTGATGCCTCAGCTGAATCAATCAGAATGGCAGCAAGGTCGTCGGCTCTGGTGAATTCAGCAAGACGTGCGATTTGGCTGAAAACTTGGACGGGTGACTCGGCCTCTAAGGCCAGACTCTGTGGTTTACCGTTTTCAGGAGACCTGCTCTTTGGTCCGGATTTGGAAACTATCCTGGATAGGACGGCGGATAAGAAAAAGGCATTTCCTTCAAAAAAGAAACCACCCCAAAGAAAAATTTTCTTCCTTTTCAGCAAACCCAGAAAACTAGAGATCTGGACCAGAGATCAAAGTGGTCCTCACAGAGAGGAAGAGGAAGGGGTGGTATACTGTTTAAACCACCTGAACAGTCTACAAAAACCAAGTGACATTTCTCTCCCGGTGGGGGGGAGATTGTTAAAATTTCTCCCACAGTGGGAAGAAGTATCCTCAAGCCTTTTCGTAAAGAACATTGTGGGGCAGGGGTACAGTCTCGAATTCTCAAGAACCCCTCCAAGCAGGTTTTGGATGACTCCACTTCCAAAAGATCGGGAACAGGCCTCTGCAATGATATCTCTGTTAGAGTTGATTTCTCAAGAGGTGATCACCCAAGTTCCCATGGGTCAGGAAGGTCAAGGGTTCTATTCACACATTTTTCTGGTGAAAAAACCTTCGGGCAAGTATCGGTTGATTTTAAATCTGAAAATCTTGAACAAATCAATCAGATACAAGCATTTCAGGATGGATACCATTTATTCTGTAACCAAACTTCTGTCCCCAGGTTGCTTCATGGCTCTGGTGGATTTGAGGGACGCGTATCTACATGTCCCGATAAATCTGTCCCATCAGAAATTTCTGAGATTGGCGATCAATCTAGGAGACTCGGTCTGGCATCTTCAGTTCAGGGCCCTTCCCTTCGGTCTTTCCTCCTCTCCAAGGATATTCACCAAGGTGTTGGCAGAAGCCTTACAGCCTCTGAGACTGAGGGGGATCTCCATCGTTCCATACCTGGACGATCTCCTGATTTTTGCAGATTCCAGCAGTCAGTGCTTGTCGCACATTCAAGAAACAAGATTCCATCTAGAGAGACTGGGGTGGCTGCTAAATCTGGAGAAGTCCAATCTAGTTCCTTCCCAAAGGATAATGTTTTTGGGGTACACTTTAGACTCGGTTCTTCAAAGGGTTTTTCTACCTCAAGAGAAGATCTTAAAGGTACAGGCTGCAGTCGCTCACATGCAGACCAATATCCAGGTGTCAGTCCGATCCGCTATGGCAGCTCTGGGTCTACTCACTGCTTCCATTCCAGCGGTTCAGTGGGCGAAGTTCCATACCCGCCTCTTTCAGAGAAATATACTACAAAGTTGGTCACATCTGGAACCTCTGGAAAAATCCATCAAAATTTCCGAAAAAACAAAAAGAGCTCTTTGGTGGTGGAGAGATACCAGCAATCTGGAGAAGGGTCTGATGTGGTCCTTCCCCCAGGACAAACGTCTGACCACAGACGCCAGCGCCTGGGGATGGGGAGCCCATCTAGATGGTCGGACAGTACAGGAGGGGAACTGGTCCAAACTGGAATCCAAAAGGTCATCCAACTGGAGAGAGTTGAAGGCTATATTTCTGGGTCTTCAGGAGTTTCAGGAAATGATCAAGGGTCAGCATGTACAGATCCTCTCGGACAACATAACAGCAGTGACTTGCGTTACAAAACAAGGAGGAACAAGAAGCAGAACTCTCTCAGTTTTGGCGATGCAGCTGCTTTCCTGGGCGGAACAAAATGTGGCCTCCCTCACAGCGATCCACCTAAAGGGGTCACAGAATCTCCTAGCAGACATGCTAAGCAGAAGGAGAGTATTAGAGGCAGAGTGGAGTCTGAATCAGGAGGTTTTCACGATGATTACAGAAGCTTGGGGGTTTCCCCAGGTAGATCTGTTTGCCAACCAACAAAACACCAAGGTTGCGAGATTCTTTTCCCTCCACAGGGAGGATCAGGCTTGGGGGTTGGATGCTCTAGCTCAGCAGTGGGACTTCCCTCTGTGTTATGCATTCCCTCCTTTTCAGTTAATACCTCTGGTTCTCAGGAAATTCAAGGAAGAATCCACAGATCTAATTTTGATCACGCCCTTCTGGCCAAAAAGGCCTTGGTTTGCCCTGTTGCTGAATCTGGCTTCAAAATCACCATGGAAGCTTCCGTCCAGAAGAGATCTTCTGTTTCAGGGGACCCTGTATCATCCGGAATCAGATCAACTTCAGTTGACGGCGTGGTTTCTGAGGAAGACCTCTTAAGATCCCGGGGTCTTTCTGAGAAACTCATTACCACCCTTCTCTCCAGCAGGAAGAAGGTTACCAGGGACATTTTACATGAAGATTTGGAAAAAGTATAATTCATGGTGTTCCACAAAAAAGTTTGAACTTTTGAATTTAATTCCAGTGCTGGAATTTCTCCATGAGGGAATGGAGATGGGATTGGCAGCCAGCACTCTTAAAACCCAAGTAGCGGCACTTTCAGTTTTCTTTGAGAGAACCTTATCTCAAGAGACTTTATAAGATTTTTTTAGGGCATTAGCTCACAATAGACCAGTAGCACTCAAGGTGTTCCCTAGATGGGACCTGTCCATTGTGTTACAGGGATTAACCAAGTTTCCGTTTGAACCTTTGGATGAAGTTCCTTTAACGAATTTAGTTCTGAAAACAATCTCTTTAGTTGCTATCACCTCAGCCAGGAGAGTTAGTGAAATCCAGGCACTTTCAGTTGCGGATCCTTTTTTATCAGTTTTTCCGGATCGAGTAGTACTTCGTACAGATCCAGCTTTTCTTCCAAAGGTTGTATCCAATTTTCACTGTACCCAGGAAATCCTGCTCCCAACTTTTTCCTCGATGCCTGCTAACTCACAAGAGGAGACCTTTCATACATTGGATGTAAGAAGATGTCTTCTTCGTTTCCTGTCTGTAACCAAGGAGTTCAGGAAAACTAATGCTTTATTTGTACTATTTTTAGGCCCGCGTAAGGGTGAAAGAGCATCCAAAAGTACTTTAGGAAGATGGCTTAGATGGGCCATTGAACAAGCGTACTTGGCCCAGGGGAAAGAACCTCCAGAAGGTGTGGTGGCACATTCAACAAGGTCAGTGGCAACCTCATGGGCTGAAAGGGCTGGTGCTTCGCCTGAGCAAATATGCAAAGCAGCTACCTGGTCGAGTTTTTTGACTTTCCTCAGACATTACAGATTGGATCTGTTGTCAGCCACGGATCAGGCTTTTGGCAGAAAGGTTCTGCAGGCTGTAGTCCCGCCCTAGGTGTAAGTTACTCGCTTAAACTCTCAATGTGCTGTCCTGAAAGGCGACTGGAGAAAACCTAAGTTACTTACCGGTGACGGTATTTCTAAGAGCCTTTCAGGACAGCAGCAACTACCCTCCCTGGTTTTTCGATCTTTGTGTAATTTTATTAACAATATTAACCTGTGGTGGTTGTTGTGTTTCATTATGTTTTCCAGCATGTCGGAGGATACCCTATAACTGAGGCATGGTGGAAGAGGCGGAGCTTTTGATCTTGCAGTGTTTCCTGTTGAAGTGGGTGGAGCTGCGCTCTCTCAATGTGCTGTCCTGAAAGGCTCTTAGAAATACCGTCACCGGTAAGTAACTTAGGTTTTTTATTCCATAAAAAAGTTAATCACATAGACAAAACAATATATACAAGACAAACAAATAAAGTCAATATACAGGTAGATTGACTGAAGTGCATTTAACATAGTTGAAACTGTGGAATGTAGATGATATATTTCCACAGTAGATTCTCTACATGTTTCGCGGACTATGCCGTTTCTTCAGGAGAAACAATAAAGGATAAAAACTGATTCTATAAAAATAGAACAAGCATTGAATGAGTCATAATAAAGACAACAGAAAAATATAATTATTAGGACAGTGGGCATATAGATGCCCATAATACAGTGGGGAGTGTAAACTTTACCTGCGGTCACCATGGGGCGGGATAGACCAATGGGGGTGGCAGGATCACAAAACAGGGTCTCACCGGCGGATATGGGAGACCTTAACAAGTATATGAAAAAATATACAAAAATTGATAAATATAATAGAACTCTGAGTGGGGGGGGGGGGGGGGGGGAAGGGGGAAGGGGAAGGAAGGATGACAGGGATGGGAGGGGAAGAAACCAACAAACAGAGGATGAAAAGGGATAGGGAATAAGGTACATAAACCACTCATGTTCAGAAAAAATAATCACCTTTCAAAAACGTTCATGTAGATACAACCATACGGAGAGAGTGTGAGGATACAGCATCAAAAAAATGTCATAAAAATTGGTTACAAATTCCAAAAGAGGTCAATTCAGGAGAATGACCGAAGGGAAGAAAGAAGGGGGGGGAATGTCCCTTGGAAAAAAACAGATAGGGATAAATCCTGTATCTGCTCTAGACCTGGGCACTCTTTATATCCATATGTTGTTCCATCGGTATATGGTAGTAATCAGCCAAAGCATATCATACACGGAAAGGAAAAGATCCTAAAGAGGGAAGATATAACCGTAGTGTAAATGAAATGTCCAACCAAAATAGGGATAGATGTAACATGGACTAGGTCCGTGACTGTTACCTGGAATTCTGTCTCGCAAATCTCCTCTCCGCATGGTGCAAAAGATGCCGACGCTGCCATCAGGCCCAGGTCTAGAGCAGATACAGGATTTATCCCTATCTGTTTTTTTCCAAGGGGCATTCCCCCCCTTCTCTTTCTTCCCTTCGGTCATTCTCCTGATTTGACCTCTTTTGGAATTTGTAACCAATTTTTATGACATTTTTTTGATGCTGTATCCTCACACTCTCTCCGTATGGTTGTATCTACATGAACGTTTTTGAAAGGTGATTATTATTTTTTCTGAACATGAGTGGTTTATGTACCTTATTCCCTATCCCTTTTCATTCTCTGTTTGTTGGTTTCTTCCCCTCCCATCCCTGTCATCCTTCCTTCCCCTTCCCCCTTTCCCCTTTCCCCCCCCCCCAACTCAGAGTTCTATTATATTTATCAATTTTTGTATATTTTTTCATATACTTGTTAAGGTCTCCCATATCCGCCGGTGAGACCCTGTTTTGTGATCCTGCCACCCCCATTGGTCTATCCCGCCCCATGGTGACCGCAGGTAAAGTTTACACTCCCCACTGTATTATGGGCATCTATATGCCCACTGTCCTAATAATTATATTTTTCTGTTGTCTTTATTATGACTCATTCAATGCTTGTTCTATTTTTATAGAATCGGTTTTTATCCTTTATTGTTTCTCCTGAAGAAGCGGCATAGTCTGCGAAACATGTAGAGAATCTACTGTGGAAATATATCATCTACATTCCACAGTTTCAACTATGTTAAATGCACTTGAGTCAATCTGCCTGTATATTGACTTTATTTGTTTGTCTTGTATATATTGTTTTGTCTATGTGATTAACTTTTTTATGGAATAAAAACTATTTTATCTATTTTTGATGTTGATTTGTAACTAACATATCTTGGTATCCTAAATCCAGAACCAATTTCCCATTTCCCAATTCCCTGTCCCATTGAGCACCTCCTATCTGGGGAGTCTGAGGTCTCTCTTACCCCTCTTTTCCCCTTTTTGATATAGTCTAGCATCTGGAAGTTGATACCATTACTGTTTCATTAACTATAGGCCTATTTTTGATTCTTATAATATGTCAACAAAAGTTAGATTTTATTTCCATCATTTACACTTTCAAAATAACAGAAAACAAAAAAATGGCGTCTGCAAAAGTTTGGGCACCCTGCAGTTAATATCTTGTACTGCCCTCTTTGGCAAGTATCACAGCTTGTAAACGCTTTTTGTAGCCAGCCAAGAGTCTTTCAATTCTTGTTTGAGGTACAGTGGGTACGGAAAGTATTCAGACCCCCTTAAATTTATCACTCTTTGTTATATTGCAGCCATTTGCTAAAATCATTTAGGTTCATTCTTCTTCCTCATGAATGTACACATAGCACCCCATACTGACAGAAAAACACAGAATTGTTGACATTGTTGCAGATTTATTAAAAAAGAAAAACTGAAATATCACATGGTCCTAAGTATTCAGACCCTTTGCTGTGACACTCATATATTTAACTCAGGTGCTTTCCATTTCTTCTGATCATCCTTGAGATGGTTCTACACCTTCATTTGAGTCCAGCTGTGTTTGATTATACTGATTGGACTTGATTAGGAAAGCCACACACCTGTCTATATAAGACCTTCCAGATCACAATGCATGTCAGAGTAATGAGAATCATGAGGTCAAAGGAACTACTTGAAGAGCTCAGAGACAGAACTGTGGCAAGGCACAGATCTGGCCAAGGTTACAAAAATATTTCTGCTTCACTTAAGGTTCCTAAGAGCACAGTGGCCTCCATAATCCTCAAATGGAAGACGTTTGGGACGACCAGAACCCTTCCTAGAGCTGGCCGTCCGGCCAAACTGAGCTATCGGGGGAGAAGAGCCTTGGTGAGAGAGGTAAAGAAGAACCCAAAGATCACTGTGGCTGAGCTCCAGAGATGCAGTCAGGAGATGGGAGAAAGTTGTAGAAAGTCAACCATCACTGCAGCCCTCCACCAGTCGGGGCTTTATGGCAGAGTGGCCCGACGGAAGCCTCTCCTCAGTGTAAGACACATGAAAGCCCGCATGGAGTTTGCTAAAAAAACACCTGAAGGACTCCAAGATGGTGAGAAATACGATTCTCTGGTCTGATGAAACCAAAATAGAACTTTTTGGCCCTAATTCTAAGCGGTATGTGTGGAGAAAACCAGGCACTGCTCATCACCTGTCCAATACAGTCCCAACAGTGAAGCATGGTGGTGGCAGCATCATGCTGTGGGGGTGTTTTTCAGCTGCAGGGACAGGACGACTGGTTGCAATCGAGGGAAAGATGAATGCGGCCAAGTACAGGGATATCCTGGACAAAACCTTCTCCAGAGTGCTCTGGACCTCAGACTGGGCCGAAGGTTTACCTTCCATCAAGACAATGACCCTAAGCACACAGCTAAAATAACGAAGGAGTGGCTTTACAACAACTCCGTGAGGGTTCTTGAATGGCCCAGCCAGAGCCCTGACTTAAACCCAATTGAGCATCTCTGGAGAGACCTAAAAATGGCTGTTTACCATCCAACCTGACAGAACTGGAGAGGATCTGCAAGGAGGAATGGCAGAGGATCCCCAAATCCAGGTGTGAAAGACTTGTTGCATCTTTCCCAAAAAGACTCCTGGCTGTATTAGATCAAAAGGGGGCTTCTACTAAATACTGAGCAAAGGGTCTGAATACTTAGGACCATGTGATATTTCAGTTTTTTTTTTTTAATAAATCTGCAATAATGTCAACAATTCTGTGTTTTTCTGTCAGTATGGGGTGCTATGTGTACATTCATGAGGAAGAAGAATGAACCTAAATGATTTTAGCAAATGGCTGCAATATAACAAAGAGTGAAAAATTTAAGGGGGTCTGAATACTTTCCGTACCCACTGTATCTTTGCCCATTCTTTCTTACAAAAGTCTTCCAGTTCTCTGATATTTCTGGGCTGTCTGTCACGCACTGCTCTTTTAACTACCTCCCATCCGCGCTACAGCCTATATACGGCTGCAGCGCGGACTCACATTTTGTCTCCCCGCGCGCTCCCGCGAGCGCGCATCGGGGAAAATCTGTGTCGGCCGTGTCCCTTGGACACAGCCAATCACAGATCGTGGTGAATGGCCAATCACAGCGGCCATTCACCACATGATCGGACCGTTCAATGAGAGATGATCTCATATGTAAACATATGAGATCATCTCTCATCGCCAGCGCTCCTTCCTCATACGGAGACTGCAGTGTGAGGAAGGAGGGAGAGCTGCCCAGCGCCGGGGACACAGAAGAATGTAATCAGGGCACCGATCACCAGTGCCCTGATTACACAAGGTAAAAAAAACATACCCTCAGTGCCCCCCATCAGTGCCCACAATCAGTGCCCATAGTGCTGCCAGTCAGTGCCCATCAGTGCCTGCTCATCTAGGCACTGATGAGCACTGACTGGCAGCACTATGGGCACTGAGTGTGGGCACTGATGGTGCTGCCCATCAGTGCTCATCAGTGCCATCCGCCAGTGCCGCCCGTCAGTGCCGCCTCTCAGTGCCCAGCAGTGCCACCTCTCAGGGCTCATCAGTGCCGCTTCTCAGTGCTCATCAGTGCCGCCTATCAGTGCGGCATATTAGTACCTCCTCATCAGTGCCCATAAGTGCCACCTCATCAGTGCCCATCAGTGCAGCCTATCAGTGCCGCCTCATCAGCGCACATCAGTGAAGGAGAAAAATTTATTTATTTTCAAAATTTACTCACAGAAAATAAGAGAACTTTTTTTTTTTCTTCTTTTTTTTTCTTCTTTTTTTTTGTAAAAAATAAAAAACCCCAGAGGTGATTAAATACCACCAAAATAAAGCTCTATTTGTGTGAAAAAAAAATGATAAAAATTTCATATAGGTACAGTGTAGCATGACCGCGCAATTGTCATTCAAAGTGTGAGAGCGCTGAAAGCTGAAAATTGGCCTGGATGGGAAGGGGGTTTAAGTGCACAGTAGGCAAGTGGTTAAGGTCTATCCATAGATTTTCAATTATGTTGAGGTCAGATTGTGAAGGCCATGGCAAAACCTTCAGTTTATGCCTCTTGATGTAATCCCCCGTGGATTTCGAGGTGTGTTTAGGATCATTATCCATTTGTAGAAGCCATCCTCTCTTTAACTTCAGCTTTTTCACAGATGGCATCAAGTTACCATCCAAAATTTGCTGAAATGTTATTGAATCCATTTTTCCTTCTACTCGTGAGATGTTCCCTGTGCCACTGGCTGCAATACAACCCCAAAGCATGATTGATCCACCCCCATGCTTAACAGTTGGACAGAGGTTCTTTTCATTAAATTCTCCGCCCCTTCTTCTCCAAACGTACCTTTGCTCTTTCCGGCCAAAAAGTTCAATTTTAACCTCATCGGTCCACAGAACTTGTTTCCAAAATGCATCAGGCTTGTCTATATGTTCATTTGCAAAGTTAAACGCTGATTTTTGTGGTGAGGACATAGAAGAGGTTTTTTTCTGATGACTCTTCCATGAAGACCATATTTGTACAAGTATCTCTTTATAGTGGAATAGTGTACCACAACTCCAGTGTCTGCCAGATCTTTCTGGAGGGATCGTGCAGTCAAACGTGGGTTTTGAATTGTTTTTCTCACAATCCTGCAAGCTGTTTTGTCTGGTATTTTTCTTGGTCTTCCAGATCTTGCTTTAACTTCCACTGTTCCTGATGACTGCCATTTCTTAATTACATTCCGAACAGAGGATATTGACATCTGAAAACGCTTTGCTATCTTCTTATAGCATCTCCAGCTTTCAGCGTCAACTATTTTCAGTTTCAGTTTTCTAGACAACTGCTTAGAAGATCCCATGGTGCTGATTGTTGGGGCAAGGTCAGATGAGTCTGGGCATTTAAAACCTTTGAGATTTACATCACCTGGTCTTCCCAGACGATGATTGAGAACAATCCATGACACTGGCAGGTCTCAGCCTTGCAAAGGGGGAAGTGCATGCTATAAATTCTGCAGGGTGCCCAAACTTTTGCAGATGCCATTTTTTTGTTTTCTGTAATTTTGAAAGTGTCAATGATGGAAATAAAATCTAACTTTTGTTGACATATTATAAGCATGTCTAATCTGTAATTTGATGCCTTTTGGAGATTTTTCCATCTTTCCTTGGCTTCTTTATGCACATTAATACAAATTTTTACCTGGGGTGTCCAAACTTTCAATCCCCACTGTATATCTGTAGTCTTTACTTATCTCTCTCCAAAGCACTAAGTCCTGTGATATTCTACTGCTCCATTCCTCTGTTGTCAGCATGATAACTTCTGACAAGTTCTCCGACACTGGAGATAAAAGCAGCTGAAAATTTGTGTGGGTGGGTGCTATAAATAGATTAGCAGAGAGCTGGTCTATTAACAGCACAGCTCTGCAAATATCTTCATTCTTCTGCTTATGTGGAGGGGGGGAGGGAGGTGTGTGCCTTTCCTCCAATCATCTCACACACAGTTTATGCCAGGACTCTACTCCCACAGCTGAACCAGGAAGAACAAATTCTAACACAATATTCACTTTCTAAAGAATACATCAAGCAGAAAACAGCAGATACATGTAAAACTTGTGTAGGGAGATTTGTTTCATCCCTGTGTATCAGCAGAGGCTGACCACTTCACTGGGTATATGTAAGGGTTTATAGCTAGCTACTTTACTATGAATCACAAGCCAGAAATTTCCAAAACTACATAACCAGAACCGGTCTGTTTTAGAAAAAATGTCTTAAATGTCTTAGCTGTATTATCCCATACTCACGCACGGACTAAACCTACATTGTTTTGAAGGGTTACTAAAAGTCTTTTTTTTCCTTTCATCAACGTAATCTTTTAATCTTTTTATCTTACTGATGATTAGTAGAACATGAGATAGTTCTGCAGTAATAACTATTAGCCAAAGAACATGGGAACCAGGCTTCCTTTTAAGGATTAATATTATTGCAAGTTTAAATTTTAATTAAAAGTCCACGTTAAAGAAAACCTACCTTACCAACCCTAGGTTACTAGGTAATATCTAGTGGTTTAATCAGTAGTGTCATTGCCCACCACCCTAGTCCACATTACCACTGGGTTTAACATCTCAATACATCTAGGCATGGGGAAATGCATGACCCTTCCCCTGCCCCCATTGTAATGCCCTGTGCTTGCTTGAATAGGCATTCTCAAAGCCTGAAAACTGTCATACATGCTTATTTACAACTTGCTTACAAGGTAACATTTTTATTTTTTGTTAGAAAATTACTTAGAACCCCCAAACAATAAATAAATCCATATATATATAATTAGCAGAGACCTTAGAGAATAAAATGGCGGTCGTTGCAATATTGTATTTCACACTGTATTTGCGCAGCAGTCCTTCAAACGCAATTTTTTGGGGAAAAATACACTTTCATGAGTTAAAAAAACAAAAAAGTGAAGTTAGCCCAATTTTTTTTGTATAGTGTGAAAGATAAGTTACCTAACATGTCATGCTTTAAAATTTCGCACACTCATGGAATGGCGACAAACTATGGTACTTAAAACTCTCCATAGGCAATACTTTAAAAAATGTTAGCGGTTACCAATTTAGAGGTATAGAGGATTCTAGTGCTAGAATTATTGCTCTCGCTCTAACGATCGTGAGGATCTCCCATGTGTCGTTTGAACACTGTTTCCATCTACGGTACGCGTGAACATGGAGGGATGGGGTGCTTTCAATTTTTTTTTTTTCTTTATTTTACCTTTTTTTTTTTTTTATTTTTTTTTGTTATTTTTACACTGTCCTAAATTTTTTGAGCACGTTTATTGCTGTCACAAGGAATATAAACATCCCTTGGGACAGTGATAGGCAGTGACCGGTACTCTTTATGGAGGGATTTGGGGTCTACAAGACCCCAAACCCCTCCTCTGCACTTGAAAGTATTCAAAATGCCAAAATGAATGTTTTTGAATACTTTCTATTTTTTAAAACTGGCGCCTTTAGGATTCAAGTAAACCGGACGTGATTTTGTGACGTCGTTTCTGGGTTACTAGATCCAAGCCTCGATCAAAGCCAATTCCGCCTTTGTTTGGGTCTCTGGCAGACTGGCGAACATGCCGGCTGGTTGCTCGGGTCTCCCGGTGGTACAGGAAACGCAGGCGGAGTGGTGGTGGGAGGGGGGGGGGGGAGTCCCCTCCCGCTGCTTGTAATATTGGTTGCTATTACAAGGAAGCTGACCGTCGACTCCAGAAAAAGGTAGCAGGGAGATGCCTGCAGCTACAGGCATCACCCCGGAACAACCCCTTGAAGCAGAAGGCCCCATATTTGCGTTACGTTGGCGTGAAGGAACATGAAAACTCGCTTTCAAGAAGAGTTACTTGCACAGGATCTTGCAGTGATGGCACCAGCATTAAAAGAGAAATAAGGCACTAGTGTGTACCTAGTATAGAATAAAGGGGTGTGGGCTTTCTTTTTGCCTCTAGACAGGTTTGCTTTAAGGTATACAATATTTCAAAAGCTGGCTATACACTGAAATTTGGCCTGTTCAGCAGGAACCAGCCGAATTCCAATCAGTGTGTGGCTGTCCCTGCTAGACAGAAGTTCATCCGCTGATCGACTTCTGTTGAATGGACATGTTGGAAATCATTTTCCATCTGCAGCTGCAGCAACTGATCAGTAGATGGGGGACCCCCATAGTAGATCCCCCATTCCTCCAATCACTTAATTTGTGTGGATCTAGTAATCTGTTTATTTTTCATTCAGCCTGCTTAAGCCGTAGCCTGGCTTTAACCACTTAAGCCCCGGAGGATTTGCTGCTCAAGGACCAGGCCCTATTTTGCGATTCGGCACTGTGTGATTTTTTAACGGACAATTGCGCGGTCGCGCAATGCTGTAGCCAAATGAAATTGACGTACTTTTTTTTCCCACAAACAGAGCTTTCTTTTGGTGGTATTTGATCACCTGTGCAATTTTTATTTTTTGCGCTATAAACAACAAAAGGGAGACAATTTTGAAAAAATAACAATATTTTAAAAAAAATTTTTATATGAAATTCTCTAAAAAAAAAAAATGAAAAAATCAAAATTGTTAAAATTTTAGGCCAATTTGTTTTCTGCTACATATTTTTGGTAAAAAAAATTGCAATAAGCGTAATTTTGATTGGTTTGCGCAAAAGTTATTGCGTTTACTAACTACGGGAAAGATTATGTAATTTTTATTGTTTTTTTTTTTTTTTTTTTTTATTAGTAATGGCGGCGATCTGCGTTTTTTTTGTTTTTTTTTTTTGCGGGACTGCGACATTGTGGCAGACAGATCGGACCCCTGACTGACATTTTTGTCACTTTTGGGGGTACCAGTGACATTACTACAGTAATTAGTGCTATAAATATGCACTGTTACTGTAAAAATGACATTGGCAGGGAAGGGGGTTAACGTTATTGGTGATCAAGGGGTTAAATGTGTCCCTAGGGGCGTGATTCTAACTGTTAGGGGGCATGGCTAGTGAGGTAATCACAGACCTACGATCCTACATAGCAGGATCGCATAGCCTCTGTCATTACTTCAGGGAGAATGACAGACAGCTGTGTTTACATCAGCCGTCTGTCTTTCTCCCTTTCCTGAGGCAGATTGCGAGTGGCCGGCGGACATCGGAGCCGCCGGTCACACGTGCTGGCTAGGGAGGGAACGAGCGGGGGCGGGAACGTGCCCCCAGCGGTGCGCGCTCGCCCCTACGGCTTGGGGGCGAGCAACGTACCCCTACGTCAATTTGCCTGTAGGGGGCTGGCTGCCGAGTGGTTAAGTGCTGGTTCACACTGTTCTGCAAATCACGTGTGATATGAATTCAGCCATACAGATTGTATGGCTGGATTTGCATCGCATTCGGACAAAAGTCTTGCAGGACCCATTATTTGGTCCGCACCAGAATCGGATCGCATGCGATCCGATTCCTGTCCGAATTGACAGTTTACACTGCGATATGTGAACTAATCTGGGGGTGTCATTATATTTGTATTGACATTCCCAGCTGTTCGCATATGGCAGTGTGAACTGCTTGCGAGTTGGGTGCGATGCGGAAACCCACAGTGGATTCACAGGGTTCCCGCATCGCACCAGTGTGAACCGACACTAATTGGGCAAAATCAGTTAGACTAGGAGGCTTAAACAGATAGTAAAGAACAAAAAGTAGTGTTAATCATACAATAACAACAAAAAACCCACTTTTATTTAATCGTTTTCCATTGTTTTGTTGCCACTTGCACATCATCTATGTGTAACAGTATGTACAATGAAAATGGAGAGACTAATGTTATATATTATGTATGTATAATATTTACTTGTATGTACATTACTAATCTAAATAACAACCATGGACATTTAAAGTACCCAGATAAAACTTTATAATAAAATAATATCATTTTTAGGAAGGTCCCATTTAAAAAATCTCTTAAAAATTAATTGCTCAAAAGTATATTCTCGTATACTACAGCACCTCAACGGATGTGTACCCTATCCAGCATAGTTGCGAAAGGGGGTGAGTACTTTATTGATGCCATAGCCATGGATGTAGCATACCATCCTGGCTGGGGATCTACTAATAGACAAGGTATTGCCTTGAATTCCTCCTCACCCCTATGCTTCCCACATTAATAAGTTTTCTCCCATTTTACTTTAAATGTTCTATATTTTATTAGTATAAAAAAATTAAGATACACATCCTTTAGGCCTCTTTCTAAACTAAAACTAACTAAAAATTTACATTACCGCTACAGTGAGTTTTCTGACTGTATGAAATGTATGCAAACCCCACAGATGTGCTGAATTGTGGACTAGTATATTGAAGTATTGTAGCATATTTGTTTTGCGATAATCATAAAAAAATGTAGAGTGGAAATATATAATATAAAATCTTTTTTTTTTTATACAAAGTTCTGTGTGGGTTCCCTCTTTAAAAGTCTGGAGTTGTTGATTGATTTTCTTCTATGCAAGTGTTTATATACTGGATTTTGGTCCTCCCATAACAACCCACTACCTGAATTGATAGTATGTTCATTTAATTATTCATCCTATTAACTAAAGCAGTAAACGTTTGATCAGTCGAAGCAGAAAACTGCTGGAGCAGTGAAAGAGAAATGAGGCTTTGTCTGCTGGCCTGCTAATCAGTAGCTGCCTTGTAAATATCTAAACAGATTTGGATTAACCTTTTTCACGCTTTTTGTTTTCCCCACTCGTTATTGGTTTGCAATTAACTGCATGATTCAGATTAACCAAGCAATAAATATACAACCTATTTATTTATATATATATATATATATACACACTATATTGTTAAAAGTATTGGGTACCTGCCTTTACACGCACATGAACCTTAATGGCATCCCAGTCTTAGTCCGTAGGGTTCAATATTGAGTTGGCCCACCCTTTGCAGCTATAACTGCTTCAACTCTTCTGAGAAGGCTGTCCACAAGGTTTAGGAGTGTGTCTATGGGAATGTTTGACCATTCTTCCAGAAGCGCATTTGTGAGATCAGGCACTTATGTTGGACGAGAAGGCCTGGCTTCTCGTCCAACATGCAGAATTAATTCAGCCTAATGTTCAATTCCTTCTTTTTGTCTCCCAAATGTTCCTGCTAGTAGAAACTGGGTGCAGCTTCCAGAGTGAACCAGCAGGATGTGAGCAGAAGACAGGAGGCTAATGCTAATAATGAGAAAGGGGGTTACACTGATCATGCATGCCCCAGGGCATGGGTGCTCAACCTGTGGCTCTCCAGCTGTTGCGGAACTACAAGTCCCATCATGCCTCTGCCTTTGGAAGTCATGCTACTACCTGTCAGCCTTGCAATGCCTCATGGGATATGTAGTTCTGCAACAGCTGGAGAGCCACAGGTTGAGCACCCATGCCCCAGGGGGTGTGCCCCTGTCATTCAACCAGGAAGAGCAGCGGCAGGTGAAGGATTGAGCAAAATTGTACAAGACAGTGCTGAAGAAGGAGGGGAGTATTGCACCAAAAGTTTTATACCTTTTTAAAAAGACAAGAATAACGTGTAAAGAACAGTTTCCTATAGCAGCCCATTAGAATGTATCTCATTGTTCTGACTGGCTTAGAACTATAATTACATTTTTACATTGTTCTGCTTCCCATGTGACAAAATACATGTAGTACTTTGTCCCATTAAGTTAGGTTCTTCCTAAGCCTAGTTTTGAAGTCCGACCTGACCCCCTCCCCTCCCTGCATGGCAAATTCAACAACAGATTTGCTAGAGACAGATATCCATTGGAAATGGATCCATCTGATGCAGCTTGTCTTGGCTCCGAGCACTTTCCCGAAACAAGAGGAATGCAGATGGAGAGTGGGTTGTGTCAGCCTCCTGTCTCTCTGCATTCCTCTTGCCGTAGCTTGTTTAGGAAAGTGCTCTGAGCCAAGACAAGCTGCAGTTATAATGGATTTGTCTTCAAACTATTGTTGGATATGCTGCGTGGGGAGGGGATGAGCAGGTTGGAATCATAAGTAGAATCACTTGGCTACATAAGACAAACTACTACATGGGGCCGATTAAATGTAAATTGTCATGATGGCTCTTCTTTAAAGTGGTGAAAGCTGAAATTTGATATGGGTTGTGGTGGGCTTCTTACAAATTCATATTAAGAAAATTGAATAAGATGTATTAGACACATTGGTAACCGCCACGCTTTTCATCTGTATAATTCATCTGTTTTTGATCCCATTGTGTCTGGTTTATGCAAATATCTTTCTCTGTGTTATAGTTTTATTTTATTGTAACCAATGTACATTACTTTAGTCAGTACGCACTTTTCTGCAATACTTCCAGGATAAGAATGGAGAAGGAGCTCAGGAGCTGGAAAAATTACAAAGTGATCGCATGAAAGTCCTTCAGTTGAATGTCTGCAGTGATGAAGAAGTTGCCCATGCTGTGGAATTTGTGAAGGAGCACCTTGAGGACCCCGAGAAAGGTGGATAATAGATCCAAAAATCTGCCATGTGTACAACTTTATTCTAATCACCAATATGTTCACATGAGCCTATAAAGGTGTTTTCTATATTGTCCATTGAAGGACCCAGATTTTAGATACAGTTGATTATACTGCCGCCTGCGAAAAGTTCTGAAAATGGCAAATGGAAGCCAGCCTCCTAATAAACCCTATCCAGCATGCCTCATTTTTTGTTGGTGTGCTAGCATTTGCTCTTTGTAAGTTTTGCCTTTGTCTTCAAACACGATTCCTTGCTACACTGCTGTTTAACCTGGTCTCTGCATCGCAGCTATCTGGATCGTTGTTTACTCAGCCTAGCTTTGAAGACTGTACCTGGACTGGAGATTTTGGGGCCAGCCTGCATTGTGTCCTTCGGGCATTGGGTTCTGTATTGTGGCATTTACCAGACTGGAATATATGGTGTTAGTTAGCCATGGAGTTCTTCCCTGGTCCAGAGCCCACATAGAGCCCCAGGTGTGACCCTGTTGCCATGACAAATAGCGGCAAGACCACAACGCATTGTCATGACAACTGTTTTATTTATGGTTCAAGCCTCCCTCATGTGAGCATTGTGGCTTCCCCACAGCCTTCTGCAGTTCTTGTGAGGTCATTTTCTGCCTGACTGTGTGTCACTTCCTGTGCGCCGGCTTTTTGGAATCTGAGGTGCAACTCCTCCACACTGAACATCATCCCTCCAGCTGATTCTTGCCTCTTCCTTGGTCACCTGTTCATTCAGCGATTCTCGTGGTGCCGAAGTCTGATATGCTATTACTGTCATCTTTACAGTGTTAGTTATCTTTTTACCATAGCATCATTTTATTTTAAAAAGTCAGTTCATTTGTCCTTATGTGCTCAATAAACCTATTTTCTCTTACGTCCTCCGACAGTCGCCGCCTCTTCATATTCGTCACATATGGGGTATTAGACTTTGCTCCGAAGGAGTAGCTAGGCAACAGAATATGTTAACATTAAAGCTTTTAACATATCCCACCCTCAAGGGGTGGTCCCCTCAGTCAATACCCTCCTACTTCCTGCAACCATATCTCAGTTTTAATGTCTAGCTTGTCAGGAGTGGCTGGCTCTCTCTGTGCTGGGGCTTTGTGCCCCAGACTCTTTCTCCTTTTTTGATTTTTTGTTTGAGTTTTCTCTCTACCTTTACTTAGCTGTTCTTTTTGTCAGCTTTAGTGAGTTCTTCGGATGAAGAGGATCATGCGGGCTGGGTCTCGGGCTGATCCCCCTGGTCGCAGGTCGTGGGTCAGTGGCTTCCCAGCCTGCCATCGAGCGTTCAGCCAGGTAACGCTCCTGGCACAGTGAACGACCCATCCCTGTTTGGTGCAGGGATGATTGGTGAGGTGGCTACCTCACTGGACGCTGTGCGGTTTCTTAACCCCCATTCTGTGCGTCTTGTATGCGACTCTCCCTGCCTCATGTGCAGCGGCTTGTTCGCCTGTGCGGGTCCCCCACGCCACTGTGAGGTAAGTGTATTTATGTGGGGACCTGTCTGTCTGGGGGGGTGTCAGTCACCGTGGCGGTGTTGTCTCGCCGCCTGGTTTGGTTGAAATGTTGGTCGGTGGACCAGTCTTCACGTAAGACCTTAGCCAATCTGCCTTATGATGGGTCTCGCCTTTTTGGGGAGTCCTTGGATGTGTTGATTAAGGGGATCACCGGAGGTAAGAGCACTCTCTTGCCCCATTTCCCCAAGGCTAAGGGGGCTTCTGGGAAGAAGCATGCTAATTTTCGGCCCCCTCAGGGGTCCTTTCGTGCCTTTCGGTCGCACTACAAGGGCAAACCGTTCAAAGGTCAAGGCTCTCAGAAGAAGCCCTGGTCTGGAAAGCAGAAGTCCGGTCAATCCGGATCCGCAGCCCATAACAGTGCGGCCTGAAGGGGCGCCCTCACCCAGTTTTGGGGTGGGGGGGACGCTTGCTCGGTTTTCTTCAGCCCTGGTTGGCCCGCGTGCGGGACAGATGGGTTCAGGAGATCGTTCGATCTGGTTACAAGATCGAGTTTCTCTCTCGGCCGGAGAGTAGATTTTTTCCCTCAAATCTTCAACTGTCTCCAGAGCGTTTACGGGACCTGCACCTGGCGGTGCGGGACCTGAGGGCTCAGGGAGTGGTAGTTCCGGTGCCTCATCGGGACAGATTTCGGGGGTTTTATTCCAATCTGTTCACCGTGCCCAGAAAGGAGGGCAAGGTTCGTCCAATTCTGGACTTGAAGGCTCTGAACCGCTCTGTGCGGGTTCGCAAGTTCCGCATGGAATCCCTGCGGTCGGTGGTGGCTGCCCTGGTTCCGGGGGAATTCATGGCCTCCATCGATTTTGAAGGATGCGTATCTTCACATCCCCATTTTCGAGGGTCACCAGAGGTACCTTCGATTTGCCATTGCGGAGGATCACTACCAGTTCGTGGCGTTGCCTTTTGGTCTCGCCTCGGCTCCGCTGGTCTTCACCAAGGTGCTTGCACCGGTTCTGGCATTATTGAGGGCCCAGGGCATTTCATTTTTCACACGCGGGGTCTCCAAGCGGAGATCCTGTCCATGTGGGACGGGAGACCTCAATCTCTGGATCTTCAAATCTCGTTGAGTCATCGCACCAGAAGAGACCTTCTGTGGTGGCTCCAGTCCCCGATGGTGTCCGGGGGCAAGTCGTTTCGTCCTATCTCGTGGACGGTGATCACCACGGATGCCAGCCTGTCGGGCTGGGGTGGTGTTCTGGGCGTCCTGTCCGCCCATGGAACTTGGTCGGAGGGGGAGTCTTCCCTTCCGATCAACATTCTGGAATTGCGTGCGATAAGTCTCTGTCTTCATCGCTGGACGGACCGGCTGCAGGGCTGCCCGGTTCGGGTGCAGACGGACAATGCCACGGCGGTGGCCTACATCAACCACCAAGGGGGCACCAGGAGTGCCCGAGCGGCTCGAGAAGTGGCCGACATTCTGTCTTGGGCCGAGACTCATGTCCCAGCGATAACGGCGGTTCACATTCCGGGGGTGGAGAACTGGCAGGCGGACTATCTGAGTCGCCAGACCCTGGATCAGGGGGAATGGTCTCTCCACCCGGCTGTCTTCCAGATGTTGTGCGCGAAGTGGGGTCTTCCAGATGTGGACCTGTTCGCGTCTCGTCTCAACAACAAGGTGAGAAGGTTCGTGGCAAGGACGCGCGACCCTCGGGCAGACGCGTCGGACGCGTTAGTGGCCCCGTGGCATCAGTACAGGCTGATGTACGCGTTTCCACCGATTCAGTTGCTGTCCAGGTTCCTTCGCAGGTTACACTCGGAACGCAGCACGGTGATTCTTGTGGCACCGGACTGGCCTCGCCGGTCCTGGTACGCAGACCTCGTGAATCTGGCGGTCGACGCCCCGTGGCGTCTGCCTCTTCGAGACGATCTCCTGTCTCAAGGACCGATATACCATCCTGCTTTACAGTCGCTGGCTTTGACGGCCTGGCTGTTGAGACCGAGGTCCTGAAGGAGAAGGGTCTCTCCCCAGAGGTCGTTCATACTTTGATCAACGCGAGGAAGTCTTCCTCGGGGAAGGTTTATTACCGTACTTGGAAGGCCTATTTTGCCTGGTGTGAGTCCAGGGGGTTTTCACCCCGCACGTACTCGGTTTCCCGAGTGCTGTCCTTCCTTCAAACGGGTGTCGATCAGCGTTTGGCGCTGGCTACGATAAAGGGTCAGGTGTCTGCGCTGGCCGTTCTGTTTCAACGTCCCGTGGCTTCCAACTCCTTGGTTGGCACTTTTGTTCAGGGTGTGCGGCATCTGGTTCCTCCTAGGAGGGATCCTTTGCCTCCTTGGGACTTGAATCTCGTTCTGTCTGTGTTGCAACGTGCTCCTTTTGAACAGATCAGGGAGATCTCGTTGTCTATGTTGTCCAAAAAGGTCGCCTTTTTTGGTGGCGATCACTTCGGCTAGCAGAGTGTCGGAGCTGGCAGCTTTGTCCTGCAAGTCTCCGTATCTGGTTGTTCATTTGGAAAGGGTGGTTTTGCGACCTAATCCTTCTTTTCTTCCGAAACGAGTTTCGGAATTCCATCTTAATGAGGATATTGTCTTGCCTTCGCTGTGCACGAAGCCTAAACATCCAAAGGAGGTGAGATTACATTCTCTGGATGTTGTCCGGGCGGTAAGGGTTTACCTTAAATCGACTGAGTCTTTTCGAAAGACAGATTCCTTGTTTGTTCTTCCAGAGGGTCCTCGGAAGGGCATGGCGGCGTCGGCCTCTACCATCGCAAAATGGATCAGGCAGACCATTGAACAGGCCTATGCTTTGCAGGGGAAGGTTCCCCCTGTGCCTGTGAAGGCGCACTCTACTAGATCTCTGAGTACGTCTTGGGCCTGTCGTCATGGGGCTTCTGTAGCCCAGGTGTGTAAGGCGGCGACTTGGTCGGCCGTGCACACTTTCACAAAATTCTACAAAGTAGATGTTCAGGCATCTGCGGATGCTTCCTTTGGCCGCAAGGTTCTTAGTGCGGCGTTGCCCTAGGGTCCCTTGTGGGGACCACTGGCTGTTGGGATAAGTTTTTTATTCCCTGGTTATTTGTCTTTTCCTGGGTTGTTGCTCCTGTTGAGCACCTGTTTTTTCCTGTTGCCCAGCTGGGTTCCTTCCTTTGGTAAGGTTCCTTTCTTTGATGCGGAGACTGCGTTGCCTTTTCGGCGCGGATGCGTTTCCCACCCCTCATGTTTGCACTGCTTTGGGACGTCCCCATATGTGACGAATATGAAGAGGCGGCGACTGTCGGAGGACGTAAGAGAAAACGGAATTTTTGTAAAATCTTACCTGTAAAATTCCTTTCTCTGAGTCCTCCGACAGTCGCCGCCCCCGCCCCTCTTTTGGGGTTTGGTTGTATACTCTACTGCTATTCCACTAAAACTGAGATATGGTTGCAGGAAGTAGGAGGGTATTGACTGAGGGGACCACCCCTTGAGGGTGGGATATGTTAAAAGCTTTAATGTTAACATATTCTGTTGCCTAGCTACTCCTTCGGAGCAAAGTCTAATACCCCATATGTGACGAATATGAAGAGGCGGCGACTGTCGGAGGACTCAGAGAAAGGAATTTTACAAAAATTCAGTTTTAAAGGACCCTGTAGATACATGCCTTATTTCATTAACTGTTTATATAGAAGCATGCACCAGTCCATCCAGCTGAGCTCATTTACTGTGCTCTAGCACTATCAAGTGACCACCTACCAACAGTGCTCTTCTTTGTGATTTTTCTACTTTTTTTTTCTTCTGATCACTCCTGGGAGTTTTTTCATATGAGCAGGAAGGTCAAGTGGCTGGATTTAAATACATTTTTTTTTCTTTTACACTAAAGCCTAGTACACGCCATTCGTTTTTTTTTTTTTTTCGTTCAAACCACCTGGTGAATGAAAAAAATCTCCACAGCTCAGATTGGAGCCGCTGTACTAACAATCCAATGTTAGTACAGCAATCTCCCTGCTGTGCTATTGTGTTCTCACAGGGGGATGCCCCCCCCCCCACCAGGGATGCCCCCCCCCCCGCCAGAACACTCCGGTCAGCACTTTCGGCCATTGGCTTAGAGTGCTGATTGGGAGTCGGTCTGCTGCTGGTTTTTCAGCATGCATGTCCAAACCACCTGGTGAACGAAAAAAATCTCCACAGCTCAGATTGGAGCCGCTGTACTAACAATCCAATGTTAGTACAGCAATCTCTCTGCTGTGCTATTGTGTTCTCACAGGGGGATGCCCCCCCCCCCCGCCAGAACACTCCGGTCAGCACTTTCGGCCATTGGCTTAGAGTGCTGATTTGGAGTCGGTCGGCTGCTGGTTTTTCAGCATGCATGTCCAACAGAAGCTGGCCGAACAGCCAGTATTATACATATGGGCCGGTTTATATTGAACTGGCCAAAGCCAGCTGGCGTTTGGCCCGTGTGTACTAGGCTTAAGGCTATAGGACCTGGATGTTGGTAATTTGCTAAAACACCAGGTGTTACCTTTTTGTTTAAACCACTAATTTCCTTTTTTAATCCCAGGCACCGTCGGTTATACTGTTAAGGCTGAATGGCCGAGTCCTGACATTAACTACAGGCTGTTAAACTAAAGACTCTTCTTTTCTCTCTTTTCTGCAATTCAGCCTATCCCACTGCTGCTCCTTCTCGTGAAACAACACATGGATCTCCAGTCTGTTTCCACTGCCTGCCTACAGTGACCTGGTCACATGCAGCCTCCTGAAACCCTCATCAGTATCAGCTGCTTGATTTGAGTACCTGAGGATTTGCCTAACATTTGGACATTGCTGCATTACTGCTGCATGGTTGTAACATGTCTTCGCTATGACACAGAAGGGACAATGCTGCTGCCATATGTGACCACCCTCCTAATGCTTCTGGCGGTGTTTACTTAGTATCCCCAGAAGGACCCAGCACCTGTAATCTGGAACCCCTATTGCTTTAGGGTCATCATTGAAATCTTCAGTTTCGTTGAGTCAGGCTATGTCCTTGTCCATGCACACCCAGTACGTTTTGGCTCTATGTGCTCATTATTGGGGCACCTTGCCTGCAGTGTGCTCCCAGCACCTTTCACTACAGAGTCTGTCTCTGACCCTCCTAAGTCTATCTTTGAAGAAACTGTCTTTTAGGCACAACAGTCTTTTGACATCACCTCAGATTTACAAGGGGATGTTTCAGAACTGGATGATCAACCTGCTGTTTCAGGGCTTGGGTCTTCTAGGACTCCTACAGCTGCAGACACCTTTCATTTCACTCACTATTTGAACATTGCTCTATGCAGAATGACAGCACCCTGAAGAGTCTGACATTTGGGTGCAGAGAACACCCCTTTTAGCTCACAGGCTAAGCCTTTTGTCTCTGGCACTTACTTCAGTTTCTCCTTGTTCTATCGCTTGTGCTATTGCACAAAATAATGCAACCTCCCCTATTTCCCTGCATTTCAGGACACATGGAGATTTGGGTTTTGGATTTGTACCCCATCTGAAAACGTACTCTCTTCCTTGGAGCATCCTCTGTGCCTTGGTCTTTTTAAGCCCCTCATGATACATTATACTCCTCAGCATCCCCCCTCCCCTGAAGGACTTCCTAACCTTCAAGGTCAACTAGAACCAGTTCTGGTTGTCTCCTATCTACAGAAGGACCTGGCCCCTCAGCATTCCTAAAATACCTGCTTCTTGGAACATTGGCCCTTGTGTTTACCCGAGTGGCCTTTCCTGGTATTCCCATTGAGAAATGTTTGGATGACCTTTTTGGATCCTTGTAGTCAGTATGATTCTGAAGGGCCTAACACCTGCAAGATGGTTCTCCCTTTGTTAGAGAATATGCCAAGAGTCAGTTTCCTGGGTGTTGGTGGTGCCTTCTCCTCCAGGAGGCTGTGGAATCCGCTATGCTACAAGAGCAGTAGTCGGTCCCTACATTGGACAACACTATGAGTACTGCTCTTGGTTGCACTGTCTTCCTTAAATGCATTGGAATTTAGTTCTCCTCTACCAGGAAGCTTTATGTCTCCTGGGATTGTCAGCAGGTGAAGCATGCTGGTAATCCTGCTGAAGGGACACTGTGTTGGGGATAGAGTGCATCTGAATGAATTTCAGGACTGGATTTACTCGGGGATAGCGTCTCCCGCTCTGGCTATTAAGCAACCTTTTGAGAAAGTTTCTCCAACGCCATCCCTTGTTCTGCCCTTATTCAGGTGAATGTTCTTGGCAGCGACACCCAGTCTATTCCTCACTCAATGACTATTGAGACTTCTCTGGACCAGGCAGGTCAGGAAATTCTTAGAACCATGTTCACCATTCAAGATTAGGCAGATCCTGCAGAGTTCATGTGTCAGGCCACAGACACCTCCAAAATTTAAAGTGGATTTGTTAAAAAAAAATTTCACCCCATTTTCTTCTGGTGTATCATCTCACCATTTTAGGGTTGTGCTATATCTTTCATCCCTGCCAAACCTTTCAGAGGTGTCCCACTTGCACCATATCCTTTAATTTAGGCAGAGGTCCATCCGTGTATACTGGCTGGTCTTTGCTTGAAGGCCTGGTCATAGGTTCTTTTGGAGGTTTTCCCCATATTTGTTTTTTTTTCTGTTTACCACATGCTGTTGTCGGTCCTTCCTCCCTAATTGGGTAGTTATGTTCTACCTGGTTATTTTCTACCTGCGATGCAGAAAGAATTAAAGCTAGAGGATCAGTCAGACAACTAGGAAGCTATGGCAAACTAGGCATCCTATGTATTTCTCCTGGGGCAGGATTCTTTTAAGCACAAATTCTGATCCACTTTTTTTTTTTTTTTTTTTAATACAGGTTACATCTAGCTTTATGTGAACTGCAAGTGAGCACCTGCAATGTGTACGTTTTTTCATAAAAATAATCCTTAAACCTGCAGATGCCACTGCATTCTGAAGATGGCAAAGTGTCTCTCTTTAATGGCACACATTTTGACTTGTATGTAATTCCAATTATCTATTTTTGTCCATTGGTTGGCCTGTACAAAGAATACCAAAGCACAGTGCTTTAAGTGTGCCAGCCAAAAGTCTTTAGGTAGGCCTATTACCTAGGGGATTATAATCAATTTAACTGGGGCATACTGGCACCACTAAATTTGGCCTTAGCATCTACACATCCATGAGCTCTAGTCATGAAATGATGAAATTGTAAAAGTGACATCTTAATTTTATAAGTAAGACTTTGAAAAAACTCAACGCTACCCCCACCCCCTTCCTCATACACAATTGTTCTGAAAAGAGAACCATGTTGCATATAGCAATTATTAATGTTCCAGTTGCTGTATAAGAATCTGGCATTTCTGTTCTGTTTTTTTTAGATGCTCACAGGGTCAATACTATGCTTGTCCTTGAGACTGGGTTCTTATGTGACTGTAAGGATCTAAAGCAGTAAGCCAGTAAGGTGATGCTGTCAAAGTGGAAAGGATGTACTCTAAGCAGTAACCCAAGACAAAAAGGAAAGAAATTAGTCAACTAGAATTTTAGAAAATAATTATTATTTATGCAAAAAAGTTAATAGAAACCTAGGAGCAATAAACATTATAAAAGTATTTCTAAAACCCAAAAAACAACCTTACAGCGAACGTTGTGCCATGCACTGCTTCTCTTGTACACCTGCGAGTTTGTTGCATGCTACTCAATCACTTACTATTATGCAACATCACTTTTCTCTTCACTTTCTTCCAAGTTGCTGTAATTCAGTATCTGTAGCCACACCAGTCTGTGCTGGTAACATCTTTATTAGCTCATAGGCACTTGCACTATATGGTCCTGCTAAAATGGGTATATGACTATTTATGGTGTGTGTGTGTGTGTGTGTGTGTGTGTGTGTGTGTGTGTGTGTGTGTGTGTGTATATATATATATATATATATATATATATATATATATATATATAATATACTGCTCAAAAAAATTAAAGGAACACTTTGAAAACACATTAGGTCTCAATGGCGAAAGATATCATGCTAGGACTGGGTAATGTTAGGAACGAAAGGATACCACATCGTTTGATGGAAATGAAAATTATCAACCTACAGAGGGCTGAATTTAAAGACATCCCACAAATCAAAGTGAAAAAATGATGCAACAGGTTAGTCCATTTTGCTGAAATTTCATTGCAGCAACTCAAAATGGTACTCTGTAATTTGTATGGCCTCCACGTGCTTGTATACATGCCCAACAACATCGGGGCATGCTCCCAATGAGACGACTTATGGTGTCCTGGGGTATTTCCTCCCAGATCTAGACCAAGGCATCACTGAGCTCCTGAGCTGAGTGAGGTGCAACCTGGCTGCGTCGGATGGATGGAAACATAATGTCCTAGAGGTGTTCTATTGGATTTAGGTTAGGCGAGCGTGGGGGCCATTCAATGGAATCAGTTCCTTCATCCTCCAGGAACTGACTGCATATTCTCGCCACATGAGGCCGGTCAATGTCATGCACCAGGAGGAACCCAGGACCCACTGCATCAGCATAGGGTCTGACAGTGGGTCCAAGGATTTCATCCTGAGCCCAAATGGCAGCCAGGGTGCCATTGTCTAGCCTGTAAAGGTCTATGCATCCCTCTATGGATATGCCTCCTCAGACCATCCCTGACCCACCGCCAAACCCGTCATGCTGAACGGTGTTACAGGCAACATAACATTCTCCACAGCTTCTCCAGACCCTTTAACGTCTGTCAAACTTGCTCAGGGTGAACCTGCTCTCATCTGTGAAAAGCACAAGGCACCTGTAGCGGACCTGACAGTTCTGATGTTCAATTACAAAGGCCAATCAAGCTCCATGGTACCGGGCAGTGAGCACAGGGCCCAATAGAGGAAGTCAGGCCCTCAAACCACCCTCAAGAAGTCTGTTTCTGATTGTTTGGTCAGAGACATTCACACCAATGGCCTGCTGTAGGGTCATTTTGTAGGGCTCTGGCAGTGCTCATCCTGTTCCTCCTTGCACAAAGGAACAGATACCGGTCCTGCTGATGGGTTTAGGACCTTTTTACAACCCTGTCAGCTCTCCTAGAGTAACTACCTGTCTCTAGAATCTCCTCAATGCTCTGAAGACTGTGCTGGGGGACACAGCAAATCTGGGAATGGCATGTATTGATGTGCCATCCAGGAGGACTGCCTGTGCAACCTTTATAGGGTCCAGGTATCGCCTCATGCTTCCAGTAGTGACACTGATCCTAGCCAAATGCAAAACTGGTGAAAAAACAGTCCGAAAAGAAAATATAAAAAATGTAATTTGCCTCCACCCGTAAAACCATTCCTGTTTTGGAGATGATCTCATTGTTGCCCATCTAGTGTACCTGTTTTTAATTTCATTAACACCAAAGCAGCTGAAACTGATTAACAACTCCCTCTGCTACTTAACTGACCAGATCAATATCCCAGGAGTTTAATTGACTTGATGCTATACTTTGATTAAAAAGTGTTCCTTTCATTTTTTTGAGCAGTGTGTATATACAATACATATAAAGGATGTTTAAAAAAAATGTTCTGCCATGATGGTTCTAGAAAACTATTTAGAAACATCCAGTCAAAAGGCTTGGCAACTAAGATTGGAAATTTATGTAAAGTAAGCTGAACCTAGGCCAAATTAAGTGTAGTGCGTAGAAGTAAATCTGTGTGGAAACAATGCTTTGACAATGAAGAATATTAAGTGTCTATTGCATGTGCACTACTTTTCTTTTTTTATGTGAGTTTATTTTGCATTTCAGGTTTGTGGGGCTTGGTTAATAACTCTGGCATTGCTACATTTGGAGAGGTGGAATTTACAAGTCTTGACACATATAAAGAAACTGCAGAGGTGAATTTATGGGGAACTATTAGAGTGACAAAAGCTTTTTTGCCTCTGATACGTCACAGTAAAGGTAAGTTGTTAGCACTCTAATATATAATTTTAATTTACAGTAGTAGCAGGGTAGATGGCATTATTTTGCAAAAAAGCAATTGGAAATTCAATGGCAGTAGGATATTCAGTTATAATATGTATTATGAAGAATCATTTTTAACTGCCTGTACACAGATGAATCCCCATTTCCTACAAATATCCATGTAGTGTAACCCACACCACATACAAGATGATATATAAGGTTAATCTTTGAGACAAACAAAGAAAAGTCAAGTATAAAAAACATAGCTTATTAGACCTTTATTTTTTCAATTATACACTTTCTATTTTTTTAAATTAGTCTGGCCATATAAGTTTAGTCTTGCCGAAAACTATAGGCAGAGACATCTGCTTGTCTTCAGGAGCACCACGACTTGCTGCAGTCCACCTTGTGACTTGGCTGGGAGCATCCACAGATTGAGGTGCTAGCTTCAGAACAAGTGCTTTCTGTAGTCAAAAAAGCTCATTATTGCCCCTTATGGCATTCCTAAACAGCCTACTTATTGCATCAAGTCACCAGATTAGGGTCACAGTCAAGCTACTCATGCCTAGCCTTAAACTGCATGTCCCCTAATTTAAGTAATTGTGGTATAGTTTGTTAAATCAACAACAAGGTGCAATGTTTTTTTTGTAGGTGTTGTTTTAAGGATGCATATTTGAAAGTTTTAAATGCTTATATTATTGGATTTTGAATGTACATCCCTACTGCACACTCAGGAAAAACGTCCATGTTACAAAAGAGTGCTGCACAGCGTAAGAATCTGTCATGTTAGAAAAAAAAAAGACATAGCGGAGTGATGGTTCCATGTGTTAGGACTGCAGCTATGCCATTACTTATAGGAAACATTTCCTGAGAAAACATTGAAGCTGCCATTGCTGAGATCTTATTTTGAAAATAATTACTGCCAGGCTGGTATCCTGACCCTGTTATATTGTATACAGAATTGATGCCCTGGGACAAGTATATAGAGAAGGATTTTTCACTTTATTCTGATGTTTCTGCTATGCATACCCATTGTAGGTCAATGAATTGGAAATTGCTGATTCCAGATGGTTAGCATAACAGTCACACAACTAGTCAGCAATTTGTATATTACTCTTCAAAAAGGTTCATGATCACATGTGCAGGGCATGCTTCCATGTGCTCTGCTCTAAACCCAGCCCACAGGGGCATTGTACCACTACCTGCCCCATGGTCTGATACATCTAATTTTGTCCTGCCCGATAACTGCCTCAACCTACAGGTGCCCCATGTCATGGTGTATGAATGAGCACAAACCTAAAACCGTAATAGTTAGAAGTGACAGGAACTCCTCTGGTTCTCGGGTCCCCTGTCGGCGCTTCAGGTCCCTCCCTCTAGCCTAGTGACCCCATAGCAAGCAGCTTGCACACAAAGTATGGTTTGTCCTCGCCCCTGATCTCTCCTTATAAGCTAACTGGCTGTGATTAACAGTAGTGGGAGTCAATGGCTACCACTGCTGTCTCAGCCAATGAGGAGGAAAAGACCCTGGAGAGCTTAAGGGGGGCTGGGTGCGTTGCTGCACACAGGTTTTTTTTACCTTGATGCATAGAATGCATGGTGATAAAAAAACCTTGAGGCTTTACATCCACTTTAAAAGTATCAACCTTTCCAGAGGAGGCATGTGTGGTAAGCAATGCTGGTATTCAGAGAGGACTCTTGCAAATTGTAGTCTTCCGGTTTCCAAGAATTGATCAAATATGGCAGTTATTCTCCTTTTTCTCAGCATCTCTCATTGGTATAATGTGGCTTTCTTGAGCAATATTTGACGCCAACATAGTAATATGACTTGCTATAATTTTGAAAGATGTTTTTAGGCACCATGGTGTGTCATGGTATAAAATAAAACTGCCTCTGAGAAAACCTCTCTGCAATACAGCCAACAAAATTATCAAGTGATTCCATCGTGAGTTGAATGAAAGGGTTGTATTTAATCAACTCAGTTGGAAATCAAAGGCTAGTGGGAGTAAGACATTTCATTGTAAAGGGTATGTGCTTTCAAAATCTGACTATGTACAAAAATAGAATTTTTGCCAAAATAAAAGATTTTAAACGCTTTTGTCACAGGATTTAAGGGATTAATTTATCCCTAAATAATTGTTTGATGTGGGGACTCCAGGCAAAATACGTCTGTATCGTGTGTTGTTGCATTTTTTGCCAGGGAATATCTCTAAAGTCAATGGAACTAAAGTACCACAGGAGGCCACTTACAGAAATACTGAGCAAAATATAGAACCATACAACAAAATTGGTTCCTTGTGCATATATGCGTTAACAGAACACTGACATTTGCAGTCAGGTCAATAAATATTGGGACATTAACACGATTCTAATCTTTTTGGCTCTATACACCACCACAATGGATTTGAAATGAAACAAACAAGATGTGCTTTAACTGCAGACTTTCAGCTTTAATTTGAGGGTATTTACATCCAAATCAGGTGAACGGTGTAGGAATTACAACAGTTTGTATATGTGCCTCCCACTTTTTAAGGTACCAAAAGTAATGGGACAGATTAACAATCATAAATCAAACTTTCACTTTTTAATACTTGGTTGCAAATCCTTTGCAGTCAATTACAGCCTGAAGTCTGGAACTCATAGACATCACCAGACGTTGGGTTTCATCCCTGGTGATGCTCTGCCAGGCCTCTACTGCAACTGTCTTCAGTTCCTGCTTGTTCTTGGGGCATTTTCCCTTCAGTTTTGTCTTCAGCAAGTGAAATGCATGCTCAATCGGATTTAGGTCAGGTGATTGACTTGGCCATTGCATAACATTCCACTTCTTTCCCTTAAAAAACTCTTTGGTTGCTTTCGCAGTATGCTTCGGGTCATTGTCCATCTGCACTGTGAATAGACGTCCAATGAGTTCTGAAGCATTTGGCTGAATATGAGCAGATAATATTGCCTGAAACACTTCAGAATTCATCCTGCTGCTTTTGTCAGCAGTCACATCAATAAATACAAGAGAACCAGTTCCATTGGCAGCCATGCATGTACACGCCATGACACCACCACCACCATGCTTCACTAATGAGGTGGTATGTTTTGGATCATAAGCAGTTCCTTTCCTTCTCCATACTCTTCTCGTCTCATCACTCTGGTACAAGTTGATCTTGGTCTCATCTCTCCATAGGATGTTGTTCCAGAACTGTGAAGGCTTTTTTAGATGTTGTTTGGCAAACTCTAATCTGGCCTTCCTGTTTTTGATGCTCACCAATGGTTTACATCTTGTGGTGAACCCTCTGTATTCACTCTGGTGAAGTCTTCTCTTGATTGTTGACTTTGACACACATACACCTACCTCCTGGAGAGTGTTCTTAATCTGGCCAACTGTTGTGAAGGGTGTTTTTCTTCCCCAGGGAAAGAATTCTTCGGTCATCCACCACAGTTGTTTTCCGTGGTCTTCTGGGTCTTTTGGTGTTGCTGAGCTCACCGGTGCATTCTTTCTTTTTAAGGATGTTCCAAACAGTTGATTTGGCCACACCTAATGTTTTTGCTATCTCTCTGATGGGGTTTTTTTTTTTTTTTCAGCCTAATGATGGCTTGCCTCACGGATAGTGACAGCTCTTTGGATCTCATATTGAGAGTTGACAACAACAGATTCCAAATGCAAATAGCACACTTGAAATGAACTCTGGACCTTTTTATCTGCTCCTTGTAAATGGGATAATGAGGGAATAGCACACACCTGGCCATGGAACAGCTGAGCAGCCAATTGTCCCATTACTTTTGGTCCCTTAAAAAGTGTGAGGCACATATACAAACTGTTGCAATTCCTACACCTTTCACCTGATTTGGATGTAAATACCCTCAAATTAAAGCTGAAAGTCTGCAGTTAAAGCACATCTTGTTTGTTTCATTTCAAATCCATTGTGGTTGTGTATAGAGCCAAAAAGATTAGAATTGTGTCAATGTCCCAATATTTATGGACCTGACTGTATGTCTGTCTTTGTTTTAATGAAGAGCTTTCCAAGGAAGATTTAAAGTCCTGTTTTTCTAAGCATTTTTTTTTTTTTTACTTTAACCTTAGGTTTACGGTTAAAGCTGTACAACAGGCAAATGGTAAAAGCAGAACTGCACTGCATCTGGGCACCACAAACCAAAAACGCTATTTCATTCATTTTTAATATTTAAAGCAAACTCCCATCAGTCCATGTCTCCATGCTTTGTTTTGCTAAGACATTTTGAAAAACGCACCCTGGCATTTCTGGCTGTGGCCATCTTGAGTAAGGGCAGATGATTCATGTGGCATTTACTTTCTGGAATCCATCTCAGGTATTGGCTGAGAATTGGCTGAGAACCCTCCCCTCCTGAAGACTCCTGGGATGTATGATATCATTTACCTAGGCAGGAAACCAGGAAGTAACTGAAAAAATTCAAAAATTAAAGTGTAAAACAAGTAAATATGATATATTTTCCATCTATTTACTAATACTGGCAGCATAAGGATTAGAAATAGTCCATGTTGGTTGAGAGAGTGAAGTTCCACTTTAGGTACACAGATAATTAAAATTCAATGTAATGTAGTCCTGCAAGCTTTACAAATAGGACAACTCCTTGGTAAAAGTACTGACCATGGCTGATGACAACTTATGGGAAAATACACTTTAGCTTCTATCTAAATAAAGCCCTCTCTTTTAGGGATGTGTTTAAATGAAAATATCTGCATAGTATATACTATAGCCCACGTACGGGGGCAAACATGGGAAGAACTGACTGCCAAAGATACAAAGTTGATGCTAATGATTTTATACATGATGGTATGGAAGAGCCCACAAATGTATCTTTCTGGTCTGAACTTCCTGAGTATATTCTGAAAATCATTCTATGCCTAATATCTGTTATCCATCACAGTGTTTTTCGGGGGGACCTAACAAATGAAGACACGGGGCAACACAAAAGGCATTGCTCCGTCCTTTTTTTGTAAAAAAAAAAAATAAATTAATTATTTTAAACTGGAAAAGCCATAATCCCCCTCCTGCCTTCCCCATCAAGCTATTGCTTTGTATAAGCTTTAAATTTCGTTGGAATTTTGATAAAATTTAGTCAGCATGGCTAATTTTATCCTCTGTGATAGAATAGCCGTCATACAAATTCCTCGTGTCCCCTAACCTTTTCTAAGGACCTGTCAGTCATATCTTGTAAACTAAATTATAATACATGTTGGTGTAGTCCATTAATAACAGTCCAGTGTTAACAAGGTAATAATCTTTACTACCAATCATGTAGGATAGTGATAAATAATATTATTAACTGTGCTCCCAAGTGTAATATGTACACATAACATTGATCACAATAGAGTAAAGCTTTATAATTTCCACCAAACAGTGATGTGATAAATGTCACTTTCTCTAGCGCTCATTGACAGACGTAGTCCTCGGTGATACAGCACCTTCGGGTTATGTTGCCTCCACAGGAGCAGGACTAGACAGGAAATTAAAAAGCTCTGGCCACACCCTAGGGGCAGTCCCAGAGGGTATATCCTCTCTCTCTCTGCCTCAGCAAATCAGTTATTTTCTGTCTAGTTAGGAGTAAGGACCTAGATACCTTGCTGGGATCTTCGGTCCTGGCAAGATTTTTTTCTTAAAAGATTTTTTAGACAGCTTTTTTTCTCCAGTGTTCCTGTGAGATCTTCAAGCAAGAAAGCTGAACTGGGCGACGGGCTGGATGTTGAGATCCGGTGGTCACCCCAGTTCAGCCTACGAGCGCGTGCAGGCCATAGCTCCGCGCTGGGTCGGCCGCGACAAAGTCCCATTAAGGGACTGACCCCGCGAGTTAAACGTCTCGCTGAAACGCCAAAGACCATGAGTCACGGCGTCCATATCGGTCGACAGCCCTCCCGCCCCGGTGGAGAGGGGTACTGTCAGGAGTTGGTGCCCGCCTGGTTCCGGTATGGTGAGTAGTATGTTCCCCCTTTTCCCCTGACGGGTCTTGTGGTGAACGCGGGACCCTCTCTGTATGGTAAGATAGAGTCCCTCTCTATCCTATAACATGACACAGATCCTCCTACTTTGAGTGTGATTTTATGTGCAAAAAGCCAGGAGGCTTGGTTTGGGAGCTAACAATCTAATTGTATACATGTTAAAAAGATTGTAATCAGTGGCATTCTGGGAATCTTACTATGATAAGAATAAGCTACCTACCAGTCAGAAGCCACGGACATGTAGACTGCCTTCCTAAATCAGATCTCCAGCTATAAGCAGGCCTCCCGAACGGCCATGCGGTCCGCCAGGGCCGGTACCGCCAACCACGCCAAATCCCCATGCAGAGAGAGTGTTGTGTGCCCTGCAGCACACCGCTGTTCAGTACAGGCCGCCGCCATTTTTTTTGCTGGATCGCACGAGCCGCCATCTTGGCGTAGCCTCGTGTCTCCAGCATGGGGGCGGCCATGTTTGAGGTGATCCAAACACCTCGTGGAGCTAGGGGAGGCGCCGGAAGGCGTGCAGAGGGGCGGAGCCGCCTCCTTTCTTCCTGGGCAGCCAGCCAAAAGACTTCCTGTTTGTCAAGACAGCGCTGTAACCTGTTGCAGTTAAACTCTGAGCATCAAGTGGTGAGCCTGGGGGTCTATCTCTCTCTCTCTCGATCGATAGGGATCCTTAGCAGGTAACACTAAGGGGCTTTTTTGTGGCGCTGGGGGTCTGAAAAAAAAAAAAAAAAAGTTTTTTATTTTTGAATTATATTATCCAGGAAGTGACTGGAATTATCATGGACCCTGCCACACATATTCCCCCACCTGTTTCCCTTGAGGGGGCCACGGGACCCACCGGTGCACAGAGTGTAGAGTCATTTACAGCAATTTTGGAGTCTATGGTGGCTCGGGTGGAGGCGGCCTGTCAGGGACGGGGGTCAAGGAAGCGACCCCCGCCTACCCCTATACTATCTGACACCTCTGACTCAGATTCAAAGATGGTCACTGCAGTTGCAGGTCCCTCTGCAAGAGCTGTTATCTCAGGTAAAGCTCCCTCAGACAGTGAGGAGGACGTTTCTTCTCCCGCTATAATTCAGGAAGAAGCATTGGTGGACGCACTAGTTGTGGCAGTGCAGGAAACCTTAAAACTTGAGGTTTTACCGGCAGAGGCAACTGAAACAGAGATTCCTTTTGGTACTAATAAGCCCATCAAAACGGTGAAGGTTTTTCCTGTACCCAAGTGTTTCGGTAATAAGATTAAAGGAGAATGGGAGCATTCTAAACGTACCTTTACTATTTCCAAGCGTATTGCTAGACGCTATCCGTTTGAGGAATCCATCATTAAGAAATGGACGGTACCACCAGTGGTGGATCCACCTATTTCCAGGCTGAATAAAGCCACGGTTATCCCAGTGGAGGACACTTCGTCCTTTAAGGATCCGGTGGATCGAAAGATGGAAGCAGAGTCCCGCACCATCTTCTCTCTGATAGGGTCAGCATTTAGACCAGTAATTGTTATTGGTCTAGTTTCCCAGACACTTACGGAATGGGCGAGAATGGTACGCCAAGACCTTAGGGGAAAAGATATTCCCCAGGAGACATCTGATTTGATGGAACAGATTATACAAGGGCTACAGTTTATCTGTGCCGCAGCCTTGGACACTACTCCCCTATTAGGGCATGCATCTATGTCAGCGGTCATCCTCAGACGTGTGCTGTGGTTAAAATGCTGGTCAGCTGACCTAGGTTCCAAAAAGACCTTGACAAATCTCCCCTTTCAGGGGAATCGTCTATTTGGGGCCAACCTAGATGAAATCATTAAGGATGCCACTGGGGGCAAGAGCACTTTTTTGCCACAGGCTGCTAAAGCTAAGGGACCTGGCAACAAGCGAGGACCTTTCTTTACCGCCCATAAAGGGCGCCCGGCTGGAACAAGCGGGAAAGGCAAGACTCCTCCAGGAGGGTTTAAGAAGGGCTGGTCGGACAAACAGAGGACCAACCCAGCCAAAACCCGAAGCAAAGGAGTACACAGCCTGAAGGTGCGCCCCCACCCGGTTTCAGGGTGGGGGGACGTTTTCACTGGTATTCAGGACATTAGATCGAGCATCAACCACTACTACCGGTGCGATTCTTCCCTTCCAACATTTAAGCACTACAGGAAGCGGTAGTTACCGTTCCCTGAATAGATCTTTTCCTTTACCTTTTCCTAAGATTAGTCCCGATACCTCACAGGAATCGGATCTGGTTGACCAGATAGGCCAAGAAGCCTCAAGTCGGGTGACTTCGGTCCCTGAGGTTCAACCAGAAAAGATCACCCTTCCTGATAACAATCAGGTATCTGATAAATGTGTGGGAACAGAAAACGACCAGACTTTCTCGGATGGTCGGGGCCAGATAGCTCTAGGGACGCCTGGTTCAGATCCAGTCAGCGCCAGTGGTCCTAGAAATTCTAGGCTGGCCTCGTCAAGCCGGCCTGGCCGACTTGGACATGCTAGTCGCAGACGTTCCATGGGAACTTCGTCTCAGGGAATGTCTGTGGTCTCAAAGACCAATTTACCATTGTGCTTTACAGTCGCTGGTTTTAATGGCCTGGCCATTGAGACCCAAGTACTGAAGGACAGAGGGTTGTCAGCTTCAGTCATTCCTACCCTTATTAAAGCAAGGAAAGCGACTTCCAGCAAGGTCTATTATCACACATGGAAGACTTATATTGCGTGGTGCGAATCTTTAGGATTTCCTCCACGTACCTATTCGGTGACTCGAATATTGGCTTTTTTGCAAAAAGGGGTTGAGCAGAAACTAGCCTTGAGCACCATCAAGGGTCAAGTTTCAGCATTAGCAATCTTCTTTCAGAAACCTTTAGCTACCAAGTCCTTGGTGCGGAATTTCATCCAGGGGGTGCGGCACCTGGCTCCACCAGTCCGCGCGCCCTTACCGCCCTGGGATCTTAATTTGGTTTTGTCGGTTCTACAGAAACCTCCCTTTGAAAACATCAGGGAGATTCCCTTGCTTACTTTATCCCAGAAGGTGGCCTTCTTGGTGGCTATCACTTCTGCTCGCAGGGTGTCAGAACTGGCTGCATTATCATGCCAGTCCCCATACCTAGTATCATAGGGATAAGGTAGTACTTCATCCTAAGCCATCCTTTCTTCCTAAGGTGGTTTCAGATTTTCATCTGAATGAAGATATTGTACTACCTTCCTTGTGTCCTCAGCCCAAGCATCATCGGGAACATGCGTTGCATTCCTTAGATGTGGTTCGGGCAATCAGGGTATACCTGAAAGCTACGGAATCATTCCGTAAGACGGATTCACTTTTTGTGATCACGGATGGCCCCAGAAAGGGTTTGCTTGCATCTGCCGCGACCATTGCCAAATAAATTAGACAAACGGTGGTACAGGCTTATTCTATTAAGGGTCAGAGTCCTCCGTTCCCTGTTAGGGCGCACTCCACTCGAGCGCTCAGTACTTCCTGGGCCTTTCGCCATCAGGCGTCAGTGGTCCAGGTATGTAAGGCGGCCACCTGGTCGTCGGTACATACCTTTACAAAATTCTATAAAATTGATGTGACGGCATCGGCGGATGCCTCATTTGGCCGCAAGGTTTTGCAGGCCGCAATTTGAGGAGACCGGTGGTCTACCTCGAGGGTTTTTTTCTGTTTGAAAAAAAAAAAAATTTTTTTTCTCTTTTTTGTTGAGTCTCATCATTAAGGATGAGCATTGTAAACTTCTAGTTGGCACCGGTTGGGCCTTCTAGATTGGGATTTGATTTCATTTTCCCACCCCTCATTTGTGATACTGCTCTGGGACGTCCCGAAGGTGCTGTATCACCGAGGACTACGTCTGTCAATGAGCGCTAGAGAAAAATGGATTTTTGTAAAATCTTACCGTAAAATCCTTTTCTCTTAGCTCATTGCCAGACGTAGTCCCCGCCCCTCTGTTTTTTGAGTTGGGTTGGGTTAAAATCTCTAAAGACTGCTTTTTCACATAACTGATTTGCTGAGGCAGAGAGAGAGAGGATATACCCTCTGGGACTGCCCCTAGGGTGTGGCCAGAGCTTTTTAATTTCCTGTCTAGTCCTGCTCCTGTGGAGGCAACATAACCCGAAGGTGCTGTATCACCGAGGACTACGTCTGTCAATGAGCTAAGAGAAAAGGATTTTTTACGGTAAGATTTTACAAAAATCCATTTAGATTTATAAATGAAAAAATATAATAAAAATTAACAGTCCACAAAGTTGAAAATAAATCCACTTAACGTGAATTAAGCATCCACCATATGTGAAGACAGGGTGATTTCCTTTCCACCAACATATGGATGCACAACGCACTCACCAGACTCTATTGACCCCTATTACAGGGAGTCCAAAACAGCAGAGGGGTATTCCTGAGAGTTCACAGGCTGATCACCCTAAAATCGCATTCAGATTGCTGCTAACATCCACCTATACCTCCTGATATGGAAATTCTCATAGGATGTGTAACACGGTGCTACAGCGCTCTATTGTAACTCTGCATAAGTGTGCAGATAAGAAGAGAGAGAGGAGAGGGCTCTCATGGTGTAGTATTTTAGACTTTTTTTAAAAACCAACAAATATTGTGCTTACATTTAAGTTGAATCAATCCAGCATTAAAAACATTAGGAATGCCGGTATGCGTTCCACCTGTGTTCCAACTACCGGATATGATGTATCTCCGAATATCCGTCCAACGTGTTTTGTCAGTAAACGTCTGACGTCATCAGGGGTCATGTGCCTGGATACGTCTATCACTTATATACACAGTTTACATATGGATTGGGCCAAACCAATCAAATCCACAGCCATCGTCATCAATTATTCCAATCCAAATGTTAAAGGCAGTTTTACATTAGGATATTTAATATTATATGATCTTATTTATAAAATGTATTAAAATATATAAATATGTTAAATGTATAAGGGTCAATTAACACCATAGAAACGCAGTCCGGATGCGTTCCTGCATGTACGTTTTTGATGCATTCCAGTGCGTTTCTGATGCGTTTTTTTAGTGGGTTTTTGATACAGTCCAGTGCATTTGCCCCCCCCCCCCTTTTTTTTTCCTCAACCTTAAATAAGGACATGTGTGTTCCAGTACATTTTTGCTGCGTTTTACAGCATTCCAGTCCATGACCATCCGCTGACATCCGATTTTCATCCTTTCAGTTCTGTTCCGTTTTTTGGAACGGAACAGAACCCTATTTTTGTTCCGTTTAAAAAAACGGAACGGATGCAAAATCGGATGTCAGCGGTGTCATCCGCTGACATCCACAATGCCCATAGACATACATTATGTCCGTATATCATCCGCAAACGGATGGGATGATATGCGGACATACGGAGCGGATGACACAAGTGTCATCCGCTCCGTGAAAAAAAAGTGCCGGTGTTCCGTGAGTTACCTACCCGTGAGAAAAACCCACCCCTCGTCACTTCCGGTGCTCGGCACCGTATGTAATGCAGCGGTTACATTAAAACAGCTGTGCAGAAATACTAGTCATCTCCGCTCCTGTGCCTGTCACTTCCCTGATCTCGGATAGTAAATATAAAAGCGGCGGCGGGTGTATGAAAACATAAATCACGGAGCCGAGAGCCGCTTTTATATTTACTTGCCGAGAGCAGGGAAGTGACAGGCACAGGAGCGGAGATGACTCGTATTTCTGCACAGCTGTTTTATGTAACCGCCGCGTCGGTAGGTTTATTTCACGGTACACCGTGATCGTTTCATACTAGTGCGCATGCGCACTAGTAAGCTCCTCAGTTCTTCCATTAGGTATCCGGGGCTCTGAGCATGCGCACTGCTGCGCTGCTCAGCTGTTTCTGGCCGGAAGTGGCGAGGGTAGGTTTTTCTCACGGGGTAGGTAATTCTCACGTTACACCGGAGCGGATCGCAATGCAGTCGGCTCCGTGTGAAAGAGCCCTTATACTTTATCATTTTACCCCTTGGCCACACGAAGAGGACATCTAGTGGCCACTTATGTTATTACATCTAATGGTATATTATACGGAGTAGATAGAAATAGCCCACAATTCATGTAAGATAATGCTGTATTTTTTTCCTTTGTCTTTAGTTGCTGCCTGTTGTGCACGGTTTCTAGGCTATTGTCCCTTAACCTGTATGATTTCCATGACCTATGTCCTGGAACATCCATGTATTCATTGACATTGTATGCATATTGCACTAATAGAAGATAAAAATCCATATAAAGGAAATGTTTTACCTAATAGCATTTGTATTTCTGCCCATCTATTTCTTTGCTCTACATGCAATTTACAAGCACTGAAACAGATTAGAAATCCTCGTCTGATCCCTACTTTTTGCCTCATGGTGAGCTGGCATGAGATTGCCAGGGGTTTGTACCTGCTGCACAGCTATAATCAAGAATGAGTGTTTGACCAATAGTTTTTTATGACCTAAACTTGACCAAAAGACATAGGGGTTGATTTACTAAAACTGGAGAGTGCAAAATCCGGTGCAACTCTGAATAGAAACCAATCCTCTTCCATTTTTTTTTGTCAGAGCGTAATTGAACGAGCTGAAGTTAGAAACAGTTTTGCTACCATGCACAGCTGCACCAGAATTTGCACTCTCCAGTTTTAGTAAATCAACCCCATTGAGCTTGATTTACTAAAAGCAAATATACTGTTGACTGCAAGTGCACTTGGAATTGCACTGCAAGTGCAGTTGCTGTAGATCTGAGGGGAAGCTCTGCTCATTTCTATCATTATTTACCTTGCTTTGCATGTGATTGAGTATTCTTTACAAAGTGAAGCTTTACCTCATTTACTTAGCTCTTTAGTAAATTAACCCCACTGTGTCTGATGGTAAGTATGTGCTCATTCAAGTTGGTACTACATATCAAAGGAGAGTTGGATGTCTAGGAATGACTCCACAACCAAAATATCTTTTAGGGAGTTTTTTGAGTAACCATATGTTCAGATTGGCCAAGTATGCATTATATATATATATATATATTTCACTGTGAGTAAGCAGGGTGAAGTGCAGTCATACCTTTTGCACCAGATAAGTAAGGGGAAATAATAGAAATCGTTAACTACCCCAACATGCCTGATTACCATCCCCTGAGATAAGGTGGAGTCTAGTGAAGTCTAATACCATCATCCTCCCAAAACTGACTGAATCTATGAACAATCCCCTGATACTATGGATACTTTTACTTTTACTGTTAGGTCTTGATGTTTTTTTCAGTAAAAAAAAAAAATCACACTTTCTGGTTTTGTTTGCTTTTAAGGTCGGGTGGTATGTATGGCTAGCATGCTTGGAAGAATGGGCAGCCCATCCCGGTCAAGCTACTGCATTTCCAAATATGGAGTTGAGGCCTTTTCTGACTGTCTACGACAAGAAATGTACAAGTGGGGGGTGAAGGTCATTGCGATTGAACCTGGAAACTTCATAGCTGCCACTGGAATATTCACCAAAGAAGGAGTAGAAAGACGTGGAAAAGAGTTGTGGGAGCAAGCTTCAGAAATTGTACGTGCTGACTATGGGAGCGTTCATTTTTCTCAGCAGGTTGCCAAAATGAAAGCTTTCGTTGGTTCTGGTCAAAAAGATATGACTGCTGTTCTCAATGCAATCACAGAAGCATTATCCTCTAAATACCCCAATACACGGTACATTCCTGCAGACGCCTACTACTGGATAAAGCTGCAGCTTATGTCCCACCTTCCTGCTGGCATCGCAGACTGGATTTATGTTCACTGAAGACAGAATGTTGAAACTAGGTGTGCAAATTTTAGTGTGCTGTGTTAAATAAAATGTATGCCGTTTTTTGGGGGTTTTTTTCAGGAAAGTCAGTACAAAAACTGTACCAACCACTCTGGTGATGAATAAATCAACTTGGAAACATGCCTTCCTCCTCAAAACTCTTTTTATTCTGTAACAGTTGGCTCTTAACTCATTGGGGAGAATTTATGACAGCGTATTCCTTTCGAAAAACATTCACAGCTGCTTTCAAGATGTAATTTGCTTTATTGGCTTTGGCAATGCAGTGGTAGATTTCCCTTGACCAATATTTTTCCACAGTCTGAATCTATTTCTTCCATTTCCCACACACCAATAAACTTGCCTAGTTTAGCCACAAGCCTTGATTCCAGGGCCTGTTAGTACAGCTGTTTTCCTCTGCATGAACCCCATAACGTACATTCGACCTAAAATATACGGAGCTTTTACAATTCAGAAGATTGCATAAAAAATATAAATAAATCACAAATGTTTTTACTTTTGGTCAACAGACGTTGGAGCAAATTGACAAAATAATGTACACCTGAGAACAGATACTGAAATCAAAGACCTTCTGTGTGTGGATTCAGTAATGTAATAAAGAACCAGCATTGTTCTAACTGACTTTGGAAATGCCGTTTTGTGCATTTGACATGTAGGATTGTATAGAACTGCATGTAATGATAAATTAACTCTTTTTTAGCTGATGCGTAGAGTTGGTTTAAAATTTTTTTTTTTTTTCAGCAGCTAAAAGTGAACCTTGGTTTTGGCCATGCAGGGCAAACCATCAGGTTCAAGATACCCTTCCAAGCAGCAAATATTCACCTTTTTCTTTGTAGGCTTTAACTCACCAGATTGACTGACTAATCTAGTGCTGGCACATGGTTCTCTGTGCATCTCTGGAAGTGAGGAAAGGTACAGTATATCCTTTTGCTCTCTGTGCCTTATTAGATAAGTGAAGGAAAAGTATGTGATGCTCATCAGGCTACATATTAAGTGAACCTGTTGCTTTATCATTTTTTTTTACAAACCTGCATATACAGTGCCTTGAAAAAGTATTCACACCCCTTGAAACTTTCCACATTTTGTCATTTTACAACCAAAAACGTAAATGTATTTTTATTGGGATTTTATGTGATAGACCAACACAAAGTGGCACATAACTGTGAAATGGAAGGAAAATGATGTACGTTTTTTTAAAATGATTTACAAATAAATATCTGAAAAGTGTTGTGTGCATTTGTATTCACTCTGATACCCCTAACTATTTACTAATTAGGTGACTTCGGAAGTCAGTTGGTTCCACTAGATTTTAGAGTCCACCTGTGTGTAATTTAATCTCAGTATAAATACAGCTGTTCTAGAGAACCTTAGTGAACAAACAGCATTATGAAGGCCAAGAAACACACCAGACAGGACAGTGATAAAGTTGTGGAGAAGTTTAAAACCGGGTTAGGTTATAAAAAAACATCCCAAACGTTGAACATCTCATGGAGCACTGTTCAATCTATCATCTGAAAATGGAAAGAGTATGGCACAACTGCAAACCTACCAAGACATGGCTGTACACCTAAACTGACAGGCCAGGCAAGGAGAGCATTAATCAGAGAAGCAGCCAAAAGGCTCGAGGTAACTTTGGAGGAGCTGCTGAGATCCACAGCTCAGGTGGGAGAATCTTTCCACAAGACAACTATTAGTTGTGCACTCCACAAATCTGGCCTTTATGGAAGAGTGGCAAGAGGAAAGCCATTGTTGAAAGAAAGCCATAAGAAGTCCCGTTTGCTGTTTGCGAGAAGCCATGTGGGGGACACAGCAAACGTGGAGGAAGGTGCTCTGGTCAGGTGAGACAAAAATTTAACTTTTAGACCTAAAAGCAAAACTCTATGTGTGGCCAAAAAACGAACACTGCACATCACCCTGAACACACCATGGTGGTGGCAGCATCATGTTGTGGGGATGCTTTTCAGGGGCAGGGAAGCTGGTCAGAGTTGATGGGAAGATATATGGAGCCAAATACAGGTCAATCTTAGAGGAAAACCTGTTAGAGTCTGCAAAAGACTTCAGACTGGGACGGAGATTGACCTTCCAGCCGGACAAAGACCCTAAACATACAGCCAGAGCTACAATGGAATGGTTTAGATCAAAGTATATTCATGTGTTAGAATGGCCCAGTCAAAGTCCAGGCCTAATGCCTCGTACACACGCAACGATTATCGGCCGACCGATCGTCCCACTTTTGTCCAGAGTGGTGTTTTGTTGGTTGGAATGTGCCTAGACTGCACACGAATTTTCTCGGCCAAAGAAAAATCAACTTCAGAAGTGATGTCATGTGCTGGTTTACTTTCCGTGTGTTTTTTCTTCTCTGAGCATGCCCAGTCTTGCTCATCAGATTTTTGTCTGCCGAAATCTGTACTGACTGACGGAAAATCGGCCGTTGTGTTGACGGCCAACAAAAATTTTATAGCCTGCACACCAGATTTTTTTCGGCCGAAAAGTCGGTGTTGGTTGTCGGAAGCATCATACTAACAAGCCGAAAATTGGCCAATCGGACGTTGGCCGAAAATTCACGGCCAATTATCGACGCGTGTGTACGGGGCTTTAATCTAATTGAGAATCTGTGGCAAGACTTATAAATTGCTGTTCACAGACACTCACAGACACTCTCCATCCAATCTGACAACTTGAGCTATTTTGCAAAGCAGAATGGGCAAAGCTGGTAGAGACCTCCCCAAAAAGACTTGCAGCTGTAATTGCAGGGAAAGATGGTTCTACAAAGTATTGACTCAGGAGGGCTGAATACAAATGCATGCCACACTTTTCAGATATTTATTTGTAAAACATTTTGAAAACCATTTATCATTTTCCTTCCACTTCACAGTTATGAGCCACTTTGTGTGGGTCTATCACAATAAAATCCCAATAAAATAAATTTACGTTTTTGGTTCTAACATGACAAAATGTGGAAAATTTCAAGGGGTATGAATACTTTTTCAAGGTACTGTATGTAGCAGAACAATGTTGGGCTCTACGGCCATGTTGCCACATATATGTGTACAGCTGGTGCTGTTTTTTTTTGCTGGAAGCATATGCTAGCTCAGGGTCCTCCTCACTGTTTCTCTTCTGTCACTAATGGCTCCCATTCACTGTTTACAACCAGGAGCTGGTAGTACCAGCTTCTGGTCACTGTAACCTTTAATCACAGTGATCACATCAATGGAAAGCCTGTGAAATGCTTAAAGTGTTAACAAACTCACAACAGTAAAATCAGTCTGTATATGCAGTAAAGCATGCTTGTTATGCTCACTGTGTAACCTAAGTGGGTTAATCCTCTGAGTTGTGTAAAAACTGTTTGATCCTGTCTTTTCTGATCCTCCCCTTCTTCCACAGTCACATATGTATGTATGTGTATATATATATATTTTTTTTTTTGGGAGAGTCCATGTGATTAGCACAGGACCAAGCAGCACTGTCCAGACAGAGGGTCAGGGTCCTGCATTCTCATAGGAAAATTATGGGAGAATGAAGACACTTCCTACAAGCTTTAACCAGACACTCATAGAAGTCACAAGACTGCTAAAGACTGCTAATGAAAAAAGGTATTTAGAATTTTATATTTACTAAAATATTTGCATGCCCATGTTCTGTGTACTGTGGGAGACCAGATATAGTGAATGCAGGGTCCGGGGTTTGCTAACACTTTAAGGCATATACAGTAGCTCACAAAAGAGTACACCCCTAACATTTTTGCAAATATTTTATTATATCCTTTCATGTGACAACACTGAAGAAAGGACACTTTGCTACAATGTAAAGTAGTGAGTGTACAGCTTGTATAACACTACATTTTCTGTCCCCTCAAAATAACTCAATACACAGCCATTCATATCTAAACCGCTGGCAACAAAAGTGAGTACAAACCTAAGTGAAAATGTCCAAATTGGGCCCAATTAGCCATTTTCCATCCTCAGTGTCATGTGGCTCATTAGTGTTACAAGGTCTCAGGTGTAAATGGGGAGCCGGTGTTTTTAAATTTGGTGTAATCGCTCTCACTCTTTCATACTGGTCACTGGAAGTTCAACATGGCACCTCATGATAAAGAACTCTGAGGATCTGAAAAAAAAGAATCGTTGCTCTACATAAAGATGGCCTAGGCTATAAGAAGATTGCCAAGACCCTGAAACTGAGCTGCAGCACAGTGGCAGAGACCATACAGCGGTTTAACAAGACAGGTTCCACTCAGAACAGGCCTTGCCATGGTCCACCAAAAAAGTTGGGTGCACGTGCTCAGCATCATATCCAGAGGTTTTCTTTAGGAAATAGAGGAATGAGTGCTGCCAGCATTGCTGCAGAGGTTGAAGGGGTGGGGGGTCAGCCTGTCAGTGCTCAGACCATATGCCTCACACTGCATCAAACTGTTCATCATGGCTGCCATCCCAGAAGGAAGCCTCTTCTAAAGATGATGCACAAGAAAGCCTGCAAACAGTTTGCTGAAGACAAGCAGATTAAGGTCATGGATTACTGGAACTATGTCCTGTGGTCTGATGAGAACAAGATAAACTTATTTGGTTCAGATAGCGTGTTTGGCGGCAACTAGGTGAGGAGTAGAAAGACAAATGTGTCCTGCCTACAGTCAAGCATGGTGGTGGGAGTGTCATGGTCTTGGACTGCATGAGTGCTGCTGGCACTGGGGAGATACAGTTCATTGAGGGAACCATGAATGCCAACATGTACTGTGACATACTGAAGCAGAGCATGATCCCCTCCCTTAAGAGACTGGGCCGCAGGGCAGTATTCCAACATAAAAACGACCCCAAACACACCTACAAGATGACCACTGCCTTGCTAAAGAAACTGAGGGTAAAGGTGATGGACTGGCCAAGCATGTCTCCAGACCTAAACCCTATTGAGCATCCTCAAATTGAAGGTGGAGGAACGCAAGATCTCTAACATCCTCCAGCTCCGTGATATCGTCATGGGGGAGTGGATGAGGACTCCAGTGGCAACCTGTGAAGCTCTGGTGAACTCCATGCCCAAGAGGGTTAAGGCAGTGCTGTAAAATAATGGTGGCCACACAAAATATTGAGAAGGAAACACAGGCGCCACTCTGAGTGCAGTAACTTGAGATTTATTAGATAAGATCAATGGAAAAGGGGTACTCACAAAGGTGATAAATACAAAGGCTCATAACAACACTCCAGTAGGATCAGGATGGCTGGAGCAGTAACGGTCGACAGGCTGTAAGCGGTGGCTGGCCACTCTTCCTGGTCCCGGGGACACTCAGGTGCCGATCCGTCGTCACTTCCGGTAGCGTGATAACATCATGGCGCCAGCGACGCGTTCTCGGAGCATGTGCTCCTTCCTCAAGCTGATATTGCGCCATTTTGGAAATGGGATTTAAGTAGAGAAGGAGCCTGAACCTACTCGGTCCTAAAGCCGCCTTATTTTCAAATACAACGGCAAATGGTGTTATTCTAGTACAACAAACAGCATCTAGCTCATATGGATAAAGGATTTTAGCATATTGGACTGCAGTATACAAAACAAAGAATAAGCAGTGGTTAAAAACACACAGGAAACAATAATAATAAACAGCTCATGGGCAAAATATCAAATGAAATGAATACATTAATTTAAGAAACAAGACAATGATCCAAAACATAAAACAAAATCTACAATGGAATGGTCCACAAATAAACATATCCAGGTGTTAGAATGGCCAAGTCAAAGTCCAGACCTGAATCCAATCGAGAATCTGTGGAAAGAACTGAAAACTGCTGTTCACAAACGCTCTCCATCCAACCTCACTGAGCCCGAGCTGTTTTGCAAGGAGGAATGGGCAAAAATTTCAGTCTCTCGATGTGCAAAACTGATAGAGACATACCCCAAGCGACTTACAGCTGTAATCGCAGCAAAAGGTGGCGCTACAAAGTATTAACTTAAGGGGGCTGAATAATTTTGCACGCCAATTTTTCAGTTTTTTATTTGTTAAAGTTTGAAATATCCAATAAATTTCGTTCCACTTCATGATTGTGTCCCACTTGTTGTTGATTCTTCACAAAAAAATACAGTTTTATATCTTTATGTTTGAAGCCTGAAATGTGGCAAAAGGTCGCAAACTTCAAGGGGGCCAAATACTTTCGCAAGGCACTGTATCCACATTGGTTGTTGTGTTTTCAGTGACACTTGTGAAGTCCCTGGTGATACTTTTATTCCCCGTTGTGCGCCAGATGTTTTTATTTTTTACACAAAATATTGACACTTTGGGCCCAATTTGATCATTTTTACTTAGGGGTGTACTCACTTTTGTTGCCAGCTGTTTAGACTATAATGGCTGTGTGTTGAGTTATTTTAAGGGGACAGGAAATTTACACTGTTATATAAGCTGTACACTCACTACTTTACATTGTAGCAAAGTGTCATTTCTTCAGTGTTGTCAGATGAAAAGATATAATAAAATATGTACAAAAATGGGAGGTATACTTGCTTTTGTGAGATACTGTAGCAGGTACAATTGTTTCAAAGAAAACAAATAAATAATGCTCTCAACCTCAATGGCCTGTATTCACGCTCACCATGCAAGACTCCATTGCTGAAGAAAAAGCATGTTGAAGGTCGTTTAAAGTTTGCTGCACAACATTTAGACAAGCCTGTGAAATACTGGGAAAATATGATCTGGTCAGATGAGACAAAAATTGAACTCTTTGAATGCCATAAAACACACCGTGTTTGGAGGTCAAGTGGCACTGCACATTACCCCAAAACACCATACCAACAGTGAAGTTTGAAGGTGGGAACATCATGGTGTGGGACTGTTTTTTAGCATACGGAAGTGGTAAACTTTATGTCATTAAAGGAAAAATGAATGTAAAAATGTAAATGAAATATATATATGACAGTATATGCAAATCATGTAAAAAGTCCATACATGGGTGGTCAAATCCAGGAGAGAAAAGGTGAATAACACCAGCATTCCCAGAGGAACCATATACAGATAGTGGAAAAAAACAGAAAGAAGCTTCACACCCTATGTGATATAGGTAATCCCCTTACCCTTAGGCAATCGACCAATCATCCATCCATAAGGCAATGCTGCATAAAGGATCACCCGTCAGCCAGCTGATAACTTCTTTTCCAGGAATCCTCCAGTCGATTATTCCATTTTAAGATCTAAGGGAGAGGAAACCAGCCATCATACCTCCAGCACATATTATGAACTAAACTTACATCCCCTACAGTCAGCATCGCTGGAGGTGAAGCCTATCTCTCATGTGACCGTCCTGAAGGATTCCTGGAAAAGGAGTTATTAGCTGGATGACGGGTGACCCTTATGCAGCATTGCCTTATGGATGGACGATCAGTCGATTGCTTATTTTGACCACCTATGAATTGGTGAATTAGTGGTCATTTTGACCTGGTAAGGGGATTACCTATATCACATAGGGTGTAAAGCTTCTTTTTGGTTTTCCAGCCACCCTCTTTCCCTATCTGTATATGGTTCTTCTAGGAATGCTGGTGTTATTTACCTTTTCTCTCCTGGATTTGACCACCCATCTATGGACTTTTTGTTTGATTTTTACATGATTTACATATACTGTCATATATATATTTCATTTATTGCTTTTATTATCTGTGACAAGCTCTGCACTATTTGTTTGCTATTTTGTTTTTTGAAGCTTGTATCTTTATTCCAAGTGCTAGCAGCTTACCTCATATTCTGTTTTGAAATGTAAAAAAGTACCAAGACATTCTTTATAAAAATCTGCTGCCATTTACCAGGATGATAAAGAGGAAATGAGGGTGGACGTTACAGCAAGACAATGATTCCAAACACAAAGCCAAGGAAACTCTCAATTGGTTTCAAAGAAGGAAAATAAAGCCGCTAGAATGGCCCAGCCAATCACCTAAATTGAATCCAATAGAAAATATATGGAAAGAACTAAAGATCAGAGTTCATAGAAGAGGCCCACAGATCCTTCAAGATTTGAAGACTGTTTGTGTGGAAGAATGGGTCAAAATCACAACTAGTTTCTCCAGTCCCCAACTTACGAACATCCGAGTTGCGAACGACTCCTACTTACGAACGGGGGCGTGACGAAGGACTCCTACTTACGAACGGTGGCGGCGCCCGCGTGACGTCACTGCTGGCTTCTTCCGGCTTCTTCTTGCTCCTGTGCTGGATAGCATCCATCTTAGTGCCGGCCACAATGCACGCTGCATGTACTACATGTACTGATTGCCCCACACTGCCCAGAAGCATCCCACTGCACAGGCAGAAGCTGGTGGAACTGTCTGGAAACTGGTGAGATTACATTACTCTGTATTGGGAGCAGGACCACTGTATTGTACTTGTACTTCTAGCTATGTTGAATGTAACTATCCTTCTGGGTCTCTTTTAGCCTTTTAGTTTTGACTAGTACAGTACTGTATGGTGTGGGGTTAAAGCCACAATGAGGTTTGTACTGCTGTCTGTATCCTTATGAATTTTTTGGGCTGGAGTTACACGTAAAAAAGTACATGTTCCGACTTACAAACAAATTCGACTTAAGAACAAACCTACAGTCCCTATTGTGTTCGTAACCCGGGGACCGCCTGTACAGGAGGCGTCTTGAAGTTTTCATTATTGACAAAGAGATTTGTATTAACTATTAAATAAATTTCAGCTAGCGTGTTCAATACGTTTTCCCTGCGTAATTCTATTTTATTACACATAACTTAAATTCTGAACATATTTGTTTTTGCTTCTTTGTATTTATGGATTGCATGGGTTGTTACTGACATGTGGTGAAAATTTCGTGTCAACAGCACTTTTAGAAATGTATGTACCTAAAAAAATGGCGACGTGTTCAATACTTATTTTACCCACTGCATATACCAGGGTATAGTATATGTACACAATTCTACCAAGACTCCAGTGGGGCCTTTTACCAATAATACCTGTTTGTACATTGGATGTATGTATTTCTATTATTAATAATCTTTTCTTATATAAAGCTTGTATTATTTTGATACTGATATAGATCTGTATATTTATGGTTAATGTTATATGCTGGTTGCAGTAGTTCCTCTTCTCCCAATTACTTTGATTAGATTACTGGTTAATTTCCCAGGAAGGGAATCTCCCTGTTCACAGTGGCCCTGTTCTGGGTGGAGGCACTACTAAATTTGGTGTACATTTATGAAACTGAGAATTTTTCTCTCAGTTCACTTCTCGGCAGTTCTCAGAGGAAAATTATCTCCTCTGGCACCCTGTTTATGAAGTGGAGAACTTCACTTCTCACAGGGGGAACAGAGGAGAAGTTTTTCCTCTGAAAACGGCTGAGAATCTGTGTAAAAGTGAATAGGCCGCCTGTAATCTTGTGGGACATGGCTAGATCATAATACGAGAAAATCACTGGTTCCCATTTATTAAACAGTGATAAATTATCACTTCTGAGTACATGTGCATTCTCAGAGGAGACACCCCCCTACCTAATGTTAATAAAATATTTAGTCCTCCTACACAATACATATATACATATATATACCAAAATATGGCAGAGGGACATGTTTACTGTCTTGGGGGGTCTGATCGATGAAGAAGGAAGTCAATAATCTTCCTTCTTCCTCCTCAGTTCCCTGGGGATTCTGTCTTCTCTCCTCCTTTAGGCTGGTGAATCCGGGAGTGTGAATTCTGGCACAGATCATAGTGAAGTGCGGAGATTGCAGCTTCATAAACTGGCCGTTTCTGTGTCAGTCAATGACAGATTCTCTGTATGTGGAGATGATCAGTGGAGAACATGTTCTCCCCCGATTTTCTCTTGTTTCATAAACCAATAATGATCCGAGAGGAGCTGTGATCATCAGGATTGCTGCTCATCTCAGTTTCATAAACGGACACCATCATTTTTAATCCTGCACTTCCACTTAGCGATTGTCCTGGTTGTCCTTACAGGTTCAACACAATATCCTGTTTAGGAAGAGTCATTGCTCATAACCCCCCTCATAGTTGCCAACATTTGAAAAAAATTTCCAGGGACACTTTGCAGCACAGCTATCAATTACTTACCACACCCACTTCCCTGAAGCTCCGCCCACTCCACATAATTAATCCACGCCTACTTGTCATCAGATTATAGGGCAGTGATGGCGAACCTTGGCACCCCAGATGTTTTGGAATTACATTTCCCATGATGCTAATGCACTCTGCAGTGTAGTTGAGCATCATGGGAAATGTAGTTCTAAGACATTTGGGGTGCCAAGGTACGCCATCACTGTTATAGGGTCTACTCAATAAAGAGAGAATTACAGGAAATTTAAAAGGGAGGTGCACATATAATGAATTATAAAATTAGTGACACATGCTCATTGAAATCACTTTGGTTACATTTGCCCTCCCTTAAGGCTGAAATTGTAATTTAAAATGGTTATTTTAATATATGCTTTTCCAAGTTTTAATGCATACCATTATTTTTGTAAGTGAAGCCTTGCACTCATAAATCCTATGTTTTTGATGAAGGGTAGTAGGTGCAGAATAAGTTTCCAATGGCGCTTGTAGTCATGTTGTTTGATTCCAGGAAGTGCCTCTGCCTATCTCTTACATTTTCTCCTTTGAATGCTTCTACTTGTCAGAGACTGGCCCCCAAACCCATTCAAAATTAAAGTCTTTCTCACCTTCCACAGAATATGTTCATCCCCTGCAAGGGGCAAGTAGTGTCCAGCAGCACTCCCGGGTGACGGTCCCTCTCTGCTCTGTGGAGGCCGGCACGGCACTGCAGAGAACGAGTGCCTTTGATTTAAAAATGGCGCCAGGTGGCGCCATTATGTAACTGCGCACGCGCCCGCCTGGCCGAGCCTGTACAAGCTTTCCCAATCACGGCAGGCGTCGGAACAGCGCATGCGCAGTTACGATGTCGGCCCGCAACCATTATTTTTGCAGACAGCTGGGACAAATTTAATTACCCGGTATAACGTTAGAAAAACCTACCCCGTGAGAAATGCATACCCACGTCACTTCCTGTCAGGAACAGCTGAGCAGCGTAGCAGTGCGCATGCTCACAGCCCCGGTGACGTAATTGAACAGCTGAGGAGCTGACAAGTGCGCATGCTCGGAAGGTATGAAATTTTGACGGTAGTGTGTGTAACGTTACACGGCATGAGCTGTTGCGGCGGTTACATTAAAACAGCTCGGCCGCAACATGAGTTATCTCCGCTCCTACCACTGTCACTTCCCTGATTTCGGCTAGTAAATGTAAAAGCGGCGGCGGGTGTATGAAATCTAAATCACGGAGATCTCGGCTCCGTGATCCGCTTTTACATTTAGTAGCCGACATGAGGGAAGTGACAGGGGTAGGAGTGGAGATGACTCATGTTGCAGCGGAGATGTTTTAATGTGATGATGCATTGTAACGTTATAACACACTACCGTGAACATTTCATACCCTCCAAGCATGCGCACTAGTAAGCTCCTCAGCTGTTCACTGACGTAGGTGCTGACGTAGGTGCACCGGAAGTGACGAGGGTATGAAATTTTAACGGGTAGGTTTTTTTCACGGAACACCGGAACAGGGTCCTATTTGCCAGGACTGTCCCTGCAAAAATGGGACAGTTGGCAGGTATGCTCCCTCCAGATTGGGGCTAAATGAATAAAAACTGGAGAGAAAAAATAAGCACAGACTCTGAGGCTGGCCATACATGTTCAATTTTCTTCTACAATTTTCTGTTAGATTTAACAAAAACCATATAAAATGAGGTCAATAATAAACAAGACTTTCAATTGTATCCTATAAGGCAGGCCTTTGCACTACATAGTTGAAGGTAAATCTACAGAAAATTGTATAATGTATGGCCAGCCTAATGCCTCGTACACACGTTCAGATAATTGTACGATAAAACTCCCTTTCTACCTGATCGCACGATAATCTGATCGTTAGTACACAGCTTTCGACAGTCAATCACGACAGTTTGTCCAACAAAATCTGAAGGGACAAACAGGAAACTTTTGTTGTATGATAGCCTATCGAACGACAATCGTTTAATCAGTACACTATGTGTCCGCTAAAAATCGTTCAAAAAAGACCGCGTATGATCAGAAACACTAAAATAGCACGGAAAAAGCCTGGCTGCCATTGTTTTTGTTTTGCACCATCTGATACGTAGCTACGCAACCAGTAAGCTTTTCCAGAATTGTGCGAAAAAATCCTACGTTTATATGCATTGTTGAATTCGATATTAGTATCATGCAACAAAATGCGAATGATAAGGCCTCATGTACACTGCTACTTGTACGGCCTCATGTACACTGCTACTTGTAAACGGACGTTTTTGAGCAGTTGGGCGTTTTTTTCAGAGGCCCCTGAACCCTCCTCTATGTTATCTTATCTGTCCATGTACAAAGGGTCGTTTACAGTCATTTAGAGGCAGTTGAGTTCAGTGTCGTTTTTTGGAAAGCAATTATTTGTGTTCAGGATGTTCAGAACGTGTGTTTACCGGCGTTTCAATCGCAAAACGTGACCGAACGCGATCACCCGCGTTTCGCGCTTGCGTTTTTCCATTTTAAAGGGGAATGATTTTTTGACCTCTAAAAACGGTTCTGAGCCCAAACGCCCGCTAAACGCGGCTGCAAACGCGACACAGCGGACGTTTTAAACATCCTTTACATAGCTGTAAAATTCCAGCGTTCAAAGGACTTTTTAAAACGTCCCGTGTACATGTAGCCTAATGCCTCGTACACACGTAACGATTATCGGCCGACCGATCGGCCATCTTTTGTCCAGTGGTGTTGTGTTGGTTGGAATATGCTCTAGACTGCACACAAATTTTATCGGCCAACAAAAACCAACTTCAGAAGTGATGTCATGTGCTGGTTTACTTTCCGTGTGTTTTTTCTTCTCTGAGCATGCCCAGTCTTGCTCATCTGATTTTTGTCTGCCGAAATCTGTACTGACTGACGAACAATCGGCCGTTCTGTTGACGGCCAACATAAATTTTATAGCATGCACACCAGATTTTGTTCGGCCGAAAAGTCGCAGTCGGTTGTCGGAAGCATCATACTAACAAGCCGATAATCGGCCGATCGGACGGTGGCCGAAAAATCACGGCCAATAATCGTTGCGTTTGTACGAGGCATAAGTCGTCCGATTATCTGAACGTGTGTACGAGGCATAAGTGGTCAAACTTTCCCATCACATAAAAGCTGAGAGCTAATTGGCTGGCTGTACAGCAAATCCCATTCTGTGTGTGTTTCTTCTCTCGCTCTAGGTAGAATGGGAAAATGATTTAAAAGACGCCATTAGGCAGTAATAATAACACAGGAGGTTTTATTTTTATTTGGAGTGCCCCCCTACACACCAGCGGCGACAAGCCATTGATTAGCTCATATTGGAGAACCGAGCGCACAGCACCTTCTCCACCAGCGTCACTGTTTCCATGGCGACGCCTAAGCGCAGGAAGTTGCGGCGCCGTCTTTTGGCGTCCTCCTGCCTGGCCGGATGTGACGTAAAATCCACTGCCGATGACGTACGGGTGGTGACAAGGAGGGAAGGTGGCCTGTGAGGGCTGAGTGCCCTGGTTATCAGTATGGAGGAGCAGAGGCAGATTAAAGGCATCCTGAAGAACAAGAGCTCCAAGAAGAGCGGCGTCCGTGTGCTGACCAAGGATGAGCTCGCCTTGGACAAAGATGACGATCAGAGGTGGGAGGGGGCACTGAGAGGAGGGGGGCACGCACTACCTGAGGTACACCAGACAACTGCGCACACCTACCTGTCACCGCTGACATCTGACAGAGAGACATGGCTATGGTCTTCACATGAGCTTTCCTGCTGCACCTGTGACAGCTTTTCTGGAAATCCCACCTGACAGGCAGTATAACATATTCAGCGGAGACACACTTTACAGCAGGACTGCTAATATCACACTGTGAACCCCTCTGAAACGAAATTCACTTTACCAGAGGCCTGCCATCTAATGCCACCAACTGCTATCCAATGAGAGTGACTCTTCTTATCAGTCAGGTGATTGGTAGTGAGGCTGAGTCCAGTGAAACCCTACATGTGAGGGCTCATTCAGATGAGTGATGAGTCCCATCCTCTGTCTCCTGTATCCACCTGAGAACTGCATGCAGGCTATACTAGTGTATGGACACACAGGGCAGACAGGGAGCACGGGACATATCGCCCATCTGAATGAGCCCTAAAGGACGAGAGATTCTCATTAGGAAAGGAATCCTGACACATCTGTAGTGAATCTTACTATTACTTTTTGTTTTCTTGGTTCACAGTGGGGTGTTGCATGTTGTTGTGCATCTTATTTGTTCAGTGTGCCGCCTCATGCACCAACATTTATTTATTTTTTTTCTAAGGCACTACACCACAACACATGGTAATGTGTCGCTGTGCTGTAATGCAAGTCTATTGGGATGACCTTATAAATGAATAACAGTAGCACACCAATGCACAACTTATTTTAGTGCGCCTTACTGCTGCACGATTTTGTGCCTAAAAATAAATGACAGGTTTGATGTAGATTAGGGGCCTCCTATCTGTGGCCCCCAGACTGGATGTCACCTTTTGCATTCCTTTTCTGCCCTTGGGGCACTTTTTCTTCTACTGATACAAGACATTATTCTTCCCAGTGACACCAGTGACGGGGCACTATTCCTCCCAGTGACGGGGCACTATTCCTCCCAGTGACGGGGCACTATTCCTCCCAGTGACACCAGTGACGGGGCACTATTCCTCCCAGTGACGGGGCACTATTCCTCCCAGTGACGGGGCACTATTCCTCCCAGTGACGGGGCACTATTCTTCCCAGTGACACCAGTGACGGGGCACTATTCCTCCCAGTGACGGGGCACTATTCCTCCCAGTGACGGGGCACTATTCCTCCCAGTGACGGGGCACTATTCCTCCCAGTGACACCAGTGACGGGGCACTATTCCTCCCAGTGACACCAGTGACGGGGCACTATTCCTCCCAGTGACGGGGCACTATTCCTCCCAGTGACACCAGTGACGGGGCACTATTCCTCCCAGTGACACCAGTGACGGGGCACTATTCCTCCCAGTGACGGGGCACTATTCCTCCCAGTGACGGGGCACTATTCCTCCCAGTGACGGGGGGCACTATTCTTCCCAGTGACACCAGTGACGGGGGGCACTATTCTTCCCAGTGACGGGGGGCACTATTCCTCCCAGTGACACCAGTGATGGGGGGCACTATTCTTCCCAGTGACGGGGGGCACTATTCCTCCCAGTGACACCAGTGATGGGGGGCACTATTCCTCCCAGTGACACCAGTGATGGGGGGCACTATTCCTCCCAGTGACACCAGTGATGGGGGGCACTATTCCTCCCAGTGACACCAGTGATGGGGGGCACTATTCCTCCCAGTGACACCAGTGATGGGGGGCACTATTCTTCCCAGTGACGGGGGGCACTATTCCTCCCAGTGACACCAGTGACGGGGCACTATTCCTCCCAGTGACGGGGCACTATTCCTCCCAGTGACGGGGCACTATTCCTCCCAGTGACGGGGCACTATTCCTCCCAGTGACGGGGGGCACTATTCTTCCCAGTGACACCAGTGACGGGGGGCACTATTCTTCCCAGTGACGGGGGGCACTATTCTTCCCAGTGACGGGGGGCACTATTCTTCCCAGTGACGGGGGGCACTATTCTTCCCAGTGACGGGGGGCACTATTCCTCCCAGTGACACCAGTGATGGGGGGCACTATTCTTCCCAGTGACAGCAGTGACAGGGGGCACTATTCTTCCCAGTGACGGGGGGCACTATTCCTCCCAGTGACACCAGTGATGGGGGGCACTATTCCTCCCAGTGACACCAGTGATGGGGCACTATTCTTCCCAGTGACACCAGTGACGGGGGGGCACTATTCTTCCCAGTGACGGGGGGCACTATTCCTCCCAGTGACACCAGTGATGGGGGGCACTATTCCTCCCAGTGACACCAGTGATGGGGGGCACTATTCCTCCCAGTGACACCAGTGATGGGGCACTATTCCTCCCAGTGACACCAGTGATGGGGCACTATTCCTCCCAGTGACACCAGTGACGGGGGGCACTATTCCTTCCCAGTGACGGGGGGGGGGGGCACTATTCCTTCCCAGTGACGGGGGGGGGCACTCTTCCTTCCCAGTGACGGGGGGGGCACTCTTCCTTCCCAGTGACGGGGGTGGCACTATTCCTTCCCAGTGACGGGGGGGGGCACTATTCCTTCCCAGTGACGGGGGGGGGGCACTATTCCTTCCCAGTGACGGGGGGGGGGCACTATTCCTTCCCAGTGACGGGGGGGGGCACTATTCCTTCCCAGTGACGGGGGGGGGGCACTATTCCTTCCCAGTGACGGGGGGGGGGGCACTATTCCTTCCCAGTGACGGGGGGGGGGCACTATTCCTTCCCAGTGATGGGGGGGGGGGCACTATTCCTTCCCAGTGATGGGGGGGCACTATTCCTTCCCAGTGATGGGGGGGGGGCACTATTCCTTCCCAGTGATGGGGGGGGCACTATTCCTTCCCAGTGATGGGGGGGCACTATTCCTTCCCAGTGACGGGGGGGGGGGCACTATTCCTTCCCAGTGACGGGGGGGGCACTATTCCTTCCCAGTGACGGGGGGCCACTATTCCTTCCCAGTGACGGGGGGGGGGCCACTATTCCTTCCCAGTGACGGGGGGGGGGCCACTATTCCTTCCCAGTGACGGGGGGGGCCACTATTCCTTCCCAGTGACGGGGGGGGCCACTATTCCTTCCCAGTGACGGGGGGGGCCACTATTCCTTCCCAGTGACGGGGGGGGCACTATTCCTTCCCAGTGACACCAGTGATGCTGCACTATTCTTCCTAGTGACGGGGGGGGCACTATTCCTTCCCAGTGACTGGGGGGGCACTATTCCTTCCCAGTGACACCAGTGATGCTTCACTATTCTTCCTAGTGACGGGGGGAGGGGGGCACTATTCCTTCCCAGTGATGGGGGGGGGGGGGCACTATTCCTTCCCAGTGACACCAGTGATGCTTCACTATTCTTCCTAGTGACGGGGCACTATTACATCATTGGTGTAATTTTTTTTATTTTTTTTTTTGCTTTCACTGATTACCAGTCCTATGGCATTGTTTACGCCCACTGATGATAGGGCATTTTTTACTCCCACTAGCCACAATCCAGGCCACCATAAAGTTTGAAGGACAATAAACTGGCCCTTTGTTTTGAAAGTTTGGAAACCCCTGATTTTGATTGTATGTACAGTCAAAACTTTTTTTTTTTGGATAGTGTGGAAGGGTTAGAAGCCCCATCATGTTTTTACTGCTTTCTGTGTTGTGTCCCCGCTAAATAAATACATTTTTTCAGTTTGTCCTGATACCCACTGAATAAATGAAACCTGAACAGGCAAAGTTACAATGTCTCCTTAAAGCAGAGCTCCAGGGAGAATTCATGTCACTGCTGCCAACATGATTTTTGTGTTATTGGCGGACTCTGTATTAGACATATGCCGGTTTTCGGTAATTCGATATATCGCGGTATTGCATAGCCACGGTATTGTTATTGTGGCATTTTTAAAATACAGAGTTTATCTGTCAAGTCTGCCTGACTTGTGAATTGATACATTTCAGTGAGCTGGATGACTCATTCACTCACACAGCTAACACCTTTCAGCATTAAGTCTCCTAACTATAAACAAAAATGATTACATTTGTATCTTTTCCTTCCCTCTGCCAGGGAGAAAGGAAGTTTAACCTCTTAAAGACTGGATCTTTTTCTGACACTTGTTGCTTGCAAGTTAAAATCAGTTTTTTTTTTTGCTAGAAAAGTACTTAGAACCCCCAAACATTTTATATATTTTTTTAGCAGAGACCCTACAGAAAAAAATGGCGATTGTTGTAATATTTTATGTCACACTGTATTTGCGCAGCAGTCTTTCAAACGCAATGATTAGACTTTAATGAATAAAAAAAAAAACGTAACAGTAAAGTTATCCCAATTTTTTTTTTTTTGTTACACAGAGAATCGTGAGAGAATCGTGATCTTTATTCCAAGCTAAAAAATCGTGATTCTCCTTTTGGCCAGAATCGTGCAGCTCTAATATATATATATATATATATATATATATATATATATATATATATATATATATATATATATATATATATATACACACACACACACACACGCATAGCAGCCCAAATTACATTATTATATAGCCATCAAGCAGTGTCTGGCCTACCTGGTGATGACTGGTTCTGGTGCTCTGATCCGATGGCCTGGTCTTTAAAGGGGCAAATCCTTGCGATCCAGAAGTGGTTAAACCTGCAGGAGGACCGGTGTTTTTATCTATTAATGACTTTACTATTGCTTTAGGCCTGGTTCACATGTATGCGGGTTGGCGGTTCACATGTATGCGGGTTGGTGGTTCACTGTATGCGGGTTGGCGGCCCACATTTGCACAGGCATAGCAGCCCATTGATTTGAACGGGCTGCTATGCCCTCATTTTCCGCAGAAAAAAGGTGCATGCAGCATTTTTTTAAAATTCAGTGGCCTTGAAATCCATCCTGCTTTTGCACCATGCGACTAACCTGCAGTTCCTGCTCTGGCAAGCTTTCTGCATTTTTTGTATACGTAGCAGCCCGTTCAAATCAATGGGCTGCTATGCCTGTGCAAATGTGGGCCGCCAACCCGCATACATGTGAACCGCCAACCCGCATACATGTGAACCACCAACCCGCATACATGTGAACCAAGCCTAAAGCAATAGTAAAGTCATTTATAAACAACACCTCCTTCAGGTTTAACCACTTCTTGACCACAAGGATTTGACCTATTTTAGGCCTGGTTCACAGAGTCTGTACTGACTGACTATATAATAATGTGCATAAGTGAACCAAAGCCCCTAAATTCAGCAATGAAATTGAAGTGAGGTGGAAATTTAATAATTTAAGAATACTGTGATAATACCGTATACCGTGGCAAAACCTTAATCAATTAATCGCAGCATGAAAATCTGATACCGTCACAAGCCTACTCTGTATGTAAGCACGCTCTAGGCAGATATTTGCACTTCCTGGCAGGAGGGCTGTAGAGTAAATTTTTACATTTTTCTTCAAGCGATAGTAAAACTCGGATAAAAAAAAAAGAAAAGAAAAAAGTTTCCTCCTGCAAGGCAATGTTATAATGTGCTAGTATGCATCACACACTAGCACATTGTTACTTTCCTTAAAATGAAGCCCTCCAGCAGTGCACTGTCACAGCTGACGGGGCTTCCATCTTCATCCAGTCCTCTTTCTGGGTTCGCAGACTCCGGTCCTTTGGCCGAGCTGCAATGGAGTATCTCCCACGCATTCACACGGGAGTCACTGTTTATGGCACAGAGCCTTTCCTTCAGAGCGCATGCGCCGGTGACGTCACCGGCGGCTTCACAAGTAAATATTTCCTAAGTGGCGCATGTTTAGCAGAAATTTACGGTACTTACAGGTAGGACTGCAGTTAAGGATTATTTTCATAATCGATTAGTTGGCTGATTATTTCGATTATTCGACTAATCACCTTTTAAAAAACATTTTTGTGGTGTATAATTTAGATAATGTGTAAAGGTAATTTATTCCTAAATATCTATATGCAGTGGTAAATCTAAATAACCAACTATATGGTTAGGGAGCAAAATCTCTAATCCACTCTGGGAATAACAGACAGAAGAGATATACTGTATATACTATTAGAGGTTGAATCCGGTAAATATTATCAGACTCGGAGATCTTATTTTTTTTATTTAAAGAAAAAAAAATGAAAGCCCTTTTTTTTTTTTTTTTTTCAGATTTTTAGACAGAACTATAATAGGGATCAACTGATATCGTTTTTTTTGCCGCCGATACCGATATTTTGGCCATTGCATATCGGTATCGGCCGATATTTTGAACATTTAAAGTTTTGCAAAATAAACACAATTTTCGACACAAATCTGTTATTGAACCCACCTTTGGTGGCTGGCTGGGCTGGCTGGCACCCTGTGGTGGCTGGCTGGCTGGTACAGGCCTGTGGCTGGCTGGCTGGCACCAGGCAGCTGTGGGTGGGTGTATGTATGTGGCGGCTGTGTTAAACACACTGTGTGCACTGTACACTCACTGTCCCGAGACCCCCCCGACTCCAGACGAGCCTGAGTGAGGCAGACTAAGAGGGCAGAAGCTGTCCCAAGGGGCGTGGCGCAATATACGCAATGACGTCATGACCATATCGGCAATATCGTTAACCTCCGGGGCTGATTCTGATATATCGGGGAAAGTGCACATTGGCCCTCGATATCGGCCTTGCCCTAAACTGTAATATAGTATGTATGACAGACTCCCTTGTCATAGACAAGTGGCTTGATAAAAACTCCCTGCGCCTGCTGTCACTTATGGTGGCCATACAAAGACAATGTCTTCCTTCAAAAAAAATAAAAAAATTAATTTTAAGAACGTTCGTTCGATTTTCAAATCGTTAGTGGGGTCAAATTGATGTTCGTATTCGACTACAGTGATGGGAAGATTGGAAAGAAAGGAATAGAAAGCTTCTAGGTCAAAGGAATTTTCAGACAGTGAATGTGGTTTTTGTTTAGAAATTGCATTCATTTTAAAACTGAATGTTAAAAGCAAGTGAAATTTTAAAACCACATTCTTTCATTCAGCGAATGTGCAAATATTTTCATATGAATATTCTCGTCCGAAAATTGTGTAAGGCTTGGTTCACACCTATGCAGTTTGCTTTTCATGCTTTTTGCTGTGCATCTTGCTGCGATTTGTGTTTTGCATTTTTTTTTGGCCAATTTTTGTTGGGCAGATTAAAAAACAAAACCAACAACAAACCTGTTCTACTTACCTGCTCTGTGTAATGGTTTTGCACAGAGCAGCCCTGATTCTCTTCTGGGGTCCCCCTGATGCTTCTGCCTCCGCCTGCCTTCAGAGTGCCCCAATAGTAAGCTGCAAAGTATAGTATAGATAGAGTGCCCCTATAGCAAGGTAAAAAAAAAAAAAAAAAAAAAGTCTGCCTTTTTATAACCACTCACTTCCTGCCCAGGACTACATATCCCATGATGCATTGCTCCTCACACATTCACAAGTTCTAAGCCACTTACTGACATGTATGTATTGTGTACTGAGCTGTATGTGTGCTTCACTGTGTCTTCTGATATGTAAACAAAAAATGCATTCTGTATGCAGGCCAACTAATCGGCTCCCCAACTAATAGAATATGAAAATATTTTCATAATCGATTAGTTGCCGATTAATCGATTAGTTGTGTCAGCCCTACTTACAGGTAAGCCTTGTATATTATTTTATGGCTTATTACTTTTGTCGACTTTTCATGGCAGTAGCTTCTGTTGACAATACATAAGATCAGCGCTGGGTGTTATATTTGCTTCCATCCTAGTAATTAAAGCTAAACTCCATGAAAAATATATTTTTTTAAAAGCTGGATTGGGCCAGGGTGATTAGCTTTAATGATTTCTGTGTAACATCCAGGGGGATGAGGACATGGCCAGGCTATCCATTAGAGGAGGATGAATCCTCAGCCTCCACTGACACCTAGCTAAAAAGTAGTTTAGAAGACTTCCCATGGGGACAAACATCCAGGGGGCTGATAGAGATGCTCATATGGTCAGTGGTTGTCCATTCCACATTCAGTCTGAACTGTGATCTTCCAGGTGATGCTGCAGGGTTTTCCCATCTTACCGTGAGTAAAGCTTGCTTTATAAACCTCCTCCTATTCAAGAAAACCTCTTGTATTCTTTTCAGTTTATTGAAGACTTTCTGCAAATGGACAAGTTGGACATCATTCTCTACCCTCATGCAATCACCGAATGTCTTTTAATATTTGAAAAGAATACAGGCTGTTTTTTTGACTGCAGGAGGTGCCAAGGGAGCAACCCACTATACTCTGCAAGGGACGGTAAGCCGCTGCAAAGAAAATGCCAGCTCATACTGTATAAAGCATGGGCTACTATTGGCAATTTGAGAATCCTCAGCAGCCCCCCAGATGTTGAATAGCGATCATTCGAGTTAACCACCTTGGTCCAATCTAACTTTTAAAAATTAGTGTTTCTGGAGTTCAGGTTTAGGTTATACCTGCGGCTACAGAAAACATATCAAATATCACCTATGTTATCACATTTGATCTGCTTCTCTGCAGAGCACCTGAAGACCAGAATACTCGGACACCTAAATGACCACCATTTCTTGCCTCCTGATCCACAATGTTGGCTTATTGCTGTGCTAGACAGCCCCACTGGCCAATAGTGAGCTGCGGGTGGTGTGCAAAGCTGATAATCAGGAAGTTGGCTGCATCTCAGAATATCTGTGTTTTTTTTGGGGGCTCCCCAGCATTCTGCAGATTAGGTGTCTGTGCTACAAAGAAAGGGGCATATTGTTATGTTCTTTGTTTCCACAGATTTGCTTTAAAGTCCGTCTTTGAGGTCTTGCTGAGTGTGTATCCTGTGTGTCTGGGGAGGACCCTTGATTTGATGTTTACAGGGCCTTTATTTTTGTCTGTCAGCATGGGATCCAGCATTGGTCTGTACAATGGGGGAATAAAAAAGTGCCAACATGGTCCGGAAGATAAGGACATGCGGTGCTTCCTGCGCTCACAGTAATTAATTTCACTTGAATCACTCAAAGCTGGGCTCATCCAGGAAACTAGATATTCAATTGAATATCTAATCTTGAATATACTAGTTCATCCATGAAATAATTTTTGTTGCTTGTCTGTTAGCTTACTATCTGAGGAAGGCTCTAGGTCAGTGATGGCGAACCTTGGCACCCCAGATGTTTTGGAACTATTTCCCATGATGCTCTTGCACACTGCAGTGTAGTTGAGCACTATGGCAAATGTAGTAACAAAACATCTGGGGTGCCAAGGTTTGCCATCGCTGCTCTAGGTCTTAAAAGTTACAGTACAGTTAAGAAATCACCTGGAATCTGACAGTTCACATTCTACCAGTGGCTTAATATGCTGCTCATCATGTCTCCTGCCTAACCATATTGCATAATAGATTAATGTATTTAATAGGAATGTAACACATGCTGTTTTCAATGCTGTTATTAATGTTCCAGCATGAAGACTGCTTTGTATTATGTGCCTAAATTCAGGCAGTTGATGGCGGTTGTCAGACTTTAGAGGGGCTGTCACATCTGACTCCCTAGACAAGGAAAGGGAAGTAGTATACATTTTTCATAAGAAGGCCTGCATAATTGTAATCATCGAAAGTGGTTGTAACCCTCAGACATGAAAAAGGAACAAAAGCATATCCCTCTCTATAATGTGTACTGTACTTGTCTGAAGTATGAGCAGTAAGTGTCATTTCTGTCTGCTGCTTCATTTCTCTGTTATCAGCATGAATCACTTCTGACACGTGTTCCTGACACCAAGAGAAAAAAGGTGACAGGGGAGGGACTATAAGCTGATTGACAGCCTCAGCTCTGTTGCAGCTCTCCAAGCTCTCCAGGGTGTAACTTCAGTTCTCCACCCCCTTTTTTCCGAATCTCGGACAGGGTTATTAATTCTGCACTTTAAACAGATGTAGAGGAGATAGGATTGCAAATAAACAGGTTAAATGTATGTAGGAGGATTTGTTTCATCTGTGTATCACTTGACTGAGGCCAGTCACTTCAAAGGGTGTGTGTAAGAGTTTACAACCGCATTCAGATGCTTGCATCAGTCCAATTATTGCTGGTGCTCTTAAAGACAGATTTCCAAATGTCTTTGGAATATACTTTATCATAATTCAAAGTGAGACTGAATTGTTTTTCTTTTGGAGATATTTTGACTTGGAGTTTTATTTGTGTTCCCTTCTAGTAAGAAGTCACAGAAGTGGGATGAAATGAATATCCTGGCAACATATCACCCTTCTGACAAAGACTATGGTTATATGAAAATAGATGAGCCTAGCACACCCTTCCACAGGTAAGGATGTCAGGCAAATGTCTGTCAGTATGTATGACGTATGGTAGCCTCTCAGATGACTCTAGATGAGGAATAGGATTAGCAAATGTTAAGGTTGTACCAACAGAAGTATGTAGACTGCAATTGTTGACCTCTTGAAATTGCTAACTCCCTGGCTGTTGTACACTGTTTAAAAATTATAGGAACACTTTAAAATCAGATCTCAATAAAAAAATATCATGCTGAATATCTTGATATGGACTGGGTAATGTGTTAGGAATAAAAGGATGCCACATCGTTTAATGGTAATGAAAAATATCAACCTACAGAAGACTGAATTCAAAGAGATCCCAAAAATCAAAGTGAAAAAATAATGCAGCAGGCTAGCCCATTTTGCTGAAATTTCATTGCTGCAACTCAAAATGGTACTCAGTAGTTTGTATGGCCCCCACGTGCTTGTATGCATGCCTGACAATGTCGGGGAATGCTTTTAATGAGAAGACAGAATGGTGTCCTGCCGTGTTTCCTCCCAGATCTGGACCAGGGCATTACTGAACTCCTGAACAGACTGAGGTGCAACCTGGCAGTGTTGAGTGGACCAAAACATAATGACCCAGAGGTGTTCTATTGGATTTAGGTCAGGCAAGCGTGGGGGCCAATGAATGGAATCAATTCCTTTTTATCCTCCAAAAACTGGCTGCATACTCTCGCCACATGAGGCCAGGGGTTGTCGGGCACCAGGAGGAACTCGGGACCCACTGCACCAGTGTAGGGTCTGACAATGGGTCCAAGGATTTCATCCCGATACCTAATGGCAGTCAGAGTGCCATTGTCTAGCCTGTAGAGGTCTGTTCATCCCTCCATGGATATGCCACCCCAGATCGTCACTGACTCGCCACCAAACTGGTCATGCTGAACAATGTTACAGGCAGCATAACGTTCTCCACGGCTTCTCCAGACCCTTTTACGTCTGTCACATGTACTCAGAGTGAACCTGCTCTCATCTGTGAAAAGCACCAGTCCTGTTGATGGGTTAAAGACCTACTACACCTCTCCTAGAGTAACTGCCTGTCTCCTAGAATCTCCTCCATGCTTCTGAGACTGTACTGAGAGACAGCAAAGCTTCTGGCAATGGCACGTATTTGTGCCATCCTGGAGGAGTTTGACTGCCTGTGCAACCTCTACAGGGTCCAGGTATCGCCCAATGCTACCAGCAGTGACACCGACCCTAGTCAAAAGCAAAACTACTAAAAAACAGTAAAAAAAAGATGAGTAGGGGAAAAAATGTCAGTGGCCTCCACCTGTAAAATCATTCCTGTTTTGGGGGCCGTCTCATTGTTGCCAATCTAGTGCACCTGTTAATTTCATTAACACCAAAGCAGCTGAAAGTGGTTAAAAACCCCCTCTGCTACTTAATATGCCAGGAGTTTAATTTACTTGATGCTATACTCTGAATAAAAAGTGTTCCTTTATTTATTTATTTTTTTGAGCAGTGTATTTATCAAGTGACTTTAGGTTTTTGACCTTGTTCATAGTTGCTTTGAAGTTACCGTCATATGACTGCACTGACCAATTGCCACATGCCATTGCCGGCATTACTCTGGTGCCCTGCCTTTCGGGCTGTGTACAGAGTAAGAAGTGTATAGATCGGTAAATGGGCAGATGTGGAGGGCAGAGAACTTGTTCAAGAGAAAGTGTTCTGGGGGTGGACCAGGGAAATGGGTAGGATGTTGGTTTGTAACGTTTTAATTTTTGGATGCAAAAGGAGACTCATCCTTTAAAAAGCGAACAGCATGGGTTTTTATTTACTGGTTGGTTCTTTTCAAAGGTTAAGACAGAAGATAAACTGTAATGTCACTTATAACAAAGTATACCTAGACTAATTTATAAAGCAGAAGTATGGTTATAAAGGGAATCAGTTTAAAATTCAGTAGTACGGTTTACAGGTGTTTTTTGCTTGCTTCGGTACTCTAAAGCAGTGGTCCTCAACTCCGGTCCTCAGGGGCCCACTAACAGGCCAGATTTTAAGTATTACCTTGGGGAGATGCAGACTAGAGTACTGCAATCACTGAGCAGCAAATTAATCACCTGTGATGTAATTTAGTTATCTTGCAAACCTGGCCTGTTAGTGGGCCCCGAGGACCGGAGTTGAGGACCACTGCTCTAAAGCAAACAACCATGGGTGCAATGCTGTGCTCTTGCAGATTTATCCTCCTGCTCCCTGCCTGTACCAAGGTAAGAGCCTTCATTAGGAGAACTTGAGGAAGTGTCAACGGTCTACAAGTGCAGTGATCTGCTGTAGTGGGGTGGTTTTGAGGGTGGGGGAACATTTTGTTCTATGCTACATCCTAAAAATGGGTGTAGCATGGTGCAAAAGATGGAGTTATCCTTTTTAAAGGATAAGTTAAGTTAAATTTTGTTAGAAAATAAATAAATGCACATCATTTTGTTCATTTTTATTTTTTAACACTGCAATCTGTAAAACATTGCACTCGCAATGCCAGGCACTTGAAGATTCTCAGTATAGCTGTTGGCCCGTACCTCCCTGAACTGCAAAAGAACCAATAAACTACGCTCAACAGCACCCTTGCATGTCCGCTGACATCCGATCCGTCAAAATCGGACGGATGGAAACCTTATTTTCCATCCATCTGGCGGATCGGATGAGAACGGACAGACGGTCCGTTCCCATCTGATTCCCCCATAGAAATGAATGGGGACCTGACAGCTGTGTCTCTGCACACAGCCAGGGGATACAGCTGTAATCCGCCTGCTCAGCTGGGGATCGATCCTCCGCTGAGAAAAACTGATTCCACCTGGCGGACTCAGTGTGTGTGAAAGAGCCCTAAAGGCTTGGGCAAATTTGCTTACTAAATAGGACTCTTTTGTACAGCATCTTATTCTGAAGTGACAGCAGTATAACTTTTTTTCTCACAGAATGGTTGGTGATGGTGATGATGATGAAGGAGCCATGAGTGATTCAGAGTCAAACGAAGCTCTGACAGCAGATGTCTTGGCACAAAAGTAAGAATTATTGATTGAGGGTAAACTTCTGATGTGAATTGTAATCTATGTAGTAACCATTGATGAAGGATTTTGCTTTAAAACAGACTCTTCTGACACAATTGCAAGCTTTTTTTTTTTACCACAGTATGTGTGGTATGTACTCATTAATTACCAGAATAATCACTTAGCAATCCAGTAATGTTCAGCGATACATCATTGAAGTAAAGTACATAAATTATTATTTTCTATAATATTAATAATTATAGAAATATCTTTAGTTCACAAAGTTGCAGAAATAAATCCCTTTTAATGTAAAAATGGTGGGTAGTGGAAAATAAATAGCCCACTGAAGAAAAGCCTCTTCTATTCCTATATAATAAAAGCAGTTAGGGAGATTCCAACATCTTACTGAACTGCCAATGACATTTTTCCTCCATTAGTGAATTTAGCTGAACAATGCTTCACAAGTGCAATAGTGCCCCCAGCAAGTGAAATCTCTACTGCAGCAAGTGCAGATCACTTTCCAGGATCCATATGTGGTCTACACTCCAGTACAAACTGCTCTTTACCTAGCATCCCTCTCTATGAGAGATGTAGTCCAGTACAAGCAGCTCACTCCCTAATGACAGTATGTCCAGAGAGATCAGCCCCCATACGCACAGCTCACTCACTAGTATACGAGGTACATGTCCACAGTGCACACAGTTCATTTCGAAGCATTCATATGACCAGTAAAATATGAATTTCAGTACACTTCATTTACTCCACTACACACCTTACAACTTGGTATATATGTTCCTAGTGAGATCTGCACTCTAGTACACACAGCTCACTTTCTAGTATCTATGTCAGCAGGCACTTACCAACCTGTTAAAGGGGAAAAAGTAACGTTTTTAGCCTGGTCATATAAAACGTAGTAATTACAAATCATTTGTCAAGGTGAAGCAATACATCTGTGTGTATTTAGCTGCCTTTGAGCTTCAAGGCTTTGAATCTGTCATGTGGGCACTGTATGATGTGCGATGATAAATATAGAAAGCATGGTCGTATTTCGTTTTTTTTTTTTTAAGTCTTGCGTGTCTTTAGGCTAGCTGCCGCAGAAGGAATGGATCCAAAATTCCTGACTGAAGAAGAGAGCAGTGAAGAAGAGGAGGAAGAGCTGACACCAGAGGAAAGAGGTACTGGAGAAAAAAAATGTGTGTGTGTGTGTATATATATATATATATATATATATATATGTATTATCATAGTTCTTAGGCTTATTAAAAAAAAAAAAAAAAACCAATGATAATGTGCAAATCGCTACAACACAAAGGAACTAGTAATACAGTAAACCCCCCCCTCCATTGTGGCGGTTACGTTCCGGACCCAGCCGCGAAAAGTGAAAATCCACGAAATAGAAAAACCCTATTAAAATGCATTGTAGGCAGGTTTTTTTACTGTCACTGTACGTGTACGTGTAAAAGCATTTTAAGGTCTTTAAACACACTTTTAAAACAATAGAAACTCATTTAAACACATAAAAGATACTGAGAGACATAGCAAGAGCTATGGAAAACACAAAAATATTTCATTTTCAATGATTTATATAGTAAAATAACATTACAAAAAAAACCGAAATATACCGGGACCGCAAAAACTGAACTGCGATGGAGCGGGGGTTTACTGGATTTCACTTTCCTGGGCGGTTTCACTTTACACGCTCCTTTTTGCTTTTCTAAATAAACCTGAAATATGGCATAATATAGCAAAGGGGCATTACTGAACCTCAGCACTAAGTTATAGTCAGTGGTTTTTTTGCTCTCTAAAGTGGCTGTAAACCCTCTCCTATACCCAGTGAAGGTAATAGCCTCAGATGATACACAAATAAGAAACTAATCCTCCTACATAAGTTTTACTTGTTAATATTATTACCGTATTCTTCTACAGGATTTATTTAGTGCCAGCAGTTTGTGCAATGCTTTATAAAATGAAGGCAGTCATTACAGTTACAATACAATTTGATAAAGGAGGAATCTGAGGGCTTTGCTCGTTAGAACTTGCAATCAAATGATCTGCAGTCTTCTCTTTTCTGCATCCCAACAATCGCTAAAAACCTTCTGCATCTGTCAGTAGCACAGAGGAGGAGGTGGGGAGCTGCAGTTAGAGCTCTTGTACAGTGTGTAAGAGCAAATTGGAGGAAAGGGACACTTCCCCTTCACATACGGCACAGGAAAGAATGAAGGATGCAGAGCTGTGTTGTGAATAGACAAGGTGTGTTCTGAGCTCTCCTCCCCAGTCTCCATTTTATTTCATATGTCTGGACAACTTGTAAGAAGTGACTCCTGCTGATAAGAGGAACAAAGCACCAGAGAGAAATGACACTCAGCGCTTTGGAAATAGACAAACACTACAGATATCTGAACAAAGCACATACAGTATTTCATGACTACCACTTTAACATTAACCTGTAGTTGGAATAAATATTAAAAATTTAATTAAGGCCTTCAAAGGACTCATACTATTCCTCCTGCTATTCCTTCTCTCGGTCTCTTCTGTCACCACTTTCTAGCAATTCCACAGCAGAGTTTACCTTCAGAAGTCTGATCTGCATTTTCCTATTGCATGCAATTTATTTTTTGTTCTACTGGCCAATTCCACAACCATGTGGTCTGTATACCAATATCAATTTTCAGCACCAAGGTTGGAGCTCTGGCAGAAGCCACCAGCAATGCGCAATACTGGCAGTCTGACTAGCAAACATGTTACATGCCTAATGCAAAGGGTCCTGCCTGGCTCGGAAACGTTGCTTTCTGCTGTAATGATGTGATCTCTGATTAAAGCTTTGGACTCATTTATGGAGATCTTGATGTGCCATTGGTCGATTCAGCACCCACTTACAAATACAGCCACCTCTATAGGAATGTGTGCGCTGGAATGACTAGCAAACACAGCACACCAAGAGATAGTGGTGGTTGGAAGGTGGGAGGGTGCTCTGAATCTTAGCTTGAGTACCTTGTGGCCTTCATATTGCTCAAAATTAATAAAAGTGGTTTATGCAAGCTCCTCAAGGTGCCTGCCTTCATCTCCTTATTTCAGTAAGTATTCACAGCGCTTTACGTTTTCCATGTATTATGTTACAGTCTTATTCCAAAATGGATTACGTTCATTATTTTCTTTAAAATTCTACAAACAATACCCCATAATGACAATGTGAAAGAAGTTTGAAATCTGTGCAAATTTAATAAAAATACTAAAAAAAAAAAAAACATAAGTATTCACAGCCTTTGCTCCATACTTTTGTTGAAGCACATTTGGCACCAATTACAGCCTTAAGTCTTTTTGAGTATGATGCCACAAGCTTGGCACACCTATTTTTGGGCAGTTTCTCCCATTCTTTGCAGGACCTCTCAAGCTCCATCAGGTTTAATAGGGAGCGTCAGTGCACAGCCATTATCAGATCTCTCCAGATATGCTCAATAGGGTTCAAGTCTGGGCTCTGGCTGGGCCACTCAAATACATTATCCTGTAGCAACTCCATTGTTATCTTGGCTGTATGCTTAGTGTCATTCTCCATTTGGAAGATGAACCTTCGCCTCAGTTTGAGGTCCAGCGCACTATGGAGCAGGTTCTCTGTACATTGCTGCACTCATCTTTCCCTCGATTCTGACTAGTCTCCCAGTTCCTGCCTCTGAAAAACATCCCCTAAGCATGATGCTGCCACCACCATGCTTCACTGTAGCGCTGGTATTGGCTAGGTGATGAGCAGTGCTTGATTTCCACCAGACATGACGCATGCCATTTAGGCCAACGAGTTCAATCTTTGTTACATCACACCAGGAAATTGTTTCTATTGGTTTGGGAGTCCTTAAGGTGCCTTTTGGTAAACTCCAGGTGAGCTGTCATGTGCCTTTTACTGAGGATTGGCTTCCTTCTGGTCACTCTTCCATACAGGCCTGATTGGTGGTTCTTCTGGAAGGTTCTCTCTCCACAGAGAAACGCTGGAGCTCTATCAGAAAGACCATCTGGTTCTTGGTCACCTCCTTGTCCAAGGCCCTTTTCCCCGATCGCTCGGTTTAGTGGGGCGCCCCAGTCTAGGAAGAGTCCTGGTCCTTCTAAACATCTTCCATTCACGGATGATGGAGGCCACTGTGCTCATTGGGACCTTCAATGCTGCAGACATTTTTATGTACCCTTCCCCAGATCTGTGCCTCCATACAATCCTGTCTCTGAGGTCTACATACAATTCCTTGTACTTCATGGCTTGGTTTGTGCTCTGACATGCACTGTTAACTGTGGGGCCTTGTATAGTCTGGTGTGTGCCTTTCCAAATCATGTCCAATCAACTGAATTTACCACAGGTGGACTCCAAGTTGTATAAACATCTCAAGGATCAGTGGAAACAGGATGCACCTGAGCTCAATTTTGAGTGTCAAGGCTAAGGCTGTAAATACTTATGTACATATGATTTATTTATTTTTTTTATTTATTAAATTTGCAAATATTTAAAACCAAGTTCTTTCACATTGTCATTATGGGGTATCTATTGTATAAGGTATAGATGCGCTGATCAAGTATTTAGATTGCTGCACCTAGAATTCCTGAATATGGGAACAATTGAATAGAGATAATAAAATATAGTGCGCTATCCTCTCTGTATATGATCAAAAATCACTATGTATATGAAAAAAAAAAAAAAAAAAAAAAGTCCACAGTGGCCTGAAAGAGCTATGAACATGGACCAATAAATGAATTCACAACGGTCTAAAAAATAATAAAATCATTAAAGTCAATAAAAACTTCTACAAATAACATAGATCGTGTAAAATACTGATTCCTTTATCCGTGACTTTAAGTGGGATCAGAATCATAGCTAAAACAATTGATATCCGATAACCAAATACTATTAGTGACAGCACCTGCTACACTATCATGTGAAGGAGGATTGAGTATGCAGAGGAGCCGACCAGCCCGTGTTCATATGAGCCATAACACACAAGCGAAACGGCCAGCAAACTGCAACTGAGAGGGATATCCATCCATCCATCCATCCATCGAGAGGTCCGGTATCTCAACCCTGCTTACCCACAGTTATCTGGTAAGAGGCTATTGCCTTATGGCGCTTTTCCACTGCATGGAACCGTACCGGTTCGGCGCGCTTTTGTGCTTTTCCACTGCTGGTACCGCATGGTATAGGTTCGGAACGGTTCGGTACGGTACGGTATAGGTTTGCTTTTCCACTGCATGGAACCGAACGGTACGGTACAGTACGGTACGGCTCTAAAAAAACAGTACCTACTCGATTGTGGTTCCAACAGGTACCAAACTGGTACCATATCCCACAATCCTTTGCATGCAGTCACTACTAGCCACTGATTGGTCAGAGAATCCCACCCACCCCGTTGTTATCCCACCAACTTAACTTAGTACTACTTTAGTGGAAAAGCAAACCTATACCGTACCGTACCGAACCGTTCCGACACTAGACCATGCGGTACCAGCAGTGGAAAAGCAAACCGGGCCAAGCAGGGCCGAGTAGAGCCGACCCGGTACGAGTCGGTACTTGCAGTGGAAAAGTGCCAATAGTCTGTCCTCACTTTGGATGTCCTCTTATATTGCACCTTTATTGCAGAATCTGTTAGACTGTTACACAATTTCATAAAGCCAGAGACTGTCATTTTACACAATCTGTTATTTGTAGCAGTTTTTATTGACTTTTGATTTTGTCATTTTTTACACTGTTGTGAATTCATTTATTGGTCCATGTTCATAGCTCTTTCAGGCCACTATAGACTTTTTTTATACATAGTGATTTTTGATCACATACGCACTTTATTATCATTATGGGGTATCGATTTTTGAATTCATTATTTACCTCAAAATTCCACAATCTATTTTGGAGGTGTGGTGACGGGAAGATCTTTCTGAATCGTTATAACATACCTTGTTTCGCCATTCACACTCCCTGGCTAAAGTTGTTTTTTAACATTTAAGCATATGGCTTAATGGATAAAGGACTTTTAATTAAGAGGAGAACTATGGCTCTTAAGCGCTGCTAATGTGAACATTGTTTTTCATTTTATTCAATATTTGATTTTATGTGGACAATGGAAGCATGAGTATATGGTTTTAATTTTATAGCGGCCGTTAGCATATTAATTTTGCAAGTGCACGTTGTATCATCCTAAGCGCTGGGTGAAAGGGACTATTTGTTTTTGTACGGACCAGTCACTTCCTTTTTTGTATTTTGGAATAAGGCTGTAACATAACCAGATGTGGAAAAAGTGAAGCGCTGTGAATATTTTCCGGAAGCACTGTACATTCGGAGTAACCTGTCATGAGATAAATGCGCAAGGGATGACATTTCTGATCCCTTTCTGAAAATGTAAAGTGTTACTCCACCCACAACCGTAAAATCTGTCTTTAGAAGCAGAATTTCATGCTTGTTATATTCACTGTGTAACTTAAGTGATTAATTCTCTACATTGTGTAAAAAGGCTGTGTGATCCTGTATGCACAGACCCCCCCCCCCCCCCCCCTGCACGTTCAATCTGGACAAGTCCAGATAAGACACAGTAAGTGTAGTTCAGCTGCACATGCTCAGTTTGGTCTCTATTGCTGGAAAGAACACGTCCTGGTTTGAGCTGAGCTATTCAGGTCACATGGTAGTAACATCACACATTTGGGCATGTATACAGATCCTAAATAACAGCCCAGTCCCCCCCCCTTCCTCCTCCATGCCCAGTAAGTAAAAAAAAGAACAGTGGGTGGGGTGTCGCATCTTGATGGATGATTCACCTCTCATAAAAGCAGGAGGACACGGGCTGTAGTGGATTTCAAGAGGCAGTGAAATCTCCTACATGAACACTCAGGACTCGGGCGGACCCTGCAGAGTATCGTGTGATCGCAGTATACAGATCAGCTAACAAGGTATATAGCTGCAGTGCTTTAATGAAAAAAGATGTGGGGGGGGTGGTCTGATGAACATTTTTTTTTATTTTACTGGGTTTAGTAACCCTTTAAACTAAACTAAGGCTTTCTTTCATTGCAGGTTCTTTTTATCCTGCATTCTACCCCTTTTATCTTATCTATTTCCTTGAGTAATATGTTTACTTTAAAATATTTAAGATTTTCTACTTCTAGAGTAGGATATTTACTGTGAAGCCTCAGCTTATCGTTTGCTATTCTTACTGATGCACAAACTTATTCAGAATCTTGTATTGTTAAACTCAGAAAAGAAAAAGGAGTTTCAAATGAAAAGAAAATTCCACTACAATGAAGGCATGAACATAAAGCTCGGCAGGCAGTTAATAGAAAAAGAACTCACAGGCAATGATGAAGATGAAGAAGATGATGAAGATGAAGATGAGGAGATGCAAGATATAACAGACACAGATGGTAACGATGGTGAGATTTTGGAGCTTTTATGGATACTGTTATTCAAGTAGAAAAGAAGGTTAATATAAAATACCCTAATTTAGACTTCACTGGTGTTTTTGCTGCTTTTTGAAGGCTAGGGACAATCCTAGACCTAGCTTTATTTCTTTAACTGCGGCTGAGAGAAGTGAGTCATAACCTAGGGCAGTGATGGCGAACCTTGGCACCCCAGATGTTTTGGAACTGTGTTTCCCATGATGCTCATGTACTCGGCAGTGTAGTTGAGCATCATGGGAAATGTAGTTCCAAAACATCTGGGGTGCCAACGTTCGCCATCACTGACCTAGGGTGTTTTGGTTAGAAACATGGCTAAACAGAATTGTACATTTTTTGGCAAGTAAAACAGTTCACACTACTGTATTGTAACTATTGTGAATTTACCAGATGCCACTCTTGACTACGTGATCAATAATTCTCTTTAAGTACTTCGAAAACGGGCACTCGTGTCATGCAACACTGTACCCCCCCAACTAAATTTTTATTATTTTGTTCACACAAATGGAGATTTCTTTTGGTGGTGTTTTTTTTTTTTTTTTTTTTTTGCTAAATTAAAAAAAAATTAGTTTTTTTTTTTCAGTCTTTTTTTTTTTCTTTGCTTCTGTTTATAAAATTTTCAAAATAAATATTTGTTCTTCATACATTAAGAGCCGGTTCACACTACTCCCAACTTGTCAAGTAGCTCCCAATGCTGTGCAATATAACCGTTCTAATCAGAGCGACTCAAGTCGCTCCGACTTAGAAAAAGGTTCCTGCACTATTTTTTGGCGAAGTCGGAGCGACTTGCATTGACTTCTATTATGAGAAGTCGTTTGCAAGCCGCGATGAAGTCGCGCTGCACGGGCGACTTCAAAGTCGCCCGAAGTCGTCGGGCGACTTTGAGTCGGATTAGTGTGAACCGGCTCTTAGCCCAAAATGTGTTCTTATGGGTCAAGACTAGCTACAGCGCTTGCTAATGGTACTTAGTGCAATATTCAAATAAATAAATTATATAAATATACTTGTGTTGATAAATTAATGTGCAAACAATTGATAGTATGAATAAATCAATATACAGTGGGTACGGAAAGTATTCAGACCCCCTTAAATTTTTCACTCTTTGTTATATTGCAGCCATTTGCTAAAATCATTTAAGTTCATTCTTCTTCCTCATGAATGTACACATAGCACCCCATACTGACAGAAAAACACAGAATTGTTGACATTGTTGCAGATTTATTAAAAAAGAAAAACTGAAATATCACATGGTCCTAAGTATTCAGACCCTTTGCTGTGACACTCGTATATTTAACTCAGGTGCTTTCCATTTCTTCTGATCATCCTTGAGATGGTTCTACACCTTCATTTGAGTCCAGCTGTGTTTGATTATACTGATTGGACTTGATTAGGAAAGCCACACACCTGTCTATATAAGACCTTCCAGATCACAATGCATGTCAGAGCAAATGAGAATCATGAGGTCAAAGGAACTGCCTGAAGCTCAGACAGAATTGTGGCAAGGCACAGATCTGGCCAAGGTTGCAAAAAGATTTCTGCTGCACTTAAGGTTCCTAAGAGCACAGTGGCCTCCATAATCCTCAAATGGAAGACGTTTGGGACGACCAGAACCCTTCCTAGAGCTGGCCGTCCGGCCAAACTGAGCTATCGGGGGAGAAGAGCCTTGGTGAGAGAGGTAAAGAAGAACCCAAAGATCACTGTGGCTGAGCTCCAGAGATGCAGTCAGGAGATGGGAGAAAGTTGTAGAAAGTCAACCATCACTGCAGCCCTCCACCAGTCGGGGCTTTATGGCAGAGTGGCCCGACGGAAGCCTCTCCTCAGTGTAAGACACATGAAAGCCCGCATGGAGTTTGCTAAAAAAAACACCTGAAGGACTCCAAGATGGTGAGAAATAAGATTCTCTGGTCTGATGAGACCAAAATAGAACTTTTTGGCCTTAATTCTAAGCGGTATGTGTGGAGAAAACCAGGCACTGCTCATCACCTGTCCAATACAGTCCCAACAGTGAAGCATGGTGGTGGCAGCATCATGCTGTGGGGGTGTTTTTCAGCTGCAGGGACAGGACGACTAGTTGCAATCGAGGGAAAGATGAATGCGGCCAAGTACAGGGATATCCTGAACAAAAACCTTCTCCAGAGTGCTCTGGACCTCAGACTGGGCCGAAGGTTTACCTTCCAACAAGACAATGACCCTAAGCACACAGCTAAAATAACGAAGGAGTGGCTTCACAACAACTCCGTGACTTTTCTTGAATGGCCCAGCCAGAGCCCTGACTTAAACCCAATTGAGCATCTCTGGAGAGACCTAAAAATGGCTGTCCACCAACGTTTACCATCCAACCTGACAGAACTGGAGAGGATATGCAAGGAGGAATGGCAGAGGATCCCCAAATCCAGGTGTGAAAGACTTGTTGCATCTTTCCCAAAAAGACTCCTGGCTGTATTAGATCAAAAGGGGGCTTCTACTAAATACTGAGCAAAGGGTCTGAATACTTAGGACCATGTGATATTTCAGTTTTTCTTTTTTAATAAATCTGCAACTGTCAACAATTCTGTGTTTTTCTGTCAGTATGGGGTGCTATGTGTACATTCATGAGGAAGAAGAATGAACTTAAATGATTTTAGCAAATGGCTGCAATATAACAAAGAGTGAAAAATTTAAGGGGGTCTGAATACTTCCCGTACCCACTGTATATCAAAGTAAAGGTCGCATAATTTATGCACTATACAGGTGGGTATTCAAGTGTTGAATCATAAATTAGTGCTATGATCAATAAATATGACAATAGTGCAAATAAATGTTAAAAAAATATAATAATTTATTAAGTAGAGTGCAATGGGTTGAGAAGTCCATCAACATTAGTGACAATGATTAATAGAGTCCAAATAGTTCCTTATTATGAAAATCTTCCAGTCTTTAAATCAAAGTCCAGGTGCTCAGTGCTTAAATTATACAATACGTCTCGTGACGTAGGTGGCATAGGTTCCTTTTTCCAGTGATATTGTAAAGATAGGTCACTTACCAGAAGTAATGGGTCTTATGTGCCATATAGCACAAAGACCTATCACGCTTGTAGGCCCTCAGAGCCAAGATGGATTCCCTTGTGCCGCTCCTTCAATGGGGTAAAGGATGGATTCCTCCTCCCCTTTTTCCTCATCTGTGTGGGGCCAGGGTATGCAAAGAAAGAATTGCTCCAATAGTGTAGTAAATTAAAATAGTTTATTTCCCATGCATGGGTGTTAAAAGCATCAATATACACGCTGAGTGACATACAAACGCTGACTTGCGGAGTGTTCCGGCTTGCGTTCCAGCTGCGTGGTTGCGTCACGCCTTGCGTTCCAAAGCTGACGTGTTTCGTCACTTCCTGTAACGTTATCAAAGGTGACCAAGTGAGTACCATTAGCAAGCGCTGTAGCTAGTCTTGACCCATAAGACTATTCTTGACACAGTAATCCTATCCCTATAGCTGCTGCTCACATCTTCATCATCTACGCTCCATTAATTTATCCCATTAGGCGCGGAGGATACACCATAGGTGTCATCTTTCTTTCAAATGTGTTCTGCTGCATTTCTTTGGTGAGAAAAGAAACCCAAATCAGTGTAGATTTAGTCCTATAGGAAAGTTATAGAATCAACAAACTATGGTATATATCTGAAAATTGATCAGTCCTGATATACTGACTCGGACATATCCAGGGTATTTAGTAAGAGGCATAGTGTAATTTTTTTTTTTTTTTACATACTGTCACCAGTGCAGTACATCATATACCTGGTGTGGCGGTGATCAGGGGCACTGACTGGTGATCGTGCGAAAAAAAAAAAAAAAAAAATCTTTTTTCAATTTATGACACTGACCAGAGCAATATAATGTTACCATAATAACATTGTAATACTCTGGGGAAGTGAGCAGGATAAAATATATATATATATATATTTATTTCTTTTTTTTTTTTACACATTATTTGCTTATAGCAGTGAATTACATCGCTGTAAGCAAGCATTTTACTGAATGAAACTGAACCATTCAGTCTGTTTGGTTGTGATTTAGCTGGGATTGGTCAAAGCCAATCACATGGTGCAGATAGGCTGTGATTGGCCATGTCTGTACCATGTGATCAAATTTGACCAATCACAGCTAGCTACACAATTGTATACAATGGATGGCATGAATAGAAGCCATCCATTGTGTACATCTGTCATATGACCTGTGATTGGTCATGGGTGTCACATGGTACCAGCAGCGAGACTGTACTCTGAACAGTCATCAGCCGTGTCCCCCGACACTGCTCAGGATAATAAAGCCACCGTCTGGTCGTCAATCTGCTTTTGGCCAGGCGGGAACTGGTTAAAGCAGATCTTCACTGCATTTAAGCACCACAAACCTAACTTATTTTTATTGAAATTTCAAAAGTCATAACCAGCCATAGTTTGCCCACGCAGGGGTGACATCGAACAGGTATGTAAAACAGCGTGTGAATGTGTAATGAGTAAAATAACAATAAACCGTTACCGGGAACATAGAGGGCCAGATTAAAAATTAGGCATATATCATAACTATATTACTCTGTACTCTGGAGTACAGCAGTCTACATTGTTAGCCTTCATATCAGAAAGAAAGAGAGGAGGGAGGTAACAGAGAAAAGAGTAGAAAGATAAAACTTAAGAGAACAGGGGCCCCAAGAGAGGGCGAGTACCATGGACGCAGGACCTGTACAAACAAGGCTTAAAGCTGATCATAACTAGTGGGGGGCAGGGATGGGAAGGAACAGTTTATCCACAGTTCCCAGATTTTCAAAACTTTTGCATGTGAATCCTTCAGTATACTGGACATCTGCTCATCACCCATCAGAGTGGTCATTCTAGTTTTCACCCCCTGGAAAGCTACAGACGGAGTCTTCCAGGCCTGGGCAGTGGCTCTCTTTGCAGAGATAAAAAGGTATGTGGCCAACTTCTGCTGGGGTGCCAAGAGGCCTGGTATAGGGCAATGTAAGAGACCCAGCCAGGCATCCTTACGGACTGTTATCTAAAATGAATTCTGCAATAGGCCAAAGATCCTGGACCAGAAGCCGATCGAGCATGTAGAACATCCCCACATTGACCACAGTTTAAAAAAAAAAAAAATCTTGTCGCTGCTGCCAGGATAAGCATAAGCAAGTCTAGCCGGGACACAGTACCACCGCAGGAGCACTTTAAGCGGCCCCTAGGGTGGTAGTGTTGAATGAATATTTTGTTATTGTTGTCCAAGCCATACTCTTTCTCCCCCCCCCCCCCCTCTCAATACCAGATCCAAGGTCTCGCTCCTATTGTGACACATAGGAAAGGGTCTATATAGATGACCTACCATTTAAGAGAGTCGTAAAGCGATGAGATGAGACCAGGGGACCCTGAAGAATGTAGACCAGTACAGTGAGGGGGGAAAAGGGTATTTGATCCCTTGCTGATTTTGTACGTTTTCCCACTGACAAAGAAATAATCAATCTATAATTTTAATGGTTTAATTTTAACAGTGAGAGACAGAATAACAACAAAAAAAATCCAGAAAAATGCATTTCAAAAAAGTTATAAAATTATTAGTAAATTATAAATAAATTATTATAAATTAGTGAAATAAGTATTTGATCCCCTATGTATCAGCTTTCTGGCTCCCAGGTGTCTTCTAGACAGGTAACGAGCTGAGATTAGTAGCACTCTCTAAGAGCCGGTTCACACTACTCCGACTTGTCAGGTGACTTGGTCGCCTGGCAAGTAGCGCTCCATGCTGTGCAATGGAACCGTTCTAATCAGAGCGACTCAAGTCCCTCCGACTTAGAAAAAGGTTCCTGCACTATTTTTTTGGCGCATTGACTTGTATTGTATTGACTTGAATTATGAGTAGTCGTTTGCAAGCCGCGATGAAGTCGTGGTAGTGTGAACCGGCTCTTAAAGTGAGTGCTTCTAATCTCAGCTTGTTACCTGTATAAAAAGCACCTATTTACAGATGCAATCAATCAGATTCTAATCTCTCCACCATGGGCAAGACCAAGGAGCTGTCAAAGGAAGTCAGGAACAGGATTGTAGACCTACACAAGCCTGGAATGGGCTACAAGACCATCGCCAAGCAGCTTGGTGAGAGGGTGACCACAGTTGGTGCGATTATTTGCAAATGGACGAAACCCAAAATACCTGTCAATCTCCCTCAGTCTGGGGCTCCATGCAAGATCTCACCTTCATGGAGGTTCAGTGATCATGAAAACGGTGAGGGATCAGTCCAGAACTACACGGGAGAATCTGGTCTATGATTAGGGTTGAGCGAACCCGGACTGTATTGTTCGGGATCGTACCGAACTTTTGGGTTTTCGGTACCCCGGACACGGACCAAAACATTTCACTGTATGTTCGGGTACTGTCCATTGTTCGGTAATGTTATTTGATGTTTTGGCGCGGGTTTAATGGCGCGGTTTCAAGAGGTGCAAGGCAGCCAATCCGCAAGCGTTTAACTAGTGTGCCCTTAGCAGCCATCACAGCCATGCCTACTAATGGCATGGCTGTGATTGGCCAGTGCAGCATGTGTCCAGAGTCTATATAAGCTGGAGTCGCATAGCGCCGCGTGTCACTGCTCAAACTATACTAGGGAGAGGTTCCTGATGCTGCTGAGGGAGAGATAGGAGATTACTGTAGGGTCAGGCTGGAGATTGCTTTGAGGGAAAGAATAGGAAGAATCTTCTTTAGTCAGACAGCGATCTACATTGATTGTATTGTGTGGGGGTGCAGTGCACGATCTTTATGCCCTGACCTGAGCCCAGTGAGGAGGAGAAAAATAAAAACTTTTATCAGTCTGTTAGGTGGGTGGCTTGTGTGGTGCTGCACATTTAATGCAAGCTCAGTGCATATGTGTCTGCTTAATCTGCATTTAAAAAAAAAATAATTTTTTCCTTCATATTTTACTTTGACATAGTGTTTAGACACACTGCTTTTCTAACCTGCTCTTCAAAAAGCACCAATGTAAGGGGAAAATAATTATTTTTCAGTATTTAGGGAAAAAAAATGATTTTTCAGTTTTTCATTCAAGTGGGTTTTTTTTTATTCAATAGCGGAATAGAACAACAGTATCCAACCTGTTAGGCATGCGGTGTGTAGCGGCCATTTCATGCAAGCGAAGTGCATATGTGTCTGCTTAATCTGCATTTAAAAAAGAAAAAACTTTTTTCCTTCATATTTTACTGTGACTTACAGCACTTAGACACTGCATTTCAAATCTGCTATTCAACAAGCACCAATTAAGGGGACAATTATTTTTCAGATTTTCATTCATACGTTACAGTGCGATACACCCATTGCATACTGTTGTTGTATTCTGCTTTGCAATAAAAACCCATTTAGGGGGAAAAAAATAAATTGCAGCCTAGTCTGCATATGTTACAGTGAGATACACCCATTGCATACTGTTGTATTCCGCTTTGCAATAAAAACCCATTTGGGGGGGGGGGGGAAATTGCGGCCTAGTCTGCATATTTTACTGTGAGATGCACCCTTTCTATACTGTTGTTCTATTCCGCTATTCAATAAACACCCATATAGGGAAAAAATATTAAATTGGGGCTTAGTCTGTATCTGTACGTGTGAGATACACCCTTTGGATACTGTTGTTCTATTCTGCTATTCAATAAACACCCATTTAGGGGGAAATTAATAATTTTGCAGCGTTTGCTGATTGTTACTGTGAGATACACCCTTTAAATTTGTTTCGCGCATCTCCTTCCACCACTGAGGATTGCAGGGCGCTTCAGTTTGCCTCCTGTTGCTAACTCCTCCTACTCCGCTTCCTCATCCTTTACCGCCTCCACATCCGGAGCAGTGATCATTTCCAAGGCTTTCAGGGCAATCATTCACAAGTGGCTCCGAGGGTGGGTTCCTGCACCCACAAACGCCAGATACACAATTGTCCAGCAAGGGCACAGTTCTGGAGGATGACGAGGAGGAGGAGATGGAGGCGGAGGAACCATGTTCACAGCAGGGTGGTACCCAGATAACTGATAACAGATACTACACTTGATCTTAGCCAAAAGGTCGAGAAGCAATGCTGGTGGCATTCCCACCTGAGCGGGGGCACAGTGGAAGCACAAGGCGAAGGCAGAGGAGGAGGAGGTCGCCAACGCAGCCAGGACACCGCCAGCACCTCATAAGCAGGGTTAGCATGTATGAAATGTGGAAAAACTTTGTCGGCACGCCACAACAACCAGGACCACCAGCTGTTTTTTTTTTTTTTATGCCCGTGATGTGTGAACATACTCATACTATCACCCGGTGGGTACATAAAAAAAAAGTGCACACCAAAAAAGTGAAACACAGAAAGTGCCCAGGGTGTACACATGGTCCTTGACCCTGATCCCCCAGGGCGCAAGGCTCCTGACAGGGACTTGGGTACTTACACTGGCTAACTTGGCCGAAACCAGGCAGCCCCGTTCTTTAGGAGGTCTGCTGAAACGGACCACCCCAAGTACTAGGTGGGGCTCTCCCGAAGAGAGACCCCATGAGAGAGGGCGAACCAAGCCAGAAGGCCATATCCACCCCCTCCCAAGACTTTCAGGGACAGGCCCATGACCTACACCCTACTAATCACGCTGTGCAAAATAAAGTGTACCGCCACAATAAAAAACCCAAAACGTGAGACACACAACACATAGGAGTGGGGAAAGGGATAGTGGAGAAGTGCAAGGTTAGTACCACATTGCAATACTATGGCAGGCCCTTCAGCCAGGAATAAAAAATTCCTCTGCCATTTCCTCCTCCAAACTATGACCCCGCTCGCTCTTCGAGAGACCACTGTCACCCCTCGAGACCCTTCTATCGGGGAACGCCCCCGTGCCGCACGCTCTGTCCCAGCTCTACGCCATACTTTTGGAGCCCCTGGGGGATTTGGTCCTTCCGGGGGTCTTAAAGTGGGAATGGGACATGCAGAGGACCTTCACGGTGACCCAACGTAGAAACATTATTCGATTTTTTTCTACGGTCCTCAATCTGCACGCGTCTCCAAGAAACTAACTACAAAATACTGACGCACTGGTACTACACCCCGGTACAAATCGCCGGCTTCTTCCCTGAGGCATCAGACAGATGCTGGAGATGCCTGGGCGATCGGGGTTCCATGCACCACATGTTTTAGAGCTGCCCACAGCTGAGTAATTTCTGGAAGGAGGTGAAGAGGATCTCCCAAAAGATGACCGACTTTGTTCTCCAAGATGACCCCTCTCTTTCTATTACACTGTTCTATCCCGCCAAGCCGCTATAAGAAATCAGTCCTGCGCCACCTACTCAACGCAGTCAAAGTGTGCATTGGCCTCTGCTGGATGTCTACGACCCCTCCTTCGATCCCACTTTGGCTGTCCAGAGTCAAGCTCATTAATGACTTTGAGGATCTAGTGCTGACTTCGCTGGGCAGGAGGAGGGAGCACTACACAGCGACTTGGGGATGCTGGAATATGTTCATCCTTTCGGATGAGGGTAGAACGCTCCAGGGTAGTACCTGAACCATCGGAGTGATGTGACTGGACGACAGCACGGGATCCACTCGGTTTATCTGTGTTCTTCTTTTTTTTTTTTTTCTCCTCCTGTCCTCTTTCTGCTCTCTTGTCCTCAGCGGTTACTGACATTTTCCATTGCATTCTACTTATTATACACACTTCCTCCTTTTTCTCTCTACCCTCTTTGTTCTCCCCCTTTCCCCTCTTACCTTCATCCACCCCCCCCTTTTTTTCGTCTTTGTTTTTTCTGCTTACCACCTTGGTACTACCCCTGTGTGATGTACACCTATCTTTATCACCGTCATGGTGAGAAAAGATTTTTCTGTTTACCTTCCCCACGCATTAGAAGACAATGCATGCTTCTCCTATAGCTCATAATTTTGTGGTTTCGTTGACTTACAGCTATGTTCCTATGCTGATGTGAATTATATCTTCCTCGCAATAGAATTCCTGTGGTTTATTCCTTATGTAACTTTACCATCATTCTGATTGTATGCATCATCTGACCGACAGTACTTTTCTCACTTGCCTGCTACAAGTTATGTTTTTTATGTTGCAACATTTTTTTTATTGTATTACTGAGTGTGAACTTTGACGCTGTTTTTCGTTTACCTTAATAAAGAATTTGAAAAAAAAAATTCCTCTGGTCCTGACTCCTGACCAAAAGGCCCGGCCCTAGAGGCAGGTGTGAAAAACGTGTGTAGGAAGTGCAGTTACCTTGGTGCCATACTCGTAGTGTTGCCAGCCACCGTGAATTATGGCACCTCTGGACTGCCACTCCAGGGGCACATACACCACAGGCTTTTCAGAATACCGGTCCCTGGCAAGACCAGTGCAGCCCCGTCCCTACCAGAAGGCCTCAGAACCTAGACGGCTTTGGGAGAGCCCGGCCCACAACCAGGGACACGTAACCTTTTCCAAGGCCAGACTCAACCCAGAAGGGGGAAAAAAGCCCCCCCGCCGCCATCATTCCTTACCATATACCATATACAGTTCCTTACTGTTCCTTACGTACTATACACGTACTGAATGATGGGTCTGCCCCCTTCAACTTCTGGGTCTCCAAATTGGGCACATGGCCTGAGCTTGCCCTTTACGCCTTGGAGGTGCTGGCCTGCCCTGCAGCCAGTGTATTATCTGAATGTGTATTTAGCACGGCTGGGGGCGTTATCACAGACAAGCGCAGCCGCCTGTCCAGAGCCAATGTGGACAAGCTCACGTTCATTAAAATGAATCAGGCATGGATCCCACAGGACTTGTCCGTACCTTGTGCAGAATAGACATGTATACCGGCCTTACCCAGCCATTGTTGTATTTTTGATCTTTCTCACTCTTTTGGGGTGTACCCTAATTTAAAAAGAAATAAAATTAAAAACAAAAACCAGTGTTGGCTACCTCGTCCTCCTCCACTGCCGCTTCCACCTACACCGCCACCTCAACCTCCAACTCCATATGGGCCTCGTCCTCCACCACCGCCGCCACTTCCACCTACACCACCGTATCCACCGCCACCTCAACCTCCCACTCCATATGGGCCTCGTCCTCTTAACATCATTCCAGATGATTATTTTTTATTTTCCTGTTTTTTATGTTATTTTAAGTTCTTTCCCTATCCACATTTGTTTGCAGAGCACTTGCCATGCTCTTAAGATGATTTTTCTGCCATTTGCAGTCCTCTAGCCCTTTCCATGTTTGTTTTAGAGCCATTTTAGTGCTCAAAAGTTTGGGTCTCCATTGACTTCAATGGGGTTCAGGATCGGGGTAAAGTTAGGGTTAAGTCTGGGTCACGAACCCGGACTTTTTTTTCAAGTTCGGCCGGACCCTCCGAACACGGACATCCAGGTGTTCGCTCAACTCTATGATCTCAATGCAGCTGGTACCATATTCACCAAGAAAATAATTGGTAACACACTACTGTGAAGGATTAAAATCCTGCAGCTCCTGCAAGGTTCCCCTGCTTAAGAAAGCACATGTACGGGCACATATGAAGTTTGCTAATGAACATCTGAATGATTCAGATGAGACCAAAATCAAGCTCTTTGGCATCATCTCAACTCGTGGAGTGGACAGGACAACTTTACCGCATCAAAGGAACAATGGACAGAGCCATATACCGTCAAATCTTGGTTGACAACCTTCTTCCCTCAGCCAGCACATTAAAAATGGGTCATGGATTGGTATTCCAGCATGACAATGACCCAGAATACACAGCCAAGGCAACAAAGGAGTGTCTCAAGAAGAAGCACATTATGATCCTGGAGTGGCCCAACCAGTCTCCAGACCTTTATCCCATAGAAAATATGTGGAGGGAGCTGAAGGTTCTAATTACTAAACATCAGCCTTAAAACCTTATTGACTTGGAGAGGATCTGCAAAGAGGAGTAGGACAAACTCCCTCCTGAGATGTGTGCAAACCTGGTGGCCAACTACAAGAAACGTCTGACCTCTGTGATTCGCCCACAAGGTTTTGCCAACATGTACTAAGTCATGTTTTGTGAAAGGGTCAAATACTTCACTCATTAAAATTAAGTGAATGTGAAAGAGGACTTAGTTGATGGAGAGTTTGATGAGTCTGAACCAATATGGGTGTAAATGTACATGGGTGTGTGTAATACAAAGATTATCATTGGAGTTTGTTATAGACCTCCCAGTATTAATGAGGAGGCGGAGACTCAGCTCATTGCACAGATAGAAAGGGCTGCAAGGGCTGGGACAGTGATGATGATGGGGGATTTTAACTACCCAGATATTGACTAGAGTAATGGCACTGCTGTAAGCAACAAACACATACAGGAAATCTAAAAACACTTAACTTTAAGAGAGCAAATTTTCCAATGATGACTGCTCTCCCAAGATTAAGGCGGGCCATACATGTTCAATTTTCTTGTACAGTTTTCTGTTAGATTTACCAAAAACCATATAATGAGGTCAAAACTAAACACTTTCAATTGTATCCAAAAAGGCAGGCCCTTGTACTAAATAGTTGAAGGTAAATAAAGAAAATTGTACAGAATATTGTATAATGTATGGCCAGCCTTAGATTGGGAGGAACTAATGGCATTGATGAACATAGAACAGAAATGGGAATTCTTCAAAAAACTGTATGGGAACTCACTGCAAAGTATATTCCCGTGGGCAATCCGTTTTAAAAGGCTAAAATAAAACCTATGTGGCTCACAGGCCAAAGTTAAAAAAGCTACAAATAATAAAAGAGCTTTTAAAAAATTATAAATGTGAAGGAACGCTATCATTTGTTTAATTACTACAAACAATATAACAGAATATGTAAAAAGGAAATCAAGGCCGCAAAAATTCAAAATGAACGATAGATTGCAAACAATAGGACAAACCCTAAAAAAGTATTTAAATATTTAAATAGTAAAAAGTTCAGGTCTGAGCATGTAGGCCCTTTACCAAATAATCTGGAGTCGGTGACTGGGGACAAAGAGAAGGCAAATTTTATTAAATCCTTTCTTCAGCTCTGTGTATACAAAGGAACATGGGGAGCTCATGACCATAATGAGGATGATATCTACACAGCCCCAAATGATCCACAATGGCTCAAAAGTGATATGGTCCAGAAATATTTAGACAGAATAAAGGTGGATAAAGCCCCTGGTTTAGATGGCATCCACCCACACATCCTAAAAAAATTGAGCTCTGTCATTTCAAAGCCTTTGTTTCTAATTTTTAGGGACTCGTTAAGGACTGAAATAGTACCACTGGATTGGTGTAGGGCCAATGTGGTGCCTATATTTAAAAAGGGATCAATGTTTTTGCCAAGTAACTAAAGACCTGTTAGTTTAACTTCTATAGTGGGAAGACACTGGAGAGTTTAATAAAAGACCACATAGATGAGTTCTTGCTGGGGAAAAAAATATTTTAAGCAACAGAGCATGGATTCATGAGACAGAAGTTGTCAAACAAACCTGATTTCTTTTTATGAGGAGGTAAGTAATGGTAAGCAAGGTGCAGATGTATTAAAAACTAAACTGAAACACAGCAATCTCAGGTGCTACCAATCGCCAAGTGAAAACACCCAAAAGATGGCCCCTTACCGAACTGCAGATAATAAGCGCTTGTAGATACAACTGAAGACGTTATCTCCTCCACTTTGTCCCTCTTATTATCTGCAGTTCTGTAAGGGGCCATCTTTTGGGTGTTTTCACTTGGCGATTGGTAGCACCTGAGATTGCTGTGTTTCAGTTCAGTTTTTGATACATCTGCACCTTATTTTCCGTCGGTAAGGAGGAATTTCACCTGGTGGTGGGTTTCACATTTGAATTGAAGAAGCATTGTTTTTCATTTTATTCACAAGCTGATTCTCCATGCCAGGACACTTATGAATATTTATTTATGGACTCTTGGCTTCATTTATAATATTCTCTTTGTGTTTGTTTAATTCACATATATATTTTCTGTGAATCACCTCTGAGTAGTTACACTAAGATTATTTTTGTTTTAGCGCACCTCCACTTTACACATATATTTAATTTATTCACGAGGCACTGAATACCGGTAGCTGCTTTAACATCTATTAGCGCACCCTCCCAACATACCCATAAATAATATAACTGGGTACTAAGATTTATAGGTAAAGTTAATCCAGGGAATATCAGATTGCCTCTCCGGGGATCAGGAAGGAATTTTTTCCCCTGCTGTAGCAAATTGGATCATGCGTTGCTTGGGTTTTTCGTCTTCCTCCTGGATCAACTGCGGATATAGGATTGTGTACGTGGGATTGTATGGTTGTGTTTTCTTTTCATTGGTTGAGCCAGATAGACTTGTGTCTTTTTTCAACCTGACTTACTATGTAAAATGCAAATCAATTTATAACTTTTTGAAATGCGTGTTTCTGGATTTTTTTGTTAGGTTTTGTTTTGTTTTTTTGTTATGTCTCACTGTTTAAATAAACCTACCAATTAAAATTATAGACTGATCATTTCTTTGTCAGTGGGCAAATATACAAAATCAGCAGGGGATTAAATACTTTTTTCCCCTCACTGTATGCTCAAAAGACGTCCTGCAAAAAAGGAAAGGTGAAAGTTTGACAGACACAAAATCCAATTGCGCATTTGCAAATAGTGGAAGTGCTCCTGCCTGGGAATCTCCTATTTCTCCTGAAGGGCCTCCCAAGACTGAAATGAACACGCAGTTAAAAAGTGATACACCCCGGTGAAGCCATGGGAGGCCCACAAGGAGAAGGAGAAAGGTTGTTCCAACACCGGTACAAAAAGGGGATTATTGACGATTGGTAAAAGAGGCAAGAAAGCGGACATCAATATCTGACAGAATCCCACAGCTTCAGACTACGAAGCGTTCGTAATGAATAAGCCAGAGCAACGCTTCTAAAGAAATTGGGGCACAATTGGGTAGTTCCAAAAGCACCCATAATGGGACGTCAGAGGTGGCATGTAGCACAAAGTTGAAAAATCTGAGCTGCCAAAAAATGTGTGTCGATGATTGATAATGGATGAGTGTAGAGCATGGACTTAGGAACTCTGGGGCATTTGTGAGCCCAGATAAACCAAAGGATTCTGTTCTGTAAAAGATGTAGAAAGGAGAAGACATGTCTGGGCAAGGCCCGAAAGAAACAGAGGACTTTGGGCAGGATTGTCATTTTGTCACAATGGAGCCTATCCAAATGAGGGAAGAAAATTTCTAGGAGTGGAGATGAGGAGCGCAGCAGAAGATAATAGTTGGCCGCAAACAAGGTGGAGAAGGAGGAAGTGAGTTTATTTAAATTTTTAACCACTTGCCGCCGAATCACGTACGTCAATTGGCTTCAAATGGTTGTACCGTCTTTTAGAGCCAACAGTCGGCTCTCTTGTAATAATAACCGATGCGGTTAAGCAGCCACTCGGCTTTTATTTCAATCAAGGGTAGGGGACGTCCCGCTGCCTTCCGCCACTCGCCCATGCTCTCCTGTCCTATCGGGGGGCCCGAGGCACCAGCCGGCACGTTTGCCGGCTGCACAAAGCCGGTGTTCCGTGAGAATTACCTACCCCGAGAGAAAAACCTACCCTCGTCACTTCCTGCCAGGAACAGCTGAGCAGCGCAGCAGTGCGCATGCTCAGAGCCCCGGATACGTAATGGAACAGCTGAAGAGCTGACTAGTGCGCATGCGCACTAGTAAGAAATGATCACGGTCTTCCGTGAAAAAAACCTACCCACGCGGCGGTTACATTAAAACAGCTGTGCTGCAATATGGGTCATCTCCGCTCCTGTCCCTGTGACTTCCCTGATCTCGGCTAGTAGTATTTACTAGCCGAGATCAGGGAAGTGAGAGGGATTGGAGCGGAGATTATTCATATTTCAGCACAGCTGTTTTAATGTAACCGCTGCGTTTACACACACTGCCGTGCACCGGAAGTAACGAGGGTAGGTTTTTCTCACGGGTAGGTAATTCTCACGGAACACCGAATTTGGCTTTGATCAGGTCTCAGACATAGTAACTCGAAAGTGACGTCATGACATCACTTCCAGTTTACTCAGGAACCAATGGCGCCAGTTTTCAAAAATTTAAAGAATTCAGAAACGCCGATCTTGGCGTTTTGAATGCTTTCAAGTGCAGAGGAGGGGTTTGGGGGTATTATAGACCCCAGATCCCTCCATAAAGAGTACCTCTCACTGCCTGTTATGGTCACAAGGGATGTGTACCTAAGTCGCGCCCACTTATGTAAACAGTGTTCAAACCAAACGTGAGGTATCACTATGATCGTTAGAGAGAGAGAGCAATAATTCTAGCGTAAGACTTCCTCTGTAACTCTAAACAGGTACCCGTTAACAAATTTTTAAAGCATCGCCTATGGCAATTTTTAAGTACCAAAGTTGTCGCCATTCCATGAGTGTGCGCAATTTTTAAAGCATGACATGTTAGTTTATATATTTACTTGGCGTAACATCTTTTACAATATACAAAAAAAATGGTCTAACTTTTTACTTTCTCTCTTTTTTTTTTTTCTTTTTTTTTTTATTCCATTGAAGTGTATTTAAAAAAAAAAACTGCATTTGAAAGACTGCTGCACAAATACAATGTGACCTAAAATATTGAAACTAATGCCAAAAAATACTGATTTTAACTTGTAAGCAACAAATGTCAGTAAAAAGTCCTGGTCTTAAAGTGGTTAATATGCAAAGCAAACTGAACCATTCATCCATGTCTCCGTGCTTTATTTTGTTGAGAGATTACTTTGAAAAACATCCCCTCGCAATTCTGGCCAAGGCCATCTTGAGTAAGGGCAAAAGATTCATGTAGCATTTACTTCCTGGAATTCATCTGCTCTTGGCTCAAGAATGCATGAAGGAGAGTGTGCTTAGCTGAGAAAATCCCTCCTCCTCTGAAATCTCCTGGGATGTATGACATAATTTGCCCAGGCAAGAAACCAGGAATTAACTGGAGAAAGTTTAAAACCAGTAAATAGAATATGCTTTCCAATATATTTACTAATGCTAGCAGCATAAAGATTAAAAATAATCAATGTTGATTGGGAGAGTGAAGTTCCACTCAGTTTTAGGCAAATCTACTAACACCAGTTGATGTAATTCTGTTATTAAGGAAAAAATAAAATGTAAAGTCATTTTTATTTCAAACATGTCTTCAGATTTCCAGTTTATAGATTCAGTGTAGAACATTGTAGTATGCATTAAATGGAAACAAGATAACAGGAAAAGAAGAGGGGGAATAAGAACGTTAGAAAAGGGTGAATAGGTGGGTGGGGGAGAAGGAAAGAAGAACAAACAAGGCATTGGTCATAAAGTGACAGGGTATGACCAACATTATGGGAAGATATACATCGGAGTAGGGCTGTTGGGAGTGTTATCCCAGATCAGTGTTGATGGGGGAGGCCAGGGTTGTTAAGGTGTCCTATGGGTGGAAAGGAATGGACAGAGGGTGTAGTTCAGATGCGAGAGAGAATAAGTAGCAAAGAAGGAATCGGAGTGATTGAGCAAGCAGCTGGCCCTTGAGGGTGCGTGTCTTCTCTGGGCTGTTGCCCTCGACTGCCACCAGGGTCAGGGTCTCCATATTCATGAGTTCCTTGAATATTTGGGTCCATTCTACATTATGTAGAGGAGAGGTTGATTGTTGATTTCCAATGATGGGAAAAGGTGACACAAGTCCCTAGGAGGCAGTGTCTCAGAGTGCCTTTCCTAATTTTGGATAGGAACCTATGGAATCCTCTGCAGCAGTGCCACCCAGTAGGTGGTGAGTAGGTGACAGCCCCACCAAATATACAATTAGGTTAAGCACTGCTCGTTGTGGATGAGAGGGCAGAGAGATAGCTGTACTCCCAGGCGCTGAGTAAAACCATCAAATTCGAGTTCAGTTTAAGGAGATAGTTGTAATGATGATGAATGAGTCTATGATAAGTTTAAAATCACAAAGCCCCATACCCCCTTCATGCTTCGGTTTTGTAAGCGCTGAGAATTTGTCTGGGTTTTTCACCCCCCCATACAAACTCCATAGTTTGGGAGCACAGTTGTGTGAAGAATATTTTAGGTGAATGAATCATTAGGAATGTGATTTTTTTTTTTTTTTTATATATGGTCAAACAGGACAATTTTAAAACCTTCTATTAAGAGAGGTCATGTGAGGTTTCATTCAGCAGTTTGTCGTAGTTGAGGTTGTAGAGGGCTGATAGATTTGTGGGGATGCAATCCCAAGGTAGGCGATTTAAAATCTCTTCTCCATGCAAGGCATTTTTAATTGCAACTCTGATGCAAACTCACTTGCTGACAGAATAAGAGAACAGGGCAAGCATGTGGGAGTGCTACAGACTTGTTGAGTCACAGACATAGATGGTGTTCTAATGTTCTTGACCAAGCTGTGCTGCTGCTGTAGTGGAGGTTGAGCAATCACATTGATGTGTGGCAAGGGTGTGCCGATTGCAAAGGCAACACAACCACAGAGTTAACAATTCCTTTTGCATGTATATATTTCAGCAAGGTATGCAACTCTTTGCCTGAAATTTAGCTTTGTTTGAAGTTTTTGGCAAGCTTCATAAAGCTTAAACTAGATCTTACTATTGGATTTTCACAAAATTAAGGAAATGTTATCAGTTGGGACAAAAAAACCCTTATTCCTTTTTTTTGTATTTTTTTTTTTTTTTTTTATGTTAAAGGGACTCTCAGGCTTTGTTTAACCACTTCAATACAGGGCACTTTCACACCCTTCCTGCCCAGACCAATTTTCAGCTTTCAGCGCTGTCACACGTTGAATGATAATTACTCATTCATGCAAGGCTGTACCCAATTCAATTTTTTTTTCACACAAATAGCTTTCTTTTGGTGGTATTTAATCACCACTGTGTTTTTTTTAACTTTTGCGATATAAGTAAAAAGAGCAAAAATTTTGGAAAAAAAGTTTGTTATACAATTTTTCAAATAAGTAATTTTTGTTTCATAAATTTGGGCCAAAATTTATACTGCTACATATCTTTGGTAAAAATAACCCAAATTTGTGGATATTTAGTCTGTGTGAAAGCTAGAGCCTACAAGCTATGGTGCTAATCATTGAAAATTCATCACACCTTATGTACAGACGGCCTATCTCCTTTCTTGAGGCCCTGAAATGTCAGGACAGTACAAATACCCCCCAAATGACCCCTTTTTTGAAAAGTAGACAATCCAGGATATTAACAGGCATGGTGAGTTTTTTTAGGTTGTATTTTTTTCCCACAATTCTGGATAAAATGAAGAAATACATTTTTTTTTTTTTTTTTTTACACAAAATTGTCATAAGTTATTTCTCACACACAGTATATGCATACTTGCACATACACCCCAAAATACATTCTGCTACTCCTCCTGAGTATGGCAATACTACATGTGTGAGACTTTTACACAGCCTGGCCACATACAGAGGCCCAACATGCAAGGAGCACCCACCGTCGGGTGTTTTAGGAGCCTAAATTACACATATAATTTCCTATAGACCTATCACACTTTTGAAGGCCCTGGAGCACCAGGACAATGGAATTACCCACAAAATGACCGCATTTTTGAAAGCAAACACCCCAACGTATGTTCTATGAGGCATAATGAGTCTTTTTAAAATGTCATTTTTTTTTTCCACAAGTTTTTGGAAAATGTGGAAAGAAAAATGGAAACGTGTTTTTTTTTTTTTTTTTCTTTTTTGCACAAAGTTGTCAATTTAGAAGATATATTTCTAACACAGCATGTACATAGCTAAAATTACACCTCAAAATACATTCTGCTACTCCTCCTCCTGAGTATGGCGATACCAAGTATGACTTTTACACAGGCTGGCCATATACAGAGGCCCAACATCCAAGTAGCATCTTCAGTAATTCTAGGAGCATAAATTACACATCTAATTTCATTACAACCTGTCACACTTTTTAAGGCTCTGGAGCATCAGGACAATGGAAACTCCCACAAAATGACTCCATTTTGGAAAGCAAACACCCCAACACATGATCTATGAGGCATGGGCTGCAAATAGGTACTCAGATACTCTGATGGGCTGCAGACAGGTATTTAGGTACCCTGATGGGCTGGAGACAGGTACTCGGGTACCCTGATGGGCTGGAGACAGGTACTCGGGTACCCTGATGGGCTGGAGACAGGTACTCGGGTACCCTGATGGGCTGGAGACAGGTACTCGGGTACTCTGACGGGCTGGAGACAGGTACTCGGATACTCTGACGGTCTGCAGATAGGTACTCTGGTACCCTGGTGACAGGTACTCGGGTACTCTGGGCAGGTGACAGGTCCTCTTTATTGGTGGGCAATCGGTGTGTTTTACTGTGCACTGTAAGCCGTAAACAGCTGTTACTGCAATCTCCTCCTCTCACACGATCAGTGTGTGAGGAGGAGAGCCGATAACAGCTAGTTACTGCGGCTTGTTTACATTCTGTGACTGACTGTGATTGGTTACAACCGGTTACGTGGTAAAGAGCCAATTTCATTGGCTCTTTACCCTGATCGGAATGGGCTGTGTCAGTGACGCTCTCCGTCCCCGATCGCCACTGGGGGCACGCAAGAGCAGCGTGCACAAGGACAGTGCTTAGTGGCCTGGCTGTGATTGGACACAGCCGGTCACATGGTAAAGAGCTATTTTTATTGGCTCTTTACACTGATCGGGGATGGGCTGTGTCCCGAGTGACACCCCTCATCCCCGATCACCGCGGTGCGCACCCCCAGGGGCGCTGGAGAGCGGCGAGAATGTGCAGACGTCATATGAAGTCCCCCCGGAGGGACAAAGTATTCCTGCCGGTGTCATTTTACAATGCACCGGTATGGAAGTGGTTAAAAAAAAAAAAAAAGTTATAGAAAAAGCTGGCTGCAGATTGAACTGAAAACATATTACTGGTTGTTTTGTAGTTCCCTTCATCTGGCTATGAGAACTGCTGCTAGATGAAATCACGCAGTTTGAATGTCACGGTTGGTCTTCAGATGTAGGGCCAAAACTGATGTGGAACATTTTCTGGCAAACTGCATTTACACACAAATGGCTGATAAAGCTTCTGTTTTTTTCTGTGAGTTTCTCATGGGTCCTGTTTACGTTAATGGATAACTTCATGTTTTGTAACATGTTACATCCATATTCAGGGTGTAACATAATACTGTTGCAGCAGCCCCCACACCCTCCCAATCCCCCGTTGACATTGGGCTGGGGATCTTCTCCCCGCACTGGCTCTCAAAATTTCAAAAAACTTGCCGTGCATGGGCTCCACCCATCCGACTACGTCATTCATTCAGTGTGAATGGGAGAACTTCAAGCACGGACAGCCTTTTCAGCTGATGGCTTGTATTTCTCAATGAACTACCAGGGCGCAGTGGAGCACTCTAGGTAGTTGATTGATGCTTTGTCATTGTGTAACTGCCTGCCTGTATGAGGTACAAGCAGAGAGATACACTGGCAGTCTACAGGATCCAGGCATTGCACCCACGATCTGCCGATCGCAGGTGCAGTGCTTTGCAGGCTCTTCATTAAAAATTAAAAAAAAAAACATTCATAAATGCACTTTTTTTTTTTTTTTTCCTGCAAAATGATGTTCATAAACTTTTTTACAAAAGCGAACTTATCCTTAAACAATCCCATGATATTCTTTTCTTTGCCTAGTGGGGTATTTAGTGACATCCGTAAAGTAGGCCAGTCGGTAATAGTAGAGCACCAGAAATTGCGTTCAGAATCTTGTCTGCAGCAGATGTAATGTGTGAGGATTTTAAAAGTTAAATAAAATGATGCATTGTAAATGAGGTTTATTGCTGTTTGCTTTACCAGGAAATCTACAGGGTGTCCCAAAAGTCTTCATAGGAAAAATGCGCAAACTCTTATTTTCTTTAAAGACTTTGTGTGTAGAAAGAGGTGGCCTATACGTAGAGAATAATTTGCAAAATTTTGTAATGAATATTTTGTAAATGAAGGTACGTTGGGCTACAATTTCCCATTTTCCTTATGCATTGCGACTTTTGGGACACCCTGTATTATATTAGAAATAAATAATGAAATATTGTATTCTGCACCCCCAGTCTGAATACAATGTTCATTATTTATTTTTATTATAGCCTATATATAACAAATAATTAATTTATATATATATATATATATATATATATATATATATATATATATATATATATATATATATATATATATATATATAAAGGGCTGCAACGACGCGTCGACTACGGAAAATCGTCGACCTGTGTGAAAGGCGTTGACGCGTCAAAACGTGACGTCACACGCATACCAAAGATATGGCCGGTTCTTTCAACTTCACTTCCAATAAGACTTCCAATGCAATGCCCTCGATGCCCGTGCACAGTGGAGAACACTGTGCACGAGAGTTGGATTTTTCGGCAAGATGTTTCCGCAGCGCCGCTTTAAGCATTGCCGGCCGGACCGCTGCATTGATTGGGGCCGCTGCAGGCTGATCCCTCCTACTGTCCCACACAGACAAGATGTCACGTGCCACTCCAGCAGCAGCAGGTGAGACTGAGGGGTCTGCACTGGGAGGGAAGCTTACTGAGTGGTCTGTACTAGGTGGGAGGGCTTACTGTGGGGTCTGTACTGGGAGGAGGCTTACTGTGGGGTCTGTACTGGGAGGGGGCTTACTGTGGGGTCTGTACTGGGAGGGGGCTTACTGTGGGGTCTGTACTGGAAGGGGGCTTACTGAGGGGTCTGTACTGGGAGGGGGGCTTACTGAGGGGTCTGTGCTGGAAGGGGGGCTTACTAAGGGGTCTGTACTGGGAGGGGGGCTTATTGAGGGGTCTGTACTGGGAGGGGGGCTTACTGAGGGGTTCTGTACTGAGAGGGGGGCTTACTGAGGGGTCTGTACTGAGAGGGGGGCTTACAAAGGGGTCTGTACTGGGAGGGGGCTTACTGAGGGGTCTGTATTAATTACAGGATTAATTAGCTAATCAAAAAAACACTCAAGCCAAAAAAAATAAAATAAAAATAATCGTTCGATTAGTCGACTAATCGTAAAAATAATCGATAGATTAGTCAACAGACAAATTAATCGTTAGTTGCAGCCCTAATATATATATATATATATATATATATATATATATATATATATATATATATATATATATATATATATATACACGCGCGCACACACACACACGTCTTGGCATGAAAGATCGTCTCTCCACCTTGTTTGTCGGTGGGGTTTTTTTTTTTTTTTTCATACAGCCTGATTCTGCGTTTATTTAGAGGAGCAAGTGTATCCAGCAATGATGGGAGTGAACTTTTGTAAACAGAGGTGGCCAGATCAGGGAAGAGATTGTCTCATATAGGGGGTCAGTAGCAGAGTAGACAAGAGAAGGGTTAAAGTGACGAAGGTTCCTACCAGTAATTGTTTGCTGCTTGGAGGGATGGGTGATTTGGAGGCAAGGATACAGTGAAACTGATGAGGTTTCAGAGAAAGGAAAGGGGGTGTTGTTGAGGTTGCCAAGAGTGCAGAGATGGGAGAATACAAGGTCGAGGGTATTACCATTGGAGTGTGTGGAAGTGTGTGTCCATTGAGTTAGGTTAAGTTGAGAAGTTGAGTTGTAGCTGGACTGTTAACATTGACAGGATGTTGAAGTCACTGAGAATGATAGTGGGTATTTCAGAGGAGATAAAGTAGGGTAGCCAAGCAGCGAAGTCCTCAAAAAAGTACAATACTGGTCCAGGAGGCTGATAAATTGCTGCAATTCTCAGAGAAATGGGGGAAAACAGACAAATGCAGTGCATTTCGAATTAAGAGGGGGAAAGAGAGGGAGGGATAGGAAGGACTTGGTAGGTGCTTTGTGGGGATAGAAGGAATCCAACTCTACCTACATTCTGTCTGTTGGGTCTGGGAGAGTATATTTGCAGCCCATTGTTTTCTGGTTTGGTTCTTCCAAATCTGCAGACAAGCCCTCTTCTGCCTGAAGGGGTGCCCTCACCCGTGTCTGAGGTGGAGGGGACGTCTTCTTCGAGTTTAGGTCTTATCCTCCAGTGAGTTTCTTTCCTTCCAATCTGTGTTTGTCCTCAGACAGCCTGCGGGGTCTCTTCGGGGAGGTGTAAGTCTTTCTACCACAAGGGGTGATTGTTCCGGTTCCAAAATCAGAAAAAATCCATTCAGACAATGCCACGGCCGTGGCGTATGTCAATCACCAAGGGCACAAGAAGTGTCCTGGCGGCTCTGGAGGTAGCCAGCATGTCTCTGGTGGGTAACCCCCGATGTGGACCTGTTGACCTCTCATTTCAACCGAAAGGTTCAGAGGTTTGTGGCAAGGTCTTGTGATCCTCTGGCCGACGCCACCAATGCTCTGGTGGTCCCTTAGGGTCAGTATCACCATAATTTACGCTTTTCATGCACTACAACTTCTGCCGAGACTGCTGCGCAGAATCGAGTTGGAAGTCATTCTGGTGGCACCAGACTGGCCTCACCGGTCTTGGTTCGCAGCTCTAGTAAGGCTGGTAGCCGACGCTCCTTGCAGACTTCCTCTCAGACGATCGGTTGTCTCAAGGACCGATCTTCCATCCTTCTTTACGGTCACTGGCTTTAACGGCATGGCTATTGAAAGCCATTTGTTGGACAGAGGGCTGTCGGGTTCGGTGATTTCTATGCTGTTAAAAGCTGGAAAATCTACTTCAAGGAAGATCTATCATCGAGTTTGGTGTGAGTCTCCGGGGGGTTTCTCCCCGTGCCTTTTATGTGTCCTGCCTGCTGGAGTTTCTATAACTAGGTGTAGATCAGCATTTAGCTCAGGGCACCATTAAGGCCCAGATTTCCGCCTTGGCAATATTTTTCCAACGGGCATTGGTTCACACTTTCGTGCAGGAGGTACGCTCCTCTGGTGCGATTCCTGGTACCTCCGTGGGATCTCAATTTGGTACGGTCGGTATTTCAGAAACCTCCTTTTGAAAATATTTGTGAACTTCCTCTGATTACTCTGTCACAGAAGGTGGCCTTTTTGGTGGCTATTACTTCTGTGCGTAGGGTGTCGGAGTTTGCTGTGTTGTCCTGTCGGTCACCTTGCATGGTGGTTCACAGTGACAAAGTGGTGTTGCGGCCCTGTCAGGCGTTCCTTCCTAAGGTCATCTCGGGTTTTCACTTAAATGAGGATATTGTTTTGCCTTTTTTGTGTCTGAAGCCTAAACATCCTAAAAAAATTGCCCTAAATTCCCTGGATGTGGTTCGGGCAATCGGGGTGTACCTGGCAGGGTTAGAGTCCTTTCGTAAATGGGACTCCTTGTTTGTCCTTACGGATGGATCTCGTAAGGGGCAGGCTGCGTCTGCTGCGACCATTTCCAGATGGATTAGGCAGATGGTGGTGCAGGCCTATTCCATTGGGGTCAGGTTCCTCCTTCCCCTGTCAAGGAGCATTCTACAAGGACGCTTAGTGCCTCCTGGGCCTTCCGGTATCTGGCGTCAGTGGTTCAGGTGTGCAAGGCGGCTACGTAGTCATCTACACACATTCACAAAATTTTATAAGGTGGATGTGCTTGCATTTTCCAATGCTGCGTTCGGGCACAACGTTTTGCAGGCTGCGATTGCTGAGGCTCCGGCCTCTTGAGGGTGTATTTTTTCCTGGTAGTGAGTTTCAGGTGTTCCTGGTTGAGCTCCTGGTTGGCTGTGTAGCCCTTTTTGGGAATTATCTGTATTGCTGTGTGTTTCCCACCCCCTCGTATTGACACTGCTTTGGGATGTCCCAAGGGTCTAAGAAGATATTGAGCTGTGTCCGTCAGTGAACGAAGGAGAAAACTGGATTTTTGTCTTACCGTGAAATACTTTTCTCGAAGGTTCACTGACGGACACAGCACCCGCCCCTCTGTTGAGTTGGGTTATGTATTCTTTTGACACTGCTTGTTACAAACTGAAGTCCTATAGCAGAATGTGCGAGTATACCCCCTGGGACTGCCTCAGGGGCGTACCCATAATTATTTCCGCCTAGTCCTACTCCTGTGGAGAGAGCAGTAAAAGGTGACGGTCTAAGAAGATATGGAGCAGTGTCCGTCAGTGAACCTCAGAAAAGGATTTTACGGTAAGACAAAAATCCAAATATTTTTATTTTTTTTATACAGAAAGGGAGGATTTATACAGAAAGGGAGGATTTTCCTTCACTTCCTGTTCCATAGCCAAACAGGAAGTGACAGTAAATCCCTGCAAATTAAGGGAATTCTTTGGGGACCCCCAGATCACCAGAACTAGTGACCCCATTGAAAGATTTCACCTCTTACTTTTCAGGGGACAACCCAAAATGTGGGGATTTTCTTTTACTTTCACTTTCAATGATAATGATGAACATGACAAATAGAGAAAGTGAATCTATGTAATGGGGGTACAGACAGCAATAAAACTGACAGGTGTTCTAATCCCTCTCCACTCCAAAATAAAAAAATCTTTTCCTTTTTTAGGTATACTTTAAACTTCTAACACTTTAGAGCTTTGGTGCATCCTACCAGCACAGTAATAAATGAGGTACCTTTCTGTTGACTTCTGAGGTGCCTCATTGTGAATTTGGGGAAGGGGCGATCTACTAGTAGTTTTACATTTTCCGAGTTCTGGAACAACCACCCTCTCCTTTTTGTCTACTAATCAGTGCAGAAGCACCCCATTTATTAGTGCTGGGTGTGCTTGAACTACCAGAAACTAGAAAAGTCCCAGGCCCCTGAAATATTGTCTCTGAGTTCAGGAGTTTTTAACAACATGCTTACAGTGAAAGGGAACTTAATGTTTCAAGCTGCTGATCCCTTTCATTGGAATGTTTGTTGACTTTATGCTCCTTCATTAAATAAAATACCAACATCAGGTGCTGTGCAAAATGCTTTAGATTCCTTGCGCACAGGGCCATCTAGGAGCAGTGCATCCTTCCCAACATTTTAGTGGGCCAGGAATTGACAGGTGTAGCATCCAGCCCCTCTGCAGGCAGCCTGTCAAAGGCTATGACAGGCTGTGAATGGATTTGGCTGAATGGTTTAGCAAGTGGTGTTCATGTTTAGGGCCCTGCACATTCAGGGACAAAGGTCCAGAATGCAGAAGACCAAAGGGACTTGGTGTTTTGATTAAAAAAAAAAACTGAAGCCATAATTTCCTAAACTGGCCATACATGGAGATTTTTTTTGACCAACTTTATCTAGTCACAGACACAAATATAATGGTCATTATATGATTGATATCCAGAAAAAGGAAAAATCCTCCCTCTGCACTGCAAGGGTTAAATTGCTCATTTAGGGCTAGGGGCTTAAGGTTTACTTGTACTCCCCTAGCAGCCAGCACTCTCCTCAACTCTCTCTTTTTTCGCTTCAGCTTGTGGATTGTCCTTTGGCATCCTCAAGTCCATTGCAAGGCCACGGGTCCTGCATTTTACTTAGTGCCATCAAAGGACCTGGGACAGCCGGAGTGTAAGGCGGAAAAGGTTGCAGGGATTGGTTGATCAGTGTGGAGAATCAGGTAAGTAAAACGTTTATTTTTTTATTTTTGGTACCCTAGACCTAAATGACAATTTAATGTTTGCTTGCAGTTCCGGAGCAGGTCCACTGCAAGAGAGGAATTTTGTTTTTCCCCCTGAGTTCAGTTTTTTTTTTTTTTAATTCTTTTATTTAGCCAAAAATTGCATTATACATAAAAAGACAGTAGTGATGCAAAATACAATTTATGTAGGAATGCTGGTAACATGAAAAACATCGGAGCCACACAAGCGGCTCAATAGATCAGATCAAATAAGACAGCAACTTCTAAGTTGGGCAGCTATAGGCAAAATAACTTATAGAACACAGTGGAAAACATCTCTAAGATCCCCAACACTAGTAGAGGAGCCCCAATTTAGTAATGCACCCTTATGGGATATATAAAGTAAAAATACCTGCTTGTTACAAACTGGAAAAAGGAAAGACTGAAAGTTCCTCCCTTACCTTAAAGCGGAGTTCCACTCAAAAGTGGATCTTCCGCTTTAAGTGGTCCCGACCCCCTGACATGCCACACTTGGCGTGTAATTTTTTTGGGACGGGAACTTAGATTTGACAGGTACCCACTTCCAGGCGGCTCGAGAGGAAGTTCACCTCTCCCCCTCCCACCCTGCAATCTTCTGGGACACGTCACAGGTCCCAGAAGATTGCCTGGCCAGTCAAGACGCGCAGTGCGACTCGTGCAGTGCGCACCCGGCTGTGAAGCCGCAAGCTGTCAAAGCCAGGTACACACAGTAGTGATGCCGGCGCCGCGGGGAGAAGACGGAAAGAACCGAGGCTCCCCCGGCCGAATCGCTGGACTGTGGGACAGGTGAGTATGTGTTTATTAAAAGTCAGCAGCTACACTTTTTGAAGCTGCTGACTTTTAATAAACGCAAAAGCCAGTGGAACTCCGCTTTAAGATGGTCCTGATAAGTAGACTGTGCAAGGCTCGCTTTGTGAGAACATTCCAAGCTACGCATATTCGAAAAATGCTTGTCAGTTCGTCTGATTTGTTCCCTCTTAAGGCGTGACCCAATTCTAATCAGGACACCCCTAACAACTGGCTTATGAGCTTCCCAAAATATTAAAGAATTGCCCACCAAATCATGATTGATGGAGAAATACTCCATCAGAGCAATCCTTAGCTCAGCTTTCCTGTCTGCTGATTGCAGCAGTGCTTCATTCCGCCTCCAAGATGGGGGGCTCTGAATAACTGGACCCAGTTGGGAGTATCATATGGACCGGGGCATGATCGGAGAACGAAATGACATTTGTACTCGCAGATATGACTCTGGGTAGGTCTTTATTTGTAACAAAGAGGTAGTCCAGACGTAAGTATGGTAAACTGGAGAGAATTAAGAAGAGTCTCGCTCTTGAGGGTTCAGTAATCTCCAGGGATCCACCGAGTGCAGAAGTTGCAGATCCGCCTTAAGTCGCTTCAAGTGTGAATAAGAAAGGTGGGAGGCACAAGGTGATGCATTCAGCAAAGGGTCCATAGAAAAATGAAGGTCCCCTCCAGACCAAGAGCCCATCTGCAAACTCTAACAACACTGGGAGAAGGTCTACTAGAAACTGGGATTGATTCCCATTGGGAAAATAAACATTGGCAAAGGTCACCTGTACAGCCTGAATTCCCTGAGTTCAGTTTTAAAGATGGCTAAAATGCATTAGATAAAAACAGCCTGTGTGCAGCAGGCCCCTAATACTTACCCTGAGGTTCATCTAGATTCATGCAACATCGCTGGGAGACTCGGCTGTCACAGAGCCAATGAGGAGGGGGGCGGGCTGCCACTCTGTCTAAATGGACAGAGTGAGCTTCGGATTGGGTGCCCCCATGCCAAGCTACTTGCTGTGGGGGCACTCAATTGGAGGGAAAGACCCGAAAAGAAAAGGATTTGGGTTGCTCTGTGCAATACCACTACACAGAGCAGGTAAGTATGAACATGTTTGTTATTTTTTACAAAACAAAAGAGAGACTTTGGTATAATTTTAATAAAAGCACTACACTACCAAATACTATACTACCAAACACCATTTTTAGAGGTTTTGTGTAAAATTTCTTGGGTCTGTTTTTACAATTTAGACACTCATTCTTGAACTAGATTCTGTAAGTTATTTGCTCTTAAAGAATCAGTCTTGTCATCCTTACTGTAAAGATATTATTTCTTATATTGGGCTTTCTTCAGCTTTTCCGAAAAATGTGGTAACATTATGTAGCTGATCATGGATCTCCGACTTCATCAGTAACCCAGATTCACCTTTTAGTTCCCTTTCAGCCAAGTATGGCTGCCATAATATTCATTAACAAGCCCCACAGTGTCCTAATTGTGCCCTTCTGGAAGCGTTTATTCATTAAGGTTGTACCCCCTGTACAAAGCTACTTATTTGTCTCTGGCTTGCCCTAGGAAATTTGAGAAGGTCTGGCACTTGTGGACAGATTGGAAGTGTACAACAGATGATCAGGAGTCCACGGACTGAATTCATTCCCCCCTGATGGTTTAGTTTATGATATAAACAAATTGTTTTCCTCTGCAGGGATTTGCATTACATTTGTTCAGTTAGGATTCTAAACACGAGTTAATATTCTTCCGATACATTATCCTGATGTTTGAGAGGGAACAGGAATCTCCATATAATTCATCAACCCTTGAAGTAATTTTATAAGAGAATGACTGAGCGAGGTCTATAGAAGGTGCGGTGTTTCTTCCCCCCCCCCCTTTTTTTGGGGGGGGGGTTCTTTAGTAAGTGTTCTTGGTAGTTCTGTGTTTTATGTATAAGCCGGGGAATGCCAAAAGGCTATGTTTTGTACCTATACATCTCAATTTTTTTTAAAAAAAAAGCCCCAATGTGGAAAATGCTAGCTAATTGTCAGTCTGTAGCATGGTTGCCTCAGTTATATTTTATGGAAGCCAGCAGTTGTTGCGGATAACATGGTACCAACTGTAAGCCTTGGACTCAAATATTTTTTTTTTCTTCATAGTCTTTAAAGAATTTGGCTTTCAGGGATTATGAACCCGAGATTCAGACTAATCAAGAATTCCTTTTTCAGGAATCCTCCATGGCAGCACCCATTTTCCTCCCTGCTTAAAATAAGCAGTTTATAGTAAAGGTAGCCAGCCCTATGCGTTAGGTTAATAATTTGTTCTAATTTGTGAGAATATAATGGCTGTAGAAATATTTGTGGAGTTTATAAATGCTCATATCACTTATTTATTACATTCAAGCATAGGCTAAATGCAGAACACCTATGTTGTCTTAGCACTTAAAGGAGAGTGACTTTTTAGGACTTTGATCTTGCATGCAATGTCATATACTCTATCTGGGAATTGTGTTAAAGTTGGCAGTATTTGATTAAACGTTTCTAATACTGTATATTTATGGGTATTTGGGTGTGAAGTTGTTCTTTAAATTTTAGACCAAGGTGAATCGGAGGGGAGGGCTTTTTGAACTATCTACTTCCTGTCCCAATAGGTAGGATGGGGCACTCTTGTTGTTGGTGCTTTCATGGAGGATTCCAGAGAAAGTGGTAAGTCTTAGATTCATTTTTCCTTTTTTGACCTCATTATTAAGAACTGTATTTACATTATTGTACACTGATACCATTGCTATATATATCCTTTTCAGTCAGGAAAAGCTCAAGATAGTCAATATATGTTAATCGTTTGCTTTATCGGCTATTGAGGGACACAGGAATTCTATTACAGTGGGATTATACTGCCTGCTACAGGAGGTTGACTGGCAAACAAACAAAAAAATGTTGAAACCAAACCTTGTATAACCCCTCCACTACCCAGCATATTTTTAATTTTCTACTTCTATTTTTTTTTCTTTATGCTTTTTCTTTTGCCTTTTTTTTTTTTTTTATTTGACTTTATTCAATAAATTTTTTCTGGATTACTTCACTCAAGAATTCGGGACCACTGGCCCCTTGGAGTCTACAGTGGAGCTTTTCCATTTTGGCAAAGGGGGTTTTCTGCTGTTGTGTGTTTTTTGTTGTTTTTTTGTTTTCTCCACCATAGATTCTCCAGTAGTCCACATTAACAGACATACTACCAAACAGGTTGACAGTGTTATGACCTTTCCACATTTCTCTGGCAGTTGAATTGCCTCCTTAAATCCGGTTGAGCACACTCCTACCTCAATGCAAGAGGTCAGTGGAAGGCCAAACAAACCTCTTTCTCCATCCTATACTCCATCATACAAGCTTGTAGTCAGTGCCTTCTTCCCTAGATGTATGTTCAGGGCAATGTACCTACTCCAATGTTAATTCATTCAAGTATTCCCAGATAACCAGGCTAAATGGTTTAAATTGACAGTTTGCTCAGCTGTCCCTCATCCCTATTCTAATGAGACTATTCTTAGGGGTGTATTTGTCCAGTCTTGTTCTCTGCACTCTGGGTTCATTGCTACTTTCCTTGACAGGAGCTTTCCGTTAAGAATGGTTTCCCCTTCGAATCTGCAACCCTTTTTTTTTTTTTTTCTTTTTTTTTTTCTTAAGGAGAGCTCAATATTCTTGGGTACTTTTAAACCCCTAGCTCTCTACCGAGAGATCTTCCATTTCACAAGGTTCACAGGACACTGCTATGGCTGTTACTTTTTCTGATAGGATACTGTTCATTTAGCATTACCCAGATTCCCTTCTCAAAATGGGTCTGATTGGTAGACTTGGCAATCTGAGTCCTTCTGCTAGACCCAACTCCTGTAGGGCCTTGCATAGAGGGAGCCTCTTCTGGGTCTTTTGCGTGTACCCATGTTTCACCTAGGGCCAAGAGCGTTTGTAATAAACACCTGCCCTAACTAAAAGGGGTCCCATTCTGGTATCTTCTTTACCTGCCCAAAACGTGTCCTTTCTCACTTTTTGGAGTTTGTGGGTTATCTAGGATTTACCCTTCTCTCATCTCTCCCGTTCTCTTGGATGCTCTCATCCATCATTAGTCTCCATTTCATTGTCAAGGAGTTTTGGACCCTAGGATTACTTGGATCAAGAAGTCTCAGATACTTATTTGCAGTCTCTGGCTTGGGGTTGTTGATTGTGCCTTTGAACCACCCTGGGAATGCTTCCTTTTTTTTTAGTGGGTCTCTGCTCTATTCTCTAGTTCACCAGAAAAGACATGTTCCACTTCAATGGAGGATCCTTCTGTGAGTTGTAATACTGACGAACTCTGCTGGACAATTCTTACGTACTACGAGATATTTTCCTCCTGGAAGGGTTCTGGCACTTTCCCATCAAAGATGCTGTGTCCCTATTGGCCACACTGCTTGTCAATTCTTTGTCTTTCGGATCCCCGCAGCATGAGGGTTTAGCTCCTGCATAGTATACATTGCTGGATGGCCCTATATATCATGTGCTGTGGAACTAGTTACAGGTGTGCAGTGTTTGCCCTGCCATACATTTTTTTGGATTCTGGTTACCTGATATGCCTTCCACTTCAGAATGGGTTCTGAGCCGATTCTCCTGGGATCACTTCAGCCTTGGGAAGCTTTTTCTTTTGTCTGTCAATTGGGACAGTCATGAGGTGATGAGGGATCTCCCATGCATGTTATTACAAGATTGGTTGCCTGATTACACGCCCTTTCCTCATAATGGAAACTCATACCCTGCTTCTAAGGTTAAGAGAACAAGGCTTAGGCCTTTTCTTCTGCATTTTTCACTGGCTGGTCTCTTTCTCAGTGGATGAAGATGTTTTCCAAGCTCACTTTCCAAACAGGCAAGACAGGGTCACTCTGTAGCTTTAACCGTTATTGTAAAAGACTAGGGCTATATTTAAATTGTATTCACTGGAGTGTAAACTTTATACATTTTTATGTTAAACTCGAGCTTAGTCACAGGGGGATGACCAGGTGTTACACCACAGTCTCAGTGACAATGTGCCCCTTGCACCAAAGCAGGAGCTGACGCGAACAGCAGTCTCTGGTTCTAGCTCTATTTCAGGCACACAACAAGCAGCCTACCTGACAAAAGCATAATTTTCTGCATCTATGTTGCAATTCCTCAGACAAATAAAATGTCTTTTAATACAGCCATCTTTGTCCAGGGCTCAAAAATGGCACGCCATTTCTCCTACTCCCATTCTCAGTATTCCTGCCCCACATGAGGCAGACACAGAAGGAAATGAGTCATGAAGCCTTAAAGTAAGCAAACGAGATAATCTCATGGAACAGAACTTAGTCTTTAGCAGTCAGAAAGGACAGTTTATGACCTTGTCTTTTTCAAAGACTTCTGGCTTTGCTCTCTCTTGTAAGAACTTGTGACATGAAGCCCCTATTGCAGCATCCTGTGCTGACTTGGGATCTCTTTCTTTGCTCTGCTTTTGTAGAAACAACCCTTTGAAACCTTCAGGAATATTCCCTTAGATGACCTATCCTGTGCAGAGCCATTTCTTATACTTCACAAGGATTTGTAAATCTTTGTGCCCAAGACCATTCTTTCTTTCCAAGGGAGTATCAGTACTGTATGATTTAAGATAGGGAATTTTGACTTTTTCTGTAAATTCTATTTCTCTTCCTTTTGACACAAAGCCCTGTATTCTTTACCATAGGGTTATGCTGCCCTCTACAGGAGAAGGCTAGGCAGATAAAACAAAAGCTTGGCTACGCCTTCATGGGCTGTCCTCAGCTGGCATAACCCCCCCCCCTCTCTGCTTAGAGATACTCAGTTATTTGTTGGCCTAGTTCAAGAGTAGGACCTAGTCTCCCTGACAGGCCTTAGGTCCTGGCATTTTTGTCTATATTTTTTTGCTGTATGTTTTTGGATTTCTTCCTGTTTTTTTCCTGTGGAGATCTTCTAGCAACTGCCGGGCTGAGTGATGGGCTGGACTATTGCAGTTCCAGTGGTCCCCTCAGCCCAGCCAGTGAGCATGCACAGACCGTAGTTCCGCATTCTGTTGGCCATGACATAGCCCCACTGGACAGGGGCTGGCCTACGAGTTAAACATCTTGGAAGGTCGCATACTACTGGGTCTCGGCAGCGTTGCAGCATTCCTTCTGACCGGCAGCCCTCCAACTTCGGTAGGAGTGTTAACCGCATGCTTTGCTGGATGGGTAGGTAAGGCCCCCCACCTCTCCTTTCCTGGTTGCAGTGTTGGGGGTGGGTACTCTCTGGGGTGGTCTGTCCCTCTGGCGTTTCCCTCACCCCTCCCTCTGTGGCATTGAGCTGGCTTGCCCATCTGTGCTCATGGACAGGGCGGGGTGGTTGATGCCCAGGCTGTGGGTGCCCCTGGCCTTGGTGCCTGCGATCGTACTGTCCCCCTGTCACTCTCAGGGGGCTTGCTATGGGATGGGTGGCCTTTTTTGGGTCCCCTTGGGACAGCTGGTTTGCCTGGGGGGTGGGTTACCCGGTATCCGTGGGTCTAAGTACCACGCGGTCAGGCAGGCCGAAAATTTAGGCCACGGCTTTGCGGCCTACTAGCTGGATCCTGGATGGGGTGGCCCCAGTTGCGGCTTCTGTACCCTGGAACATCTGTCTCCCCTCTGCTTCCCGGACTGGTTTCCCGCTAATCAGGCTCCCATGGCCGGGCGGACGAAAAAATTAGGCCGCTGCCTACTAGGCTGCCCCCTTCTGGTACAGCGGCTCTGGGGAGGCAGGGTCCCAGGCAGGTTTAGCTGCCATTGTTCTGTGTGGAAGCTGCCTTTCCTAGTGGCACTGTGGGTATAGCCTGTCTGCAGGTCGTCCCGCATCAGCGTGTCCCTGCATCAGTCTGTTTGCAGCCTCCTCTGCGGGCCTCCTTGGAAGGGCACCTGCGGGGGAATAACGTGCAGGATTTTGTCGCTGACCCCCCTGTGAGGGGTAAGGATGGCATTGGGTTTTGGCCTAGCAAATGCACCCACCCCTCCTGCCCCTGCCCTCTCCTGTCTCATCAGATCCTGCATCTGGTTCCGTTGTTGCAGATGGGACCACCCTACGGGGTCTGAGTCCATGTTTACTTGACCCATCATACAGGGAGCCTAATTCCTCCATGGCTGCTGCACCGCAAAAAAAGGCATTTGTAGGTGTATTGATTGCTTCTGTTTAAGAGCCATTTATGTTGGAGGATGCAGCCAAGGATGCTATGAACGTATCTGTTCCGTCTGTCACTCGCAATCCGTTCCGTTTGTTTATGGTGTTCTCTACGCTGGGTGCATCCAATACGACCCTTGTTGGTCCCAAGACAATTCGCTGTCTGATATGCCTTTGGGCGGTCGTCTCTGAGGAAATGAACGGTCCCCTATTTCCAGGTTATTAACTAAGGCAACCATGTTTCCGGTGGTAGTATCCCCGGCTTTTGGGAATCCGTTACCTGTTTTACTATGGCCGGTGCCTTATTGCAGCCTGTTTTGGCCTCTGCTCTGGTGTCTTAGACACTGACCGTGTGGGCGACGCTTTTGCGTCTGGGGGGTGGCCAGTTTCCCCCCAATTTCAAAACCTGAGAGGAGGCGGGGCAGAGAACAGCCTTAATACATTCATACAATGCAACTCAATGAGAGGAGGCGGGGCGGAGGCGGGGCAGGCGCGGCTCAGTACAGATACAGCTACTGCGAGATTTCTGGAATAGAATACATCCCAGCAGACACTGCGGATCGCCGAATGACGTCATCGCCGATCGGACCAGGAAGTGAGGAGAGGAGGAATAAAGCCGAAATTAAGGTATTTACTAGCAAAAAAAAAAAAAAAAAAGTTTCCATTGGTAAAAGCCATTTTAAAGGGGATTACATAGATCTATGTATTCCAACCTATTAAAAATGGGTGGAACTCCGCTTTAAGGTGTTGGTCTGGTGATCAAACCTCAAAGAAGGCCCTGACTAAATTGCTTTTTTTCTGGGCGAGCGCCTGTTCAGGGCTACCCTGGATGACATCATTAGGAGACTGATGGGGGGTAAGAGTTCCTTCCTTCCACAGTCTAGGAAAGGGAAGGTGCCTCAGCAGCGGCGTGTGACTTCCTAATCAGCCCATAAGAATTTTTTTTCGTGCCTCAGGGACTTCAGAAAAAGGTTCCAAGCCCCTCAAAGTATCTTTGGGAGGTTTCTGGTGGCCTTGGTCTGGCAGTCAGAGAGCAGGCTTCTCTAGACCTGCTGACAAGGCCCCTTCGGCATGAAGGTTTGCCCCCATCCATATCTGGGGTGGGGGGGACGTCTTAGTTGGTTCTGGGGCCGTGCACCTCCCGGGTCAGCAACCAGTGTGTCCACAAGGTGATTGTATCTGGTTCCAAGATAGAACTCTGTTCTTCTCCTCTGGAATTGTTCGTTCCTTCCACTGTGCACTTGCTCCTGGATCGGCTGCAAGCTCTGTTGTGGGCAGGGCAGGACTTGTTGTCCCAGAGCGTGATCATCCCGGTGTCGGAACTTTTTTTTTTTGTCGTGGTTTCCAGGAAGGAGGGCAAGTTCGTCCTATTCTGGACCTCAGGCCCTGGACTGTTTTTGTGGGGGTGCAATAATTCAGGATGGAGTCCTTTCGGGCAGTGGGTGGCGTCACTACATCAAGGGGATTCCCTGGCTTCTTTAGACATCAAAGATGCCTACCTGCACATTCCAGTTTGCACCCGGCATCCGCATTTCCTTCGCTTTGCTGTGAAAAAGGAGCACTATCCGTTTGTGGCGTTGCCCTTCGGTCTAGCCTCCACTCCTCGGTTCTAAGCAAAAGGGTTGGCCCGGTCCTAATGTTGCGGGGTATTGCTGTGCTGGGGTACCTGGACGACATCCTCTTTCAAACAGTCTCCTTCGGCTCTTACGTCCGATGTGGCAATACTCTCCAGACTTTGTGAGGGATCGAGTGGCTTGTGCATTTTCAGGAGTTGCCCTGGTTCTGACCACAAGTGGTCGTCCTTTCGGGCATGCATGTGATTGTTGGGCCTGATGGTGTCCACCTCCAAGGTGGTTCAGTTTGCTCAGCTCTACATGAGATTCATTCAAAAGGAGATTCTGGTCAAATGGGACAAGTGTCCCAAGTCGCTGGACATGGTGATTTTTCTGAGTTGGGCGACCAAAGTGTAATCCGGTCTGGTGGCTGCGCTCCCTGACCTTGCTACGGCTGCCCATCAATCTCTTGTATGAACTTTGAGCGATCAGGCTTTGCCTGGATCATTGGACGGAACAGCTCCGGGGGCTCCCAGTGTGGTTTCAGTCGGACAACGCCACGGGCATGCCTTATGTGGATTAAAGTGTCTTTAATCAAAAGTGTGTTAGTGGCCCTGGAGGTGTCCGGCACTCCGGTGGGCAGAAGGGTTATTTCTGGCCATCTCCGCCGTGTACATTTCCGGCATGGAAAATTGGCAGGCGGATTATCACAGGCGTTGGTCCAGGGGCAATGGTCCCTTCACCTGGATGTGTTTCATCAGATTTGTCTGCTTTGGGGCACCCCCGAGGTGGTTGGTGTCTCGGCTCAACAAAAGGATGCCAAGGTTTGTGGCCAGGTCGCGAGATCCTCTGGCAGATGCCACGAACGCTCTGGTGGCTCCATGGAACCGGTACGATCTGATTTTCGCCTTTCCTTTGCTCCAGCTTCTTTTGCGATTTCTACGCAGGATAGAGGCCTAAGGGATTCCGGTCATTCTGGTGGCTCCCGATTGGCTTCGCCGGTCTTGGTACACCGACCTGGTGCGACTGGTCACCGACGTCCCCTGGAGGCTTCCTCTCAGGGACTCTCTTTTTTTTCTTAAGGGCTGATCTTCCATCCTGCTTTACAGTCGCTGGCTTTGACAGCCTGGCTGTTGAGAGTCTGGTGCTGAAGGACAGGGGCTTGTCTGGCTTGGTGATTCTGACCATGTTGAAGGGGGCAGGAAACGTACATTTTGAAAGCTTTATCATTGGACATAGAAGGGGTACATTTCCTGGTGTGAGGTTCGAGGAGTCCATCCTCATTCCTTTGTGATGGCTCAGGTTCTGGCCTTTCTTCAACAGGGTGTTGATCAAAAACTGGTTTGAGCACTGTGAAAAGCCAAGTGTCTGGCTTGGCAGTCTTTTTTTTTTTTTTTTTTCAAAGATCTTTTGGCTTCTGATGCATTGGTGCATACATACCTTCAAGGTGTTGGTCATTTTACTCCGCCTGTATGTTCTCCTCTGCCACTGTGGCATTTGAACCTATTACTTAAGCGGTCACAAAGGTGGCTTTTTTGGTGGCTATCACCTCTGCACGCAGGGTTTCTGAGTTGGCGGCTTTGTCCTGTGGTTTTCCCTATCTGGTGGTTCACAGGGATAAGGTTGGCCTGCGACCTAGGCTGTCATTCCTCCCGAAGGATGTCTCTGATTTCCATTTGAATAAGGACATTGTGCTGCTGTCCTTGTGTCCCAGGCTGGCTCATTGCAGGGAATTTGCCTTCCATACTCTGGATGTTGTTCAAGCTATTTAGCAGCCACCAAGTCGTTTCAGGGTTCAGACTCGCACTTTGTGCTTCCGAACGGGCAGCGGAAGGAGCTTCCTCTGCTACCATTTCCAGTTGGATCCGACAGATGGTGTGACAGGCTTATTCGCTTAGGAGTGGGGTTCTCCCCTTTCCCTGTGACGGCACTAAGTGCTTCATGGGCCTTTCGTCGTCAGGCGTCAGTGGCGCAGGTGTGCATGGTGTCTGGTTGGTGGTCGGCGCATACTTTTTTTCACAGTTTAACAAAGTGGATGTTTTGGCATCTGCGGTAACCACCTTTGGCCACAAAATTTTGCAGACTGCAATTTAGAGGGTTTGTTTTTCCCTCTTGAGGGTGTATTTCAGGTTGGGCTCCTGTTGTTCTAGTTGAGCTTCTATTACCTGGATTGGCTTGTGTTTAGCCTTGGGATTGTTGCTCCCACCCCTCATGTTTGGCACTGCTTTGGGACGTCCCTATGGTGAAGAATATGGAGCCGTGTCTGTCAATGAACGGAAGAGAATTTTTTTTTTTTTTTGTACTTACCGTAAAGTCCTTTTCTCTGAGTTCATTGGCAGACACAGCACCCACCCCTCCTAAGGAGTTTTTATGCTTCTGTTACTGCTTGTTACAAATTGGAGTATCGAAGCAGAGGGGGGGTGTATTCCAGCTGGGGACAGCCCACGATGCGTGGCCAAGCTTTTGTGTGGTCTGCTTAGTCCTACTCCTGTAGAGAGCAGCATAACCCTATAGTAAAGAATGTGCAACTGTATCTGTCAATGAACTCAGAGAAAAGGAGTTTACGTGAGTACAAAAAATCCTATTATTTTGGAGTACAAGTCACAGGCCACCCTGCTTTCTACTCCTTGATTACACTGCATTACATGCTATAAAACTGAGAATTCACGCAGTGGAGGCGCCTATTGGGTGTGTCCTCAAATGCTTGCCACTTCAATCATCTGAAGGTATGAGCCTATAGCCCAGGGTCAATTAATACTTTGCATGTGTCCTGTACTGTACTCTAAGATATGGCATTTACAGGTATGTCAATATTACTCCTTTTTCACTGTGAATAATTACAGTATTACAGAATGTAAACAAAGGCTGCCATTAGCAGCCATTCTCATTTACTGGCTGGTGATCAGGAAGCACTCTTTCCTCCCAAACACCAATTGATGTGTGAGAGGAAAGAAAAGCCCCCAGACTACCAGCCAGAACCAGTGCACTTTATTAATATTGTCAACATTATTAAAATCCACTTCTCAAAAGTATATATCAGACCCGTCCTGTCTCTAATCTGACTTGCATATTAACCCCCCACTTCCGTTATCCCACATAATTTGTACATTTACACCTTCATCTCCATCCTCCCACTGTATGTGACCTGTACATATAATGCCTTCACCACCTGATCCCTCTTTCTTTCACAATGTTTTTATTGACTAAAGACAAACTCTCAAAACAGTGAACCGACGCCAAGACCAGTGGCGGAAAGTGATTTGAAAAAGATAACCTATATACCACAGACAAGTAGGCCTCTTATATGGTATAGCTAGTAACTACAAAGACGAAAGGTAAACCAGATCAGAATGCCTCCGTACCCTTACGGTCTGTAGGATAATAACAAACCATGTAGATCTCAATGATCAAAGCCTAGAAAGTACGCAAAACAAGCAGTATTTCAGGAATCATCATGTAACATTTACCATGCATTACCTGAGATTGACCTATGTTCGTATATAAAAATAAAGTCCGAGGGCCCTCTCAAGGACCTAAAAATAAAGGAGATTTATAGATGGAGATAGATAGATATAGATATACATACACATACAGTATCTCACAAAATAGAGTACACCCCTCACATTTTTGAAAATATTTTAATATATCTTTTCATGTGACAACACTGAAGAAATGACACTTTGCTACAATGTAAAGTAGTGAGTGTAGAGCTTGTATAACCGTCTAAATTTGCTGTCCCCTCAAAATAACTCAACACACAGCCATTAATGTCTAAACCATGGCAACAAAAGGGAGTACACACCTAAGTGAATATGTCCAGTGTCAATATTTTGTGTGGCCACCAATATTTTCCAGCACTGCCTTAACCCTTTTGTGCATGGAGTTCACCAGAGCTTCACATATTGCCACTGGAGTCCTCTTCCACTCCTCTATGATGACCTCACAGAGCTGGTGGATTTTAGAGACCTTGAACTCCTCCACCTTTTGTTTGAGGATGCCCCACAGATGCTCAATAGGGTTTAGGTCTGGAGACATGCTTGACCAGTCCATCACCTTTACCCTCAGCTTCTTTAGCAAGGCAGTGGTCATCTTGGAGGTGTGTTTGGGGCCGTCATCAGGTTGGAATACTGCTCTGTGGCCCAGTCCCTGAAGGGAAGGAATCATGCTTTGCTTCAGTATGTCACCGTACATGTTGGCGTTCATGGTTCCCTCAATGAACTGTAGTTTCCCAGTGTCAGCAGCACTCATGCCGCCCCAGACCATGACACTCCCACCACCATTGTCTTTGTACTCCTAACCTGGTTGCCGCCACTCATGCTTGACATCATCTGAACCAAATAAGTTTGTCTTGGTCTCATTAGACCACAAGACATGGTTCCCAGTAATCCATGTCCTTAGTCTGCTGGTCTTCAGCAAACTTTTTGCAAGCTTTCTTATGCATCATGTTTAGAAGAGGCTTCCTTCTAGGACGACAGCCATACAACCCAATTTGATGCGATGTATGGTCTGAGCACTGACATGCTGACCCCCCCACCCCTTCAACCTCTGCAGAAATGCTGGCAGCACTCATACGCCTATTTCCCAAAAACAACCTCTGGATATGATGCTGAGCATGTGCACTTAACTTCTTGGGGAGGCATGTTCTGAGTGGAACCTGTCCTGGTAAGCCACTGTATGGTCTTGGCCACCGTGCTGCAGCTCAGTTTCAGGGTCTTGGCAATCTTATAGCCTAGGCCATGTTTATGTAGAGCAACAATTCTTTTTTTCAGAGTCACGTGACACCGGGGAGGGAAAATGGCTAAATGGACATTTTCACTTAAGGGGGGTACTCACTTTTGTTGCCAGCGGTTTAGACATTAATGGCTGTATGTTATTTTGAGGGGACAGCAACTTTTACACTGTTATACAAGCTGTACGCTCACTACTTTACATGGTAGCAAAGTGTAATTTCTCCAGTGTTGGCACATGAAAAGATTTATTAAAATATTTACAAAAGTGTGAGGGATGTACTCACTTTTGTGAGCTGCTGTGTGTGTGTGTGTTTATGTTTGTTTGTGTGTGTATAATATATATTTATTTAAAAAAAAGGGGGGGGGGAACTATCCTATAAGCCACCCGAAGTGCAAGAGGGCTTTACCCCCACCCAAAGGCTAAAAAGCTATACCGTCAAAAAAGGGGGTGGAAAAATTGACCCCAAAAATGTGGCCAGAGAGTGAATAACTGGCTCCACACTACTATCTGGGAGTAAATACCCAAAAAAGGTAATTAAAAAAAAAAAAAAACGGAAGAAAGGAACAAGAGGGAGAGTAAGAAAAGGAAACAAAGGGAACAAAGAAAAATGGGAGTGCTTCAAGAGCATACTTAACAAGGGGGTGGGCCAGTGCATTCCACAGGGAAATCAATTTAAAAGAGCAAAACTAAACCCTGGGTGGCTAAACTCCAACATAAAAATGTATATTAGAGCTAAAGAAAAGGCCTTCAAAAAATACAAGACTGAGGGGTCATTGGCAGCATTTAAGCATTACAAAGAGTGTAATAAGAAATGTAAAGACGAAATCAGGGCGGCTAAAATAGAACACGAGAGACATATAGCGGAGGAGAGTAAAAAGAACCCCAAGAAGTTCTTTAAGTATATAAACAGTAAGAAAGCGAGGCCAGAACACATTGGCCCCATAAAAGATGATAAAGGAAAAATGGCCACTGAGGACAGAGAAAAGGCGGAAGTGTTAAATAATTTCTTTTTTTATTCAGTCTTCACAAAGGAATCGGGGGGCTACACGAACCCCGCTTGTAAGGCCGAACTAAATAATACACCTCAGGAAGTGCCGCCATGGCTAACAGAGGATAGACTTAGAGCTAAACTAGAGAAACTTAACATAAATAAATCCCCGGGACCGGATGGCTTGCACCCAAGGGTTCTTAATGAGCTCAGCCAGGTGATTGCCAGACCATTATTCTTGATCTTTAAGGATAGTTTACAGACCGGTATGGTGCCAGCTGATTGGAAAAAAGCCAACGTGGTACCAATATTTAAAAAGGGGCCGAGATATATCCCGGGTAACTATAGGCCGGTCAGCCTAACATCAGTAGTCTGCAAAATTTTGGAGGGGATAAGGGACCACATACAAGACTTTAGTAATGAAAACGGTATTATAAGTAGTAATCAGCATGGATTCATGAAATATCGTTCATGCCAAACCAATCTATTAACCTTCTACGATGAAGTGAGCTGCCACTTAGATAAAGGAAAGCCTGTGGATGTGGTGTATCTGGACTTTGCAAAGGCCTTTGACACCGTTCCCCACAAACGCTTACTGCACAAACTAAGGAAGGTAGGTATGGACCATAAGGTGAGTACCTGGATAGAGAACTGGCTCCAGGGGAGAGTCCAGAGGCTGGTGATTAATGGGGAGTACACTGATTGGGTGGGTGTGGAAAGTGGGGTCCCCCAGGGTTCTGTCCTGGGACCATTCCTGTTTAATTTATTCATAAATGATCTAGAGGAGGGGATATCAAGTACAATCTCAGTATTTGCAGATGATACTAAACTAGGCATGCCAATATCTTCTATGCAGGATGTGGAAATCTTGCAAGCAGATCTGAACAAAATAACGGGGTGGGCAACTACATGGCAGATGAGATTTAATGTAGAAAAATGTAAAGTAATGCACTTGGGGGCCAGAAACCAGAAAGCAAGCTACTCACTAGGGGGGGAACCTCTGAGTGAGTCTAGGATGGAAAGGGACCTGGGGGTACTGGAAGACAACAGGCTTGGAAGTGGCATGCAATGCCAAGCCGCTGCAAGCAAAGCCAACAGAATACTGGGTTGTATAAAAAAGGGGATTCACTCCAGAAATAAAGAGATTATTCTCCCTCTCTACAAGACTCTGGTCCGGCCACATCTGGAGTATGCTGTCCAGTTCTGGGCACCGGTCCTCAGGAAGGATGTGCTGGAACTGGAGAAAGTCCAGAGAAGGGCAACAAAAATAATTAGGGGAATGGAGGACATCAGCTATGAGGAAAGACTACAAGCACTGAACCTATTCTCTCTGGAGAAGAGACGATTGAGGGGGGATATGATATCAATGTACAAATACTGTACTGGCGACCCTAGCATAAGGAACAAACTATTCAGAGAAAGGAGATACAATAAGACACGTGGCCACTCACTAAAACTTGAGGAAAGGCGGTTTAACCTTAAAGTGCGTAAGGGGTTCTTCACTGTAAGAGCGGTAAGGATGTGGAATTCTCTTCCGCAAGCAGTCGTATCAGCAGGGAGCATTGAGAGTTTCAAAAAACTATTAGATGGACACCTTAAAGACCACAACATACAGGGGTATACAATGTACGGTTAAAAGCAAACACACACATCATAGGTTGAACTGGATGGACTTGTGTCTTTTTTCAGCCTCACTAACTATGTAACTATGTAACTAAACCAAGAAATAAGGAGTCCTTAAGAAAAAAATAAGCCCTGCCCCAGGGAATCCAAGGCTATCACCAGTGGGCTCAGCAAAATTTCCTATAGGTCCAAAAACTGGGAAGGTGGGCTCATTACTGGAAACCTGGTTCATGTCCGTGGGTATCGCTGTAGGCTTCTCGTTTCTCAACCTACTATGCACCCGTTGCTTCACCTCAAAAGAGAGGAGAGGTGTTTTCCATGCCTTCGCAATGGTTTGTTTTGGTGCTATAAAAATGTGTGTTGCCAAGACATGTTTCATTTCTCTTACGTCCTCTGACAGTCGCCGCCCCTCATATAGTCTTCACCAATGGGTATTGACCTCTTATCCATAGGAGCAAGCTAGGCATAAGACTTGTTAAAATACAAAACAATTTGCATAGACACACCTGTAGGGGCTGTTCCACTGGTCCAATACCCCCCTGCTATCAGCATTCCTAACTCAGTTTGCCTTCTGCCTAGTTAGGAGTAAGATAGGCTTCCCTGTGCTGGGACTACAGTCTCAGCCTTTCTTCTGTTTTATTACTTTTATTTTATGCCAAGTGTTTTCTTTGCACTACTAGCTTTTTATTTGTACTGCGCTTAGTCGGATCTTCGGAAGACTACAGCGTTTGCGGGGCTGGGAATCGGACTGGTTGTACTAGAGCCTTACGGATTCCCAGCCCGCCATCGAGCGTTTAGCAGGCTATGCGTACGCCCTGGCCTCGCAACCAACCTCAGGGACACCTCGCAATGCCTCAACTGCAGTTTACCCTGCGTTACTAAAATCCTGTTTGGCTGACGGCACCCCCACCACCTGGGGTGGGAGGCTTCCCGTCGCAGAGCGGCACCCACGCCATCATGGATCGGTGAGTACATTCTGTGTGGGGCCTCTGTCTGGGGATGTCAGTCTGCATGGAGTCTGTGTTCTCCCCTCATGTCTGTGTGTCTGGGGCTCGCATTTCCTCCCGGTCCCTGTGGGGGCACTATTGCGTCTGAGACTCTCTATGGGGGGTTGTGGGGGTCCCTGTCCCCGTCGGCACTGTTTTATGTGGCTTATTAGGGGTACAGGCATGCATGTGCGGGCCGATGCGGTGAAAAACCGCGGGGCCCCCATTTTGGGTGTGGGCGGCTGCTCTGGCTTCAGTAAGGGCACTTCAGCCATTTTCCCTGTAGTGTATCGCGCCCTTTCGGGCGCCATCTTTGGTGTGGCAAGGTTGTTGTTTGCACGTGTTCGGCGGCCATTTTCCCGGAGCCTCCCATTGATTTCTATGTGCAACCATTTTTCCTTAGTCCGATCCTATTCAGCCTCTAGCGGTGTGACATCACTTCCTTTCTTCATGCAGCCAGATCATTCAGCAAGCGTGATAACTGTACAGCTACACTTCTAGGGGTCTTTTCCTGCTGTTTTTCGGGGGATATTCCTTTGCTATCAGTTATATTCCTTCCTGTGGGGTACCTCAGTTTAGTCCTTATTGCGGTGGGTTTCGCCGCTATCGCAATTTAAAGGGCCAGCGCCAAAACGTTTTTATGGAGTGCCAGGACAGCAAATTCCCCCAGCGTTGGTGGATGATTCAGGTACGCCTGAATCCTCTGCGATTACTGCTGCACTTGCGACTTTAGCGTCCAAAGTGGATCTGTTGATGTCTGAACAGTCTTCTAGAAAAAGGCCTAGGCTTTCTCACTCCTCTGATTCAGAATCTGATATGGTTGCCACGGACAGTGTACCCCCTGCAGGGTCTCAGTCTTCTCAGTCAGAAGGGGAGGCGGAGGATGAGGAAGGGGATGATTCCCCCCCCTGGGACGGCCAGAGAACGCGCTGCTATGTCTGCGCTTATTGCCTCTGTTAAAGATACACTACATTTAGAGGATGAGCCCAACTCGCCGGGTAAGCGGTCTTCTTTTGGGACCCGTAGAACCCAGAAGGCGGCGCAAGTGTTTCCTTGTCCCACTGAATTTCACGAAACGGTGAACGAACAATGGCGCAATTTGAAGCGCAATTTAGTGGTTTCAGTTCCGTTATCCTTTTGCGTCTCCTACGGATTCGTGCTGGACGCTGGCCCCTAAGGTGGATCACATGGTGTCCGGGTTGAACAAGGCCACTGTTATGCCCACGGAGGATTCCCCGGTGTTTAGGGACCCTACGGATAGGCGGGTGGAATCTCTTACTCGCCACTCCTTTATGGTGGCGGGTTCTTTGATGAAACCTATTTTCGCCTCTGTCATGGTCTCTCAGGCTGTGGTAGATTGGGCTAAGGTGCTCAGGCGCACCCTTGTGGCTGATTCCGCCCTTCCTGCTACTTTGGAGATGGTGGACCAGATTATTCAGGCTGTTCTGTACCTGTGTGGCACGGCCTTGGATGAGGCCCCTTTAGCCGCACGACTGTCTGCTGTCACGGTGATAATCCGTCGCCTGGTATGGCTAAAAAGCTGGTCGGCCGACCAGACTTCAAGAAAGACGGTGTCTGACATCCCCCTATGCGGGGAATCGCCTTTTTGGGGATTCCCTGGACGAATTGGTTAAGGGGGTCACTGGGGGCAAGAGAACTCTGCTGCCCCAGAATCCCAAGGGTAAGTTTTTCCGCGGTAAGCGGGGCCCTTCCTTTAAACCAAATCAGGGGTCCTTTCTTGCCTTCAAGGCACAGGATAAGGGAAAATTCTTTAAAGGCCAGGGTGGCCAGAAGAAACCTTGGGCGGGCAAGCAAAAAGCCGCCCACGCTGGCATGGCGGCCCAGGCCGCCTCGACCTGAAGGGACGCCCTCACCCGTTCCAGGGGTGGGGGGACGTCTGCGCGATTTTCCCGAACCTTGGCTGCTCCGGATTCCGGACAGGTGGGTTCAGGAAATCATTCGATCAGGTTACAAGATCGAATTCCTTTTGCGTCCAGCAGACAGATTCTTTCCCTCAAATCTTCGTTTGACCCCAGATTGTTTGCAAGATCTTCACTGGGCGGTTCAAGATCTTCTTGCCCAGGGGGTAATCGTCCCGGTGCCGCATCGGGACAGGTTTCGGGGGTTTTACTCGAATCTATTCACTGTGCCCAGAAAGAAGAGGCAAGGTACTTCCGATTCTGGACTTGAAAGCTCTGAACCGCTTTGTGCGGGTTCAAAAATTCCGCATGGAATCCCTCTGTTCGGTGGAAGCCTCCCTGAGCCCGGGAGATTTCCTGGCTTCCATCGACCTCAAGGATGCGTGTCTACACATCCCCATATTCGAGGGTCATCAGAGGTATCTCTGATTCGCAATCGCGGAGGAACACTATCCGTTTGTGGCGTTACCTTTCGGTCTCGCTTCGGCTCCAAGGGTGTTTACCAAAGTGTTGGCCCCTGTTCTGGCCCTGTTACGGGCGCAGGGAATTGCGATCTTGGGTTGGGTTATCTGGACGATCTCCTGTTAAGTTCGAGTGCCAGTCCGAGCCTGTTACGCGACCTGTCAACTATGGTTCAGACACTCCAGGAGTTCGGGTGGACCATCAACGTTCAGAAGTCGACTTTGTCCCCTTCTGTTCGACTCACCTACTTGGAGATGGTCCTGGATTCCGCCCAAGCCAAAGTTTTTCTGCCGGAGGACAAGCTCCGGACTCTACAGGATGAGGTCAGGTCCCTCGGGGACAACGAATCCTCATCGCTCAGGACCTGCATGCGGTCCCTGGGGTTGATGGTGTCGTCTTTCGAGGCGATACCATTTGCACAGTTCCACACACGATCTCTTCAAGCGGAGATCCTGGCCAGATGGGACAGGCATCCTCTTTCCTTGGAAAGGAGGATATGCTTGAGTCGCCAAACCAGAGGGGATCTTCTGTGGCGGTTCCAGTCTCCGGCTCTGACAGAGGGGAAATCCTTCCGGCCGTTGTTGTGGACGGAGGTCACCACGGACGCCAGCCTGTCGGGCTGGGGTGGCGTTCTGGGCACTCGGTCTGCCCAGGGCACTTGGTTGGAGGAGGAATCCTCCCTGCCAATAAACATCTTATAGCTGCGAGCGATCAGACTGTGCTTGCTCCGTTGGTCGGATCATCTTCGGGGGCCGCCCTGTGCGGGTGTAGACGGACAACGCCACTGCAGTGGCTTACATCAATCACCAAGGGGGCACCAGGAGTGCCCGGGCGGCCCAGGAAGTGACCAAGATTCTGTCTTGGGCCGAGATGCACGTCCTGGCGATTTCGGCAGTCCACATTCCAGGTGTGGAGAATTGGCAGGCCGATTACCTGAGCCGCCAGACCCTAGACCAGGGGGAATGGTCCCTACACCCGGAGGCGTTTCAGATGCTGTGTGCGCGATGGGGATCCCCGGATGTGGATCTGTTCGCGTCCTGGCTGAACAACAAGGTGGGAAGGTTCGTGGCAAGAACGCGCGATCCTCTGGCAGACGCCTTGGATGCGCTGGTGGTACCTTGGAATCAGTATCGTCTGATTTATGCCCCCCCCCCCCCCCGATTCAGTTGTTGTCCAGGTGCCTTCACAGGTTGGTCTCGGAACCGAAGTTGGTGATTCTGGTGGCCCCGGACTGGCCGTGCCAGTCTTGGTAGGCGGACATCATGCAACTGGTCGTCGAACCTCCATGGCGGCTCCTGTCAGGAGACGATCTGCTGTCTCAGGGGCCGATCTTCCATCCTGCTTTACAGTCGCTTGCTTTAACGGCATGGCTGTTGAAAGCCAGGTCCTGAGAGATCAGGGTCTCTCGTCAGCGGTCATTCCTACCCTGCTCAAGGCTAGGAAGGCCTCGTCCGGTAAAATCGATTACCATACCTGGAAGGCTTATTTTGCCTGGTGTGAATCCAGGGGCGTCCATCCTCGCTCTTTTTCGGTGGCGAGGGTGTTGGCCTTCCTGCAATCTGGTGTGGACCAGCGTCTTGTGCTGACCACGATTAAGGGTCAGTTGTCAGTTGTCATAACGGCAGATATTATGATAGTAAACTTGAGGACAGGCATGAGTGTTGTATAAAGGTTACAATAAAAGAGAAAATGGCCTATGTGTATTATTTTGCTGCATTATATTAAAAGGAGAAGTGCAGGAAGTAACTAAAAACAACACACACATACTCACCTATATGGCTGCATCATCAGTCTGAAGCTGCAACTGTGCCCCGCTGGCTCTTAAGCATGAGAACTGAGCGATCACATGACTGCTTATCATTCAGTTCTCGGGTCTGCTCTGAGTAGAGAGCAGTGATTGTCAGTCACTGCTCTGTGCTCTGCTACTCCAGTGCTCACTGGAGCGCCGGGCTGTGGAGAGGGCAGGAGCAGCTGGTTCAGGCTCTCAGGTCTGAGACGCTGAGCAAGCTGCTGGTCAGGCACTTTGGTGGATCAAGACATTATTGTTGGGATACATCCAGAGACTAGAGCAGCTCTGTGACGTCAGCTGACAGGGGATTTTAGCCCACTGTTGGCTGATTCTGGGTCACAGGAGTAGAAAAGTAAGTGCATGTGAAGTATGACCAAACAAGCTTCAGCCATATTTCTTTTAAATCACCAGACCTCCATTCTTTTACAAGGTAGATTTGTGTTTATAATATCATAAAGGAATTGTAATGGGGATGCACCACCTTCTCCTTTTTTTATTTTTTTTATTCGCAGAGTAAGAATACTCGCCGATACCAGTTAGGGGAGATCAAGATGAAGAGGAGGAGGAGCAGGGAGGGGGTCTCTATTATCTATTAGTGTGCTGTGTAATATTACTATCTGGATGAGACCAAGTGATGAAGAAACACAGCACTACCAACACTCGGCACTGCTGGCCCCACAGCTAGGAGGACCATGCTGCCATCCCTACCGCACCATCCTTCTCTTCTAGCACTACAATTGTCCTTATTGTATTAATTGATGCCTCCTGAGCCAAGCGCCAGTCATGGTTATCTACAGAGCTTCATCTGTAAGTCCCGCATCATGAGGGATAACATCAGTGTACAATGTGTGTGCCTGCTCCTTCTCCCCCTGAGCACCGCTACATCCCTGGGACTGCTCATGTCCAAGATGGCCAGAGGTAGGTGGCTGTGATGGCTGGCGATTGGTGCTGATTTACTTTGGCTATCAGCGTGGAGGAGAAGAGTCAATCCGTCACATCCTCCCACTCTTTGGGCAGTCAGTGCAGGTTAGGGAGAGCCCCAGTGTCTACAGGGACCATGGGAGCTGGTGAATCTGTCATATCACACCTCAGCCACTGCATTCATGGGCGCTGACATTTTCTATCATGGGGCCTCCTACTGGCCCCGAGCCCTCAGGTAATGCCTGAGTGCTCTAATGGTCAGTCCACCCCTTGTTTTGTTTACACTTCAACCGTTGGAACCCCACTAACAGCTGAATGAGTCATAAATTAAGGACGTGGCGGCCCCGCTCCTTAACAACTGATAATTGCCAGCATGTTTTTGTTAACATTTCAGCTGTCAACTGGGGGAGTCCTGCTGACAGCTGAAAGACCCGAAGGTACCGGTTTTTAGTATCTGTGCATTTTAATGAGTACTGATATTCGTCCAAATGCTTTGTATAGGCAACGGTAACCATATTGGTGCAACCCTATAATCTATTATAAACTGTTCGCTCGTGTACAATGACCTTGCTCCGCCAGTGGCAAACTTTGAATACTCAATTCATGTGCATCACATTTCAAACAATAGTTGGCACCTCAGCCAATGGCTGTTTCAGATATTCACTTTTGGTAAATGATATGACTAAGGGCCAAAGTCTGAAATGTATAAGCACTTTTTTATTTATTTTTTTAATATAGCTGAAGAAAACACTTTTAGGGAATATACCTATTGAGGTTCTAGCCTGTTCATTAAAGTAGAACAGAAGTGCTTACATTTTTTAATCAGAAGACCCAAAGCAATTCCTGTGCTGTTACTCAAGAATAGAATTTATAATAAAATGACAAATCTATACAAAAACAAATAGCAGCTACCATTTAACAAAAGAAACCTCACAAACTGTACTAATGCAGCTGTATTCATATTACAATTTGGGTGGGTAATGTCCACAGAGACTGCAAAATGACCACTGCTGAACAACATTGCCTAAATTGGTGGTGTGATACTAGCTACCTATCTGCTATCTTATAGGCCTATAGTGCCTCCGCTTACCTTTTCAGGGTTAAACGCTTTTTCTATTCCAAACACATCTGCAGTTTTAGTCCTGACCCATAATTTAACAAACGCTAGATTAGAATATAATTTGTGTATAATTTAAAGGTTTGATCAGCATAAAGGATATACTTTTCATAGGCTGTTGACGTTTTTTTATCCGCATTTATGGGTGGGCATGTAATACTTTTTTTTTTTTAAAGATATTTTGAGAAGCTAAGCTATAACATTAGCATAGTGAAGGGAACATTTGTTCTGTGTTCTTGTCCATTTGTTCCGTTATTGGTTTGTTTTGTATGTTACTTTTTTTTTTCGCAGTGTTGCAGTCCGTGTTATAGCCATTTGTGTCCCTTTGCTGTGCCGCCTAACTTATCACTTTTATACAGAACCGAATATTGCATCATTTTTTCTTTCATAGGTTTACACCGAATCATGAAGTGTATGCTAACCCTATAAATGACCTCCTCTTTCCCTTCTTTTAAAAGATAATTTCATCTTTGGAAACATGTTACATGTTCCATCCGTTTTTAGGGTGTAACCTGTTCCTACTCCTGCAGTGTCTCCCCGAGACGCTGCATCTAGTGACAGCAAGCGGGGGATTTTCTCCCCCTGCTCACTCACTATTTTAAGAGTTCTGTGAATGGGAAACTACAGGTTTCGACAGCCTTTGGGGGTGTCGGCTTGTAGTCTCAATGAACTACCAGGGCCCTGTTAAGGGCTCTAGGTAGTTCCTTTTCTCTTCTTGTCAGAGTGTAACTGCCTGCCCATATGAGGTACGAGCAGACGGCTTACACTGACAGGTCTGCCGGAGTCCTGCATGGCACCTGCGATCTACTGATCGCGGGTGCAAGGCTTTTTTCAAGGTCTTAGTAAAAAAAATATATATATATATATATAAATGCCCATTTTTTTACATGCAAAAAAAGTTGTGCAACTATTCATTTTTTAAAAGTGAACCGTTTCCTTATTTATACAGTTGAAAGCAACTTTGTTATATTTGTTTGCAATAAACATACCTGGCAATTCTACCAGAAATCAAGTGGTTCCTTTTTTGGCATTGGCCCACTTTCCAGTGTTATTTCAATAATTATTTTCAGGTCTACCCACCTTACATCACTGAGCTATAGAATACTTTCCCCAATGTTATAAAGAACAGTAGAGGGAGAGGTGTTCTGTGCTAACACACTTCTTGTCCTAGGACAACCACACTGTGCCTTCATGGATATGGTACATTTAGTAAGTGTGGTCACCCTAGGACAAGAAGTGTATTACTAAAAATAAAGGTGAAAAAATTCTGGAAATAAACTTTTCTAGCCATCTGCTGTAAAGACTGGTAAGCTACTATATATATATATATATATATATATATATATATATATATATATATATATATATTACACACATTTATATATGCACATACACACACACTGCATCTGGATAGTATTTGCAGCGCTTCACTTTCCACATTTTATTTTACAGCCTTATTCCAAAATGGATCCAATTCAGTTTTTTCCTCAAAATTCTACAAACCATACCCCAGAATGACAATGTGAAAGAAATTTTGGTTGAAATCTTTGCAAACGTATAAAAAAATGGAAAAAATCACATGTACGTAAGTATTCACAGCCTTCGCTCAATACTTAGCTGAAGCACCTTTGGCACCAATTACAGCCTCAAGTCTTTTTGCGTATGATGCTACAAGCTTGGCACACTTATTTTTGGGCAGTTTCTCTAATTTTTTTTTTGCAGGACCTCTCAAGCTCCATCAGGTTGGATAGGGAACGTCTGTGCACAGCCATTTTCAGATCTCTCCAGAGGTGTTCAATCAGGTTCAAGTCTGGGCACTGGCTGGGCCACTCAAGGACATACACAGAATTGTCCCGTAGCCACTCCTTTGTTATCTTTGTTGTGTGCTTAGGGTAATTGTCCCGTTGGAAGATGAACCTTCACCCAAGTCCGAGGTCCAGAGCAGGTTTTCATCAAGGATGTCTCTGTACATTGCTGCATTCATCTTTCCCTCAATCCTGACTAGTCTCCCAGTTTCTGACGCTGAAAAACCACCCCACAGCATGATGCTGCCTCCCCCCTGCTTCAATTTAGGGATGGTATTGGTCAGGTGAGGAGCGGTGCCTGGTTTCCTTCAGACATGATACTTGCCATTCAGGCCAAAGAGTTCAATCTCAGTTTTTTAGATCAGAGAATTTCATTTCTAATGGTCTAAGAGTCCTTCAGGTGCCTTTTTGCAAACTCCAGGCGGGCTGTCGTGTGCCTTTTTCTGAGAAGTGATTTCCGTCTGGCCACTCTACCACACAGGCCTGATTGGTGAAGTTCTGCAGAGAAAGTTCTCCTCTCTCCACAGAGAAACGCTGGAGCTCTGTCAGAGTGGCCATCGGGTTCTTGGTCACCTCCCTGACTAAGGCCCTTCTCCCCTGATCGCTCAGTTTGCTCTAGGAAGAGTCCTGGTAGTTCTAAACTTCTTCCATTTATGGATGATGGAGGCCACTGTGGTCATTGGCACCTTCAATGTTGCAGAAGTTTTTCTGTACCCTTCCCCAGATCTGTGCCTTAATACAATCCTGTCTCGGAGGTCTACAGACAATTCCTTGAACATCATGGCTTGGTTTGTGCTCGGACTTATAGACAGGTGTGTGCCTTTCCAAATCATGTCCAAATACTAATGTAAATACTTATGTACATGTAATTTTTTTGATTTTTTTTTTTATTAATAAATTTGCAAAGATTTCAAAAAAATTCTTTTACCTCATTATGGGGTATAGTTTGTAGAATTTTGAGGAAAATATTGAATTCAATTGATTTTGGAATAATGCTGTAACATAACAAAATGTGGAAAAAGTACAGCGCTGTAAATACTTTCTGAATGCACTGTGTATGTGTGTATATATATATATATATATATATATATATATATATATATATATATATATATATATATATATATATATATATATATATATATATATATGTGTGTGTGTAATATATAATATATAGTGAAAGCCTTCAAATCTGCAAAATCTGTTTTGCCTGGTTGGGAGAAGATGAATGTGGGGGGAGAGAGAAGTCAAACAATGTCTAAATATAATTTTTATCACTTCCTTTCTACAGGTCATCCTGAGCGGCTGCAAAGTAATGTCCAGGTTTTATAGAAGAGATGGAGCCAGAACAGCTTGCGGAAGGTCTATTGATTGCCATAACACTGCATATGCACTGATCTGCAGACCTATGATACAGTGAAAAGTATGAATGAATACTTTTCTTTTGCCATCATTCTCTTGAGAGGAAACTGTATTAAGCCAATTCTGATTAATGATTTACAAGCTTGTCTGGCATATTTTGTTTCCGAAGCTGGCAGAGCAGAACCACCAGTATTGGTCTATACACGGTCATATGTTTGCCATCTGTAAGGTGTCAATATGGATATCTGCATGTCCGGCACCTTGGTTAAAGGTTTTGAAATTTTCTTTCCCCTGAATTGCGTGGCATATTGCAGAAGAAAATCAAACTTTCAGTGGGACGCCGAATAAAGTCTTTGTTTTTGTTGCTTCTTACAACTTGTTAAGCTTTTTTCTGAACCTTCCTTTAGAAGGCTATATCTGAACACTGTTTAGCCAATATAACCAGATCACAAAATCTGCATTAATTTAATACAATCTGTATTATTTATTCTCCTGGTAGTTTCTTTTGATTTTGTTTCCTCAAAAGAAGGTTTAAATCTCTATACAAAAAAAGTGTCTTCTGTCGAAAGAACTCTAATCTTAATGGCCCTGAAGACAATCGTTTAATTGTTAGGGGCGACTGTTGCATTCATGTATGAGCAACAGCACGTGTTGGAATTGGAACATGAGCCGTTGCAGGGGAAGTTTGTCAAATTCATAAAAATGTTCTTTTGATAAGCAAGAAACAAGTTTGCTTTTTTAATGTTCAAAGTTTTTGTAGATCTTAGTTGAACACAACATCAAAGTATTGACAGGCTACTATATTTCAAAGCCTTTAACCTGTACATTTTTCAGGACTTGTACAATCTAAAGTGAGCTAGGTGGCAGGTAAAATGATGCACTGAATGATAATTTTACTAAGTGTATTTGGGATGTTAGATTATATATATATATATATATATATGTATATATGTTTACTCTGAAATGAATAAATGTAACTACCGGTGTAAAATGCAGGTGACTATGTTGAAGAATGTATACCAGCTCACTAATAAACATTGATGGCAGTGCAATATAAGGGCTTTTGATCACTGCTGTACTACAAACATGACCCCTTAAATGAATGCCTTCTGTACATGCCTCCAGGTCTGTGCCATTCTTTTTGCTTTACTAGCTGTAGTTAAAAATCTCATCAAAAAATGACAGCTTGGCACAGTGAAAATCACTCACATGACCCTTTTATAAAGTCTGTTATTTATGACTTGGAACATTTATACTCTGGCACAAAACTTGATCTGGCTGAATTTATTAAGTTAACAATTGCTTTAAACAGGTTTCTCTCTTTTTATGGCCTAGACTGTTCTTTGTAAATTGTGCTGGATTACTATGGGTTAAGTCCAATGAGGGGTATGCCCCCTTGTGGACTCGTCTTTAAAACTTACATTGTTACTGAGTGTCGGGAGCATAGCTATTCACTATATTGCCCATGCTCTTATGCTGGATCTTATGGTCACAACTCACGCAGCTGCTGTGCCCACGCTTCTGCTCCCCTCCTCCTGCCCAGTCACAGAGCATTTTAAATTTTATTAATCCATTTGCAAAATACAAAGCCTTTTGTGACTGAATAGGAGGGGTTGCTGGCAGAGATGCTGCTGTATGTGAAAATGGTGTATTTCCTTTCAGAGTTGGGGGCGGGGGGTATAGATATAGCTGTACTTCAGCACACAGAACTGTAATTTGTAACTAAAAGAGACAAGTTCACAAGGTGACATGCACCTCGCTGGACCTAACTCCTAACCAGAATACCAACTACACCAATATGATGTTGCAGGTTAACCCTGAACAGTGCAGTATGCTGTATCCATTTGAATATGTGCCTTTGCTGCCTCAAAATCACAACTACACTTCGCACCGAAATACATAGCACAGCATTTTCCACATGCATGAGGAATCCCTTGCTACAATATATATATTTTGTGTGGGTGTTTACTTTTTTTAATTAGGGAAAGGGGGAATTTTTGATAGGACAATCATGTATTTAATATGCTCTTTGGAGCCAAACCTAAATTTGGAAAGCTGAGAAGTAGCTCTTGAATGTGCAAATGCTGTGTTTTTTTTTTCTTTTTTGTTTTTTTTATGAGGGTCACAGGACCTTCGAGTTATACTGATTAGATGCTGGCAAACTACTGTAGACCTGCCCAGGAAAACCTTTCTTGCTACCAGCTTGCCTAAGTTGTTGTTTTTTTGTTATTAGAGTTCCAGGAGAACGTACAAATTTTTTCCTCAGCTCTGCAGGGAAAAGTCTAACCACATTTTATTTTTAGCTTTTTTTTTTTTTTCCATAAAGATTCCTTTTACTGCTCGAGCTGGTCTCCATATAGCATTTGCAGCTATCTTGATCTGATCTTTTCTCATTCTAGCTTTGGAGTGTCTTAACCGGCCCCAATAGTCTGGAACTAATCTTCAAACACAGGATTCTTCTTGTGGTGCTCCACACCCCATTCTGCATAAGTTAGCAGTTGAGCCTTTTCCAGGTCCAAAGTTGCTGGCATTGCCTCAGCGCCTGCCCTGTTTCTGAAAGCTAATTTTGTGAGTAGGCCCATCGGGTGGAGACTCCGGATCAGCATTGTGGCTGTAATGTGTATGATTCTAGACATGAGAGACACTTCCAGTATACTGGTTGTCCCCAGCTAACATTTCACTAACTGCTCCAGTTCTGTTTGCAATTTTCCTACTAATGCAGCCAAATTCTGCAAGCCGAATCATGTCTTTTGCTATCATAGTCTGCCACCTTTGGAGTCTTTCCTAGCTATGTCAGTCGGGGCCATGGCCTCTGCTCTCTCCAAGGAGGTTTTCACTTCTGCTCCAAGTAATTGATGCTGGTGGACTCTGACCACGGAGACCACAAGCTTGTTTCCCCACCTTCCCCTACATATTCTATATTAGAACTGCCTGCAGCTTTAGCTGCATCTTCGCCATCTGCCACTGAGACTCTACTACTGAATCTCTCCACTCCATGCTGAACTAGGCTGACCCAGAGGACTTTGTCTTCCGTCGTCACTACCAAACTGAGATCGCTTTGTTTCTAATGATGCGTTACGCACCACTTTGTATCTAGAGGGTCAGCCTGTCTCCTCTATCAGCGCTATTCCCAGTCCTGGATCCTTTAGAGCTCCTGAGACCCTCAAGACCTTTCCGGTGAACTTTTTCAGTTGTCCTTTAATGGCACATATAATTATCCTGATTCCATCTCAAGGACCAGTTTATTATGCTGCTTCATGGTTGTTGGCTTCAATGACATGGCTCTTAAAGCCCAGGTTCTGAGAGACATGACATCTATGTCGGTAATCCCCACAATGTTAAAAGCTAGAAAGTCTCCTTTTCGCAAAGTATTTCCCTGTATGTGTAAGCCATGTGTAGCTTGGTGGGAAGTTTCAAGGTTTTTACCCCAGGAAGTATTCTGTGGGACAAATCCTTGCTTTCCTGCACCTGAGCTTTGAGCAGCATTTGGCCCTTAGCGCAATCAATGGTCAGGTTTCTGCTTTTGTTACCCTGTTCCAGGAACCATTCGCTTCCCACTCCCTGATTATGACTTTTGTTCAGGGGGTCTTCCCTGTGGCTCCATAGGATCTGAATTTGTGGTTCTCTTGGCTCTTAAAAACGGACCCTTAATCCCATCAGGGATATTCCTCTATCTGCCCTCATAAGGTAATGTTTCTTACAGCAATCGCCTCTAGAAGATGAATGTCTGAGTCTGGCAACAATTTATCTTACACAAGGACAAGGGGACAAAGTGGTGTTGAGGTCTATACCTTTTTTTCCTACGTAAGGAAATGTGGCCTCTCACCTCAACATGGACATCGTTCCTCTATCCCTCTGTTTGGCTTCAGTTCATTAGAAGATTTCTCTTTATTACTTGCATGTATTTGGGGCTGTGAGATCATACCTCTGTCTTTGCTTCCTTCAGAAAGACCGACTTTCTTGGTTATTCCAGATGGTCCCTATAAAAGAACAGGCTTGCTGTTCCACTATTTCTTGGTGGCTCAGGCAGATTGTTATTAAGGTCTAAGGATGTCCTGGAGGTAAAGACTTTATGTATTCCTCAATGTGCGAGAAAGGAAATAGGATTTCTGTACTCACTTTAAAATCTTTTTCTTGAAGCTCATTGAGGGAAGTCTGGCCTCTTGTGTCTATCTGCATGGCCTTGGAACTTCTTTGATAGAAAACTGAGGCATGTCTGTAATAGGAGGGGTTATCCTGGCCTACTTCTTTTTTTATCCAATTCAAGTGTGTGTGTGTACTGTCTATGGAAATGTTTGACCATTCTTCCAGAAGCGCATTCGTGAGGTCAGGCACTGATGATGGAGTCTGTGCAGGCCAGTCAAACTCCTCCACCCCAAACCTCGCTCATCCATGTCTTTTTTAGACCTTGCTTTGTGCACTGGGGTACAGTCATGTTGGAACAGGAAGGGCCGTTCCCACAAAGTTGAGAATGTGAAATTGTCCAATGTCTTGGTATGCTCACACCTTAAGAGTTCCCTTCACTGGAACTAAGGGGGCAAGCCCAGCCCCTGAAAAACAACCCCACTCCATAATCCCCCCCCCCCTCCACTAAATGATTTGGAACCGTGCACAAAGCAAGGTCCATAAAGACATGGATGAGCAAGTTTGCGGTGGAGGAACTTGACTGGCCTGCACAGTTCCTGACCTCAACCGATAGAACACCTTTGTAGTGAATTGGAGTGCAGATTGCGAGCATGGCCTTCTCTCCAACATCAGTGCCTGACCTCACAAATGCGCTTCTGGAAGAATGGTCAAACATTCGCACTCCTAAACCTTGTGAACATCCATCCACCCCAGCAGAGTTGAAGCTGTTATAGCTGCAAAGGGTGGGCCAGCTCCGTATTGAACCCTATGGACTAAGACTGGAATCATGTGAGTTTAAAGGCAGGGTTCCCAATACTTTTGGTAATTGTGTGTTTGTATGTGTGTATGTGTGTGTGTGTGTGTGTGTGTGTGTATATATATACACACATCCCACAAAAGTGAGTACACCCCTCCACATTTTTGTAAATATTTTATTATATCTTTTCATGTATAAACACTGAAGAAATTACACTTTGTAACAATGTAAAGTAGTGAGTGAGTGTACAGCTTGTATAACTGTAAATTTGCTGTCCCATCAAAATAACTCTATACATAGCCATTAATGTCTAAACCACTGGAAACAAATGTGAGTACACCCCTAAGTGGAAATGTCCAAATTTGGCCAAAAGTGTCAATATTTTGTGTGGTCGTCTTGGAGATGTGTTTGGGGTCGGTATTATGTTGGAATACTGCCCTCCGGCCCAGTCTCTGAAGGGAGGAGATCATGCTCTGCTTCAGTATGTCACAGTACATGTTGGCATTCATGGTTCCCTCAATGAACAGTAGCTCCCCGGTACCAGTAGCGCTCATGCAGCCACAGACCATGATACTCTCCTACTCTGATCCAGGGCTACAGTGGGAGGGGCCAAGATCTCCCTCTGTTGTCAGCCAGGGAGGTCACATGACCGCTGTGCTGGCCTCTTAGTCCCTTCCACTGTAATTCTTGATCGGAGATGTAGAGCGAACGGGAGTCACATGACCGGCCTGATCTCCTGAAAAAGGTATTTTAGAGGCTTTGTTTTTAAAAACCATAACCCTGCATTATTGCTAAATAAATCAGGGGGCTGGCAGTGACATTTTTTAAAGTTTAGTACGAATAGCGGCGGGAGGGAGAGAAAGCTCTAACAGACACACGGCGCTGACAGAGAGGGAGAGAGGAGAACTGTGGCTGACAGAGGCACGTAAATTGACCACGGTAATCGGGGCTCAGCAGCCATGAATATTGTGGTCAGCACTTAGAGGGAGGACACAGGAACTGGCAGGATCAGCCACGTTTTTTTTCAGCTTACAGAGGGACAGGTTAGACAGTGCAAGCACTGTATTGTTTAATATGCTATGAGGGAACTGGATCTCTCTTTTTTGGGGTTAAAACCACTTTAATTGGTTGTAAACCCTCACATACACCTAGCGACTGGCCTCTGGTGATAAACAGTGGAGGAACAAATCCTCCTCCATAAGTTGTACCCCTTTATCTGCAGCGTTCTTATCTCTATGGCTGCTCCAAGTGCACAGATTACACAGCTTTTTTGTGCTGCTGAAAGCAGGGGGTGGGGACCTTGGAAATCTAAATGTAATCCTAATGCTTGAGTGGAGAGAATGGACACACCCCCTCTAAACCATCTCATAGGGAAATGTGCAGCGCTGAAGCTGTCAATCACTTGTTATGTGGTGGAGGGGTAATGGGGCTGTCTCCTGGGATTGTTTAATGTTGGGATTAATGATCAGAAGTGACTCATGCTGATTTCAGAGGAAGGAGAGGGGAGCTACATATCATGCTAGATCCTTTGAAATGAGGCAAGTGCACACTATAGAACTATATGCTTTGTTCATTTCTCTTTCGTTCATTGACAGACACAGCTCCTCATCTTGATTATGTTGGTTATGCTGCCTCTTACAGGAGTAAGACACTAGGCAGGAAATAACTTGACTACGCCTATGGGGCAGTCCCAGGGGGTATACCCCCACTCTCTGCTATAGGTACTTTTTTTTCTGCCTAGTCATGAACTCAACCCTGTTAACAGTTCCTAGGTCCGAAAGCAAGGTACGTCTAATTCTGGACCTCAAGGCGCTAAACTGCTTTGTGCGGGTACAGAAGTTTCCCTAGTGGAGTCCATTTGCACGGTAGTGGCGTCCCTACAACAGGGGGATTTCCTTGCTTCCTTCGTCATTAAGGACGCCTACCTTCACATCCCAGTATAAGCCGGCCACCAGCACTTCCTCCTATTTTCTGTGGGCGAGGAGCATCATCAGTTTGTGGCGTTACCCTTTGATCTCGCCTCTGCTCCTCGGGTCTTCACAAAAGGTGTTTTGTCCCCGGTGCTAGCATTGTTGTGTCAGGGGGGATCACGGTACTGGGGTACCGGGACGATCTGCTGTGGCGAGCAGAGTCTGACTGCTCTGTTGGACAACTTGGAGATTACTCTGCGAACTCTGAGAGAGTTAGGAGGATTCCCTGCTTAAAAAGTGGACCGTCTCACCTGTAGTGGACTCGCCGGTTTCCAGGTTAAATAAAGCCACCTTAATTCCAGTTGAGGAGACCCGGCCTTTAAAGATCAGGCAGATAGGGGGTGGAAGACTCTGACCCGCCATATGTTCACTGTGGCTGGTTTGGCACTTAGGCCAGTATTTACTATTGCCCTGGTGTGGCAAACTCTGACCAAGTGGGCTAAACTTTTAGGCCGGGACCTGGAGGGGGAACAGCTTTCTCCTGCCTTTGCGGAGCTGGTGGGTCAATTGGTCCAGGGGATACAGTTTGTCTGTGATGCCTCTTTTGGATGCGGCTCCTTGGAGCTTCAGACTGTCTTTCTCAGCAGTGGTCCTTCGGCATATTATCTGGCTGAAATGCTGGTCTGCAGATCAGACTTCTAAGAAGGCCTTATCTGATCTCCCATTTATGGGGGATCGTCTGTTTGGAGCTTCCTTGCTTGACATCATTAAGGGCCCCACAGGGGGGGAAGAGTACTCTTCTTTCACGGGGTGCCAAGGGCAAGGAGCCCCGTCATAGACTGGGGCCATTTTTCTCGGCTCTTAAGAGGTTTTTTCGTCCCTCAGGGTCTCAAAGCAAGGGATCTAAGCCCTTCAGAGCCTCCAGCGGAGATTCCAGGAGGACCTGATCTGGCAAGTCACGAGGGGGCTCTTCCAGACCTGTGGACAAGGCTTACTCTGCATGAAGGCGCACCCTCACCCGTATCTGGATCGTACAGAGGTTTCGAATGAAGTTTATTCGCACGTTAGTGGCGTCCCTATATCGGGGGGATTTTCTCGCTTCTATTGGCAACCGGATTACCTCAGTCGACAGGCGTTGGACCAGGGGGAATGGTCACTTCTTCATACAGAGGTGTTTCATCTGTTGTTTCTCCGGTGGAGTACTCCCAAGGTGATCTGCTGGCTTCTCGTCTCAACAGGAAAGTACAGAGGTTTGTGGCATGGCCTCAGGATCCCGCGGCCGACGCCACAGACACCTTAGTGGCTCCTTGGAGTCAATATCGTCTGATTTATGCCTTTCCCCCTCTCAAACTTCTGCAGAGACTCCTGCTCAGGATTAAGGCAGAAGAGATTCCTGTCATTCTAGTGACTCCAAACTGGCCTTGTCGATCTGGTACGGCCGGTCACTGACGCTTCTTGGAGACTTCCTCTCTGGGAAGATCTGCTGTCCCAAGGGTCAATCTTCCATCCTTTACAGTCGCTGGCTTTAATGGCTTGACTGTTGAAAGCCAGGTGCTGAAGGATAGAGGGTTGTCTGAGTCTGTATTTCCTACGCTCTTAAAGGCTAGAAAATTGACCTCTAAGACGACGTACATTGCGTGGTGTGAGTCTCTTAGGGTTCACCCTCGCTCCTCCTTTTCGGTGGCTCGGATATTGGCTTTCCTCCATTGGGGGAGTTGAGCAGCGCCTGGCCTTGAATACCATCAAGGGCCAGGTTTCGGCCTTGGCGGTTTTCTTTCAATGTCCATTGGCCACACATTCCTTGGTGCGTACCCTTTATCCAGGGAGTTTGACACTTGGCTCCTCCAGTACGGTCTCCATTGCCACCGTGGGATCTCAATTTGGTGTTGTTAGTTTTCCAGAAGCCTCCTTTTGAAAATTCCATTGCTTATTTTGTCTCAGAATGTGGCCTTTTTGATGGCTATTACTTCTGCGTGCAGGGTGTTGGAGCTGGCGGTGCTGTCTTGTCGTTCGCCTTACCTGGTGGTTCACAGGCATCAGGTGGTTCTTCGTCTGTGTCCGTCGTTCCTTCCAAAGGTCGTCTCTTATTTTCATTTGAATGAAGACATCATGTTGCCTTCCCTTTTTGTCTCGGGCCTCAACATCCTAAGAAAATTGCCTTGCATTCTCTGGATGTGGTTTGGGAAATTAGGGTGTACCTGGCAGCTACGGAGTCTTTTAGGAAGTCATACTCACTATTTGTTCTCCCATGGATGGACCTCAAAGGGTTGACTGCTTCAGCTGCAACCATTTCCTGAAGGATCAGACACAGTGATTCTGGCTTATTTTATTAAGGGTCAGGTTCCTCCTTTCTCTGTTAGGGTGCATTCTACTCGGGCGCTTGGTGCTTTCTGGGCATTCCGGCATCAGTGCTGCAGGTTTGCAAGGTGGCTACCCAGTCGTCTGTGCACACGTTCACAAAGTTTTATAGGTGGATGTGTTGGCATCTGCTTCCCTCGGCCACAAGGTTTTGCAGGCTGCTGTTTAGTGCACTTGGTGCTCTTTGAGGGTGTTTTTACTTTTTTTTCAGATGAGCTTCAGTTGTTTTTACCTGGTTAGCTATGTTTTGCCCTGGGAATATTTTTTTATTGCTGTTTCTACCCCTTCTGATTTGACACTGCTTTGGGATGTCCCACATAGTCAAGAAGATAAGCTGTGTCCGTCAATGAACGAAAGAGAAAATTGCATTTTTGATTGTAATTTACCGTAAAATTCATTTCTCTGATGTTCATTGACGGACATAGCACCCACCCCTCTACGGAGTTTTTTTTTGACACTGCTTGTAACAAAACTGAGTACTTATAGCAGAGAGTGGGAGTATACCCCCTGAGCCTGCCCCATAAGCTGAGTCAAGTTATTTCCTGCCTAGTGTCCTACTCCTGTAGGGGGCAGCAAAGCCCACATGTTCATTGACAGAGCTTCTTGGCCATCAGAGAAATGGATTTTACGGTAAGTCAAAAATACCATTTATTCATTTCAGAGGTTTATTCCCATTGGAAACTGACTGTAATTTCAAATCTGATTAAACTTAGAGGCAAAGAACGTATTTAAAAAAAAAAAAAGGATCCTTATCCTGTTTGCTTTGTGAATTGAGACTATTTTATCATTTATAATAGCTGGTGGCTATCGCACCATACAATTTTATTCTTAGGCACACACAGCTGCTATTCTGTGATTTTGAGAATCTTTCAAATGCTGCAAAATTATTGAACCACTATGAGATTGCTTGCTGTATACTGTGTGTCAATAAAGGATGATAAGGGATGACGTGCCATTTCTCTTAATGTGTGTACCAGATGTCTCGCAACACTTTCAGATACTTGTGCAGTTACTAATTACTTCCATTAATGCATAATTTGTATACTCTATTGCAGCCCTCAAAAATTCCACTCGCCTGCTTGCATTTTGCGAGTGGAATTATGAGGACGGCGAGTAAGGGCTGTGCTGTATGGGGATAGGAAATGTATTAGTACCTGCCCCTGCCGCCACCGCCGTTCACAGCGCAGCCTGCATTGACATTCTTCTTCAGAAAACGGTGGACCCGGGGCGCAGAGCAGTGCGCCCTGAGCCCACCCATTGTGTGACAATAGCGAATGAATATTCGCTATTGTCACACGAATCCTCCTCCTGATCCTCCTCTTGGCCAATCAGGAAGCGGGTCCCCGACCCGTTTCCTGATTTGCCGAAAGGTGAACAATTGCTATTGGCCAAGGCGGAGGAGGAGGACTCGGGAGATGCGGAGGATTGAGGAGAAGCCACCGCTGCATCAGGTAAGTGCACGCTGGTCTCTCTGCACACTGTGCTAACTCTGCATTTAAGGGGGCACGCTGTGCTAACTCTGCATTTAAGGGGGCACGCTGTGCTAACTCTGCATTTAACGGGGCAGGCTGTGCTAACTCTGCATTTAAGGGGGCACGCTGTGCTAACTCTGCATTTTAGGGGGCACGCTGTGCTTACTTTGCATTTAAGGGGGCACGCTGTGGGTACTCTGGCATTGAAAGGGGGCACGCTGTGCTAACTCTGCATTTAAGGGGGCACGCTGTGCTAACTCTGCATTTAAGAGGGCACGCTGTGGGCACTCTGGCATTAAAAGGGGCACGCTGTTGGCACTGCATTAAAAGGGGGCACACTGTAGGCACTCTGCATTGATAGGGGGGCACGCTGTGGGCACTCTGCATTGATAGGGGGGCACGCTGTGGCCACTCTGCATTGATAGGAGGGCACACTGTGGCCACTCTGCATTGATAGGGGGGCACACTGTGGGCACTCTGCATTGATTAGGGGGCATGCTGTGGGCACTCTGCATTGAAAGGGGGCACGCTGTGGGCACTCTGCATTGAAAGGGGGCACGCTGTGGCCACTCTGCATTGAAAGGGGGCACGCTGTGGCCACTCTGCATTGAAGGGGGCAATGTAATATGCAGGGAGGACAGAGGACACTGATGTAAGAAGAACATTGTTGCACCACCACTACAACCACCAGGAGAGGAAGGGAGCATGTGAATCAGATGGACTGCGCACTGTAAGTCAATATTCTTTATGGGTAACTTACTGGGATTTGTAAGCCTCTATAGCTGATGGTATTTTTCACTGCTGTATTATGTACTGTTGGGATTTGCAGTCCTCTATAGAGGGCGTGTTTAGGGGTGGAGCAGGGTAGGGTTTGGGTGGGGCAACAAGTGGCGAGTAACTCTTAAGGCCTGGCTAGTAGCTCATGACTTGAATTTTGAGCCCTGCTCTTTTGGAATAACATTTGAATCAACTTTTGTGTTTAGAAGATTCATGTCCATTAAAGTGCTAATAAACCCAGGACCCTGAATTCAGTATATCTGGTATCCCACAGAACATGGAAATGCACTTATTTACTAAATATAAACTGCTAAATACCTTCTCATCAGCAGTATATAGCAGTCTTGTGACTTCTATCAGTGTCTTGCTGAGCACTGGTTAAAGCTTGTAGGAGAAGTTTTCATTCTCTTCTGACTATCCTATGAGGCTGCAGAACCCCTGACTTTGTCTGGACAGTGCTGATTGGCCCTGTGCTGATCACATGCACGCTCCCCAAAGAAAAAAAAAAAACTCTAGCAATACACACCAAACTGAGCATGTGCAGAGTGCCTTCTAGGGCTCTGTTCTATCAGATGGATTGGGGACAATAAAAGAAGGGGAGGATCAGAGAAGACTGGATCAAACAGCCTTTCTACACAATGCAAAAGATTAACCCCTTAGGTCCGACAGTTGGTGTCATCACAAGCACCCTACTTAGCATAGTATAGCATAGTATTGTGAAAATCAGCTTTAAGTATAATACATGGTGAGAACTTTGAAAGGTTTATATAAAATGTCATATTTACTTGGTGTAAAATTATTTATGCAGTCTTTAATATAATAAAATATATTTACTACACGGATACATAGGATTCTGCAAGATCATAATACAAAGGCTGCTGGTTCAGGTACTATTATTTCTGCTTAGATGATTCTGATTGGATTTCTCTTACGTTCATTGATAGACACAGCTGCATCTCCTTTATTCAAGACTAGAACGGGTTTTATAGCCCCACCTACAAGAGTAGGACATTAGGCAGAAAAAAAGACTCGACACCTCCTGTGGGCAGTCCTTTCTGTACATAAAAAGCCCCTCACTGCTATAGGCCTCCAGTCATTCTGCCTAGTGTCTTCAGGAGTATGGATGTGTTGTTCTGCTGGAACTTGTAGTTTGAGGTTTTTGTCCCTTTTTATTTATGGAGTTTTGGCTTTTGTCCAGCGAGCGCACGCAGACCATTGGTTCAGTCGGCTGCGATGATGCCCCATGCCCTGGGTGGCCAGCGAATTAAAAATTTTGTGGGGGAACACACATGACTGGCGCGCCTATAGTTCATGTCAGTGTTGCCTCTGGCCAACAGCCCCCCCACTTCGGTGAAGAGAAGGATCTGTCACGGAAGCCTTACCCGCACGCTCTGCTGGATTGCTAAGTAGATGCCCCCTCTTATATCTCTGGATGCAGGGTGGGTGCAGGTAAGCCCTGGGGTGGTAAGTCCTGTGGGCTCCCCAACCTCTTCTCTCTTGGCAGCTTATCTGGTTGGGTGCTTCTTGTTCTTTGCTGCCCACGCCGGGGGTACAGGTTTAGGTTACTCAAGCTGCCTATGTGAGTTACTCATTCCCCCTGCATCCTATTCTCTCTGTGACTGTCCTGCTGCTCTGGTGTCCCTGAGCTTGGGGGGGCCTAGTGCTACTATGGGGGGGGGAGTTGCCGCCTAATTTCTCTGCCTCCCCCCTGGGTGCTCATGTGCGGCCACCATCTCTGATCGGCCGGCGGCCATGTTTGTGGAGCTGCGGCCATTTTCCCTTGGCTCAGAGACATTCCTGCTGGCTGTGCTCGGCGGCCTTTTTGTGGTGGACGAATGCCTGTACAGGCAATGTGAGCTGGCTGGGCGAGGTGCTGAATGGCGATTTTCCTGAAGCCCGCAAAGGCAGCGGTGTTCCTTCTTCTGAGGGTGTGGGGGGCGGTCCCTGGAATTCATGGAATACAAATGCGTGACCTTTGAAGCCTCTGTTCCGGTAGTGAGTCCTTTTGGGGGGTTCTCTCTCTGCTGGGCAGCTTGGGGGTGGTCTCTTCTGCCTTAGGACCTTGTGGGGTCCCTGGTTGCAGCAGCTCCCATCTGGTTGTGTGGTCCTTATGGGGTCTCTAGAGCACTCTTCCCCCCTCCCAACTTTTGCCTGTGGGGCACATGCAAGCAGCGTCCTCTGTCGTTACCCTTATCCTTGCACTGCTCTGAGCCCAAATTGGGCTCTGCTGCCAGTTCTCAGTTCTGCTTTGCTGCAGATCCAGATGACATATCCCTTGATTCCTTGGATAGGTAGGATGGTTCCTCTGCCTCTGTCGCTGCATAGGAGAAGGCGCTAGTCTCTGCTCTCATTGATACTGAGTAGGAGACACTTAAAACGGAGGATTCCGCAGTAACATCTGCAGTGCTGTCTGTCCTCTTTGGTGGGCACATGCCAGCTCGGGCTGCTAAGGTTTTGCCTTATACCACATATTTTCTCAAAAATTGTATATTAAGAGCCTGGGGTTGTCCGAACCGTCCGTTTGTACTGCCTAAGTGCTCCGCCGTATGCTACCCCTTTGAGGAGGCCTTTCTGAAGAAGTGGACCACTCCTATGGTGGTGGATTCACCTATATCCCAGCTCAATACAGCCACAGTGATCCTAGTGGAGAAATCTCTCTTTTAAGACTCTGCAGACTGCAGGGCTGAGGCGTTAACCTGGTCACTGTTCACCATCGCTAGATTTGTGCTCCAGCCTGTATCGGTCACGGCCCTGGTGTTTTAGACCCTGACCGAATGGGCCAAGGTTTTGCTGCAAACCTCGACTGCCAGATGCCTCACGCGTCTGCGGATTTTATAGACCAGTTGGTCCGGGGGGCTGGAGTATGTTTGTGACGTGGTCCTACTTCTCTCCGATCTTTCCATTTTTGGCAGTGGTTCTGAGGCAGGTCCTTTGCCTCAAATGTTGATTGGAGGACCAGACGTAAAAAAAAAAAAGGGGGGGGTGGTTTGGGGTTATGCTGGATTATCTTCTCAAGACTCTTATGGGTGTCGGGTACCTTCCTCCCCCAGACCAGAACAGGAAAGAAACTGGGCAAGAAGGCTGCTCACAAGCGTTTATATTTTTGCCCTAGGCCCCCGACAAAGAACTTTAAAAATTTCGGGGGGGAGATACCTTTGCTGATTTCCCACCCCATGGACATTCCTCTTTCCAGTCCGGTGGGTTTGCAAAATCGGGTTCTCAAGCTGCAGAATAGAATTCATTCCTTTCCGCCAGTTCTTTCCCTCTAATCTTCAGCTCTGGTGCCTGAGTCAGAGTGGCTTCGGGGTTTTTATTTTAATGTGTCACAGTCCCCAAGGCAGACAAAGTTCGTCCATTCCCGGATCTAAAGGCCCTGAGTGTCTTTGTGCGGGTCTAGAAGATGGAATCCATTTGCTCGGTGGTGGCCTCTCTTCAGTAGGGGTAAAACAATGAAAGGAGCCCCACTGGGACTTTAAAGGCGGCTATCAATCAGGTAATGATAGTACAAAATGAGTAGCATCAAAAAGTTTTATCAACCATAGTAAAAAAAAAAAAAGTGATTTTGATCACTAGATGCAACATTTAAGAACAAAGGAGTAATCATACAGAAATTAATACCAATATACAGTATCTCACAAAAGTGAGCTCACACCTCACATTTTTACAAATATTTTATTATATCTTTTCATATGACAACACTGAGGAAATTACACTTTGCTACAATGTAAAGTAGTGAGTGTACAGCTTGTATAACAGTGTAAATTTCCTGTCCCCTCAAAATAACACAACACACCGCCATTAATGTATAAGCCAGGTATTCCCAAACTACGGCCCTGAAGTTGTTCAGGAACTACAATTCCCATCACGCCTAGTCATGTATGTGAATGTCAGAGTTTTACAATGCCTCATGGGATGTGTAGTTCTGCAACAGCTGCAGGGCCGTAGTTTGGGAATCCCTGGTCTAAGCCACTGGCAACAAAAGTAAGTACACCTCTAAGTCAAAATGTTCAAATTGGGCCTAATTAGCCATTTTCCCGTCACTGGTATCATGTAATTCGTTCCTGTTACAAGGTCTCAGGTGTGTTAAATTTGGTGTTATCGCTCTCACTCTCCCGTACTGGTCACTGAAAGTTAAATATGGCACCTCATGGCAAAGAACTCTCTGAGGATCTGAAAAAAAGAATTGTTGCTCTACATAAAGATGGCCTTGGCTTTCGGAAGATTGCCAAGACCCTGAAACTGAGCTGCAGTGCAGTGGCCATGACCATACTGTGGTTTAACAGGACATGTTCCACTGAGAATAGGCCTCGCAATGGTCGACCAAAGAAGTTGAGTGCACGTGCTCAGTGTCCTAGCCAGAGGTTGTCTTTGGGAAATAGATGTAGGAGTGCTGCCAGCATTGCTGCAGAGGTTGAAGGGGTGGGGGGTCAGCCTGTCATTGCTCAGACCATAAGCCGCACACTGCATCAAATTGGTCTGCATGCCTGCCGTCCCAGAAGGAAGCCTCTTCTAAAGATGATGCACAAGAAAGCAGCAAACAGTTTGCTGAAGACAAGCAGACTAAGGACATGGATTACTGGAACCATGTCCTGTGGTCTAATACAGTGGTCCTCAACTCCGGTCCTCAGGGCCCACTAACAGGCCAAATTTTAAGTATTACCTTGGAGAGATGCAGACTAGAGTACTGCAATCAATGAGCAGCAAATTATATCACATGGGATGTATTTTTAGTTATCTTGCAAACCTGGCCTGTTAGTGGGCCCTGAGGACCAGCGTTGGGGACCACTGGTCTAATAGACCAAGATAAACTTATTTGGTTCAGATGGTGTCAAGCGTGTGTGGCTGCAACCAGGTGTGGAGTACAAAGACAATTGTGTTTTGCCTACAGTCAAGCATTGTGGTGGGAGTGTCATGGTCTGGGGCTGCATGAGTGCTGCCGGCACTGGGAAGCTACAGTTCATTGAGGGAACCATGAAAGCCAATATGTACTTTGACATACTGAAGCAGAGCATGATCCTCTCCCTTCGGAGACTGGGCCGCAGCGCAGTATTCCAACATAACAACCCCAAACACACCTCCAAGTCTACCACTGCCTTGCTAAAAAAGCTGCGGATAAAGGCGATGGACTGGCCAAGCATGTCTCCAGACCTAAACCCTATTGAGCATCTGTGGGGCATCCTCATATAGAAGGTTACATAGTAGGTGAGGTTGAATAAAGACAACAGTCCATCCAGTTCAACCTGTGTAGGTGTGTGTGGCTGTAATCATCTCACATACCCCTGAATGTTCTGATTCTTGAGATGTACGTCTAATAGTCTTTTGAAAGCCACCATACTACCCGCAGAAACCACCTCTTGTGGTAGAGAATTCCACAATCTTGTAACCCTAACAGTAAAGAACCCCCCACGTTGCCTGAGGTTAAAACGCTTCTCCTCTAATCGCATTGTATGCCCCTGAGGCCTCATGCAATCCCTTCGACTGAACAGCTTTTTTTCTAAGCTGAGATCCCCATTGAGATATTTAAAAATTGCTATCATGTCCCCCCTCAGGCGTCTCTTCTCCAGGGAGAATAAATCAAGCGATTGCAGACGCTCTTCATAATCAAGGTCCTCCAATCCCCTAATTAGTTTAGTTGCCCTTCTCTGGACTCTCTCCAGCTCCAACACATCCCTCCTGAGGACTGGCGACCAGAACTGGACAGAATACTCCAGATGCGGTCGGACCAGAGTTTTATAAAGTGGAAGGATTATAGACTTATCTCTGGAATACATCCCTTTCTTTATGAATGCTAATATTCTGCTGGCTTTGGCAGCTGCCGCTTGACATTGCATGCTGTTGCCTAGTCTATCATCAACCAAGACTCCCAGATCTTTCTCCATTTTTGGTTCCCCTCCTAATGTGTATTGTGCTTTTATATTTCTAGTCCCCAAGTGCAAAACCTTACACTTCTCCACGTTAAACCTCATTTGCCAAGTCGTTGCCCACTCCGTTATTTTGTCCAGGTCATCCTGTAGGATATCTGCTTAATGCTGTGCAGTTATTGCCCTGCCCAATTTTGTGTCATCTGCAAAAACTGATATCGAACTACTGATCCCGTCCTCAATGCTGTTTATGAATAAATTGAACAAGGTTGGTCCCAGGACTGAGCCTTGGGGGACCCCGCTTACTACCTCAGACCAGTCTGAGTATGCGCTGTTTATTACCACCCTTTGGACACGCCCTTTTAGCCAGTTCCGTATCCAAGAGCAAACCATGCTGTCAATACCTGCAGACCTTATTTTATAAATTAAGCGCTTAACTGTATCAAACGCCTTAGCGAAATCTAAGTACAGCACATCCACTGGTCTGCCCCTATCTAGCTCACAGCTCATCTCCTCGTAGAATGTTAAGAGATTGGTTTGACAAGAACGCCCATTTGTAAACCCGTGCTGGTTACTGCTGATGATGCTGTTGTCTTTAGCAAACTCTACGCTATAGTCCCTTATCATCCCCTCCAGAAGTTTACATACTACTGATGTCAAACTGACAGGCCTATAATTTCCCGGTATATGCCTCTGACCCTTTTTGAATATCGGAATCACGTTTGCTTTCCTCCACTCCCCTGGTACATCTCCTGTCCTAATACTGTCAGCAAAGATCAGGAACAGTGGTCTAGATATAACCTTACTGAGTTCCTTGAGTACTCTCGGATGTACGCCATCCGGACCTGGTGATTTGTTTGTGTTAAGTTTATCCAGTCTTTCCCTGATTTCACCCTCTGTTAGCCATAGTGGCAAGTCCTGTGTATTACTACTAACCATACAGTCATGGTCAGTGTACCCCTCCGTTTCCTGTGTAAATACTGATGAGAAAAAAGCATTCAGCATGGTTGCTTTTTCAGTCCTCTGTAAACATCCTCCCATCATCGTTAATTATGTGTGCAATATGCTCTGCCCTCGTTTTTTTGCTGTTGATATATTTAAAGAATTTCTTTTTACTATCCTCTGCTATTTGTCTCTCAAAGTTGATTTTAGCCATCTTGATTTCGTGTTTACTCTTCTTATTTGCCTCCTTGTATTGGTCGAAAGCCGATACTGTGCCCTCTGATTTATACTTCTTGAAGGCCAATTTTTTTCCCCTAATAAGTTTTTTAACGCTACCGTTTAGCCAGCCAGGTTTGGCTTTGTCTCTTCTAAATTTATTTCCCATAGGAATGCACTGCAAGATGCATTTGCTTAATATGTTCCTAAAGCATTCCCATTTTTCCTCTGTGGTCAGTGATCCCAAGGTTTGGTCCCAGTTAACCCTTTCCATCAATGAGTACAATTTTGGAAAGTTTGCCCTTCTGAAGTTAAGGGTTCTTATGTTCCCCACTTGCCTTGCTATATTGTTATTTATGCTAAATGTGATCATCCTGTGATCGCTAGAGCCCAGGTAGTCCTGGACTCCTACCTCTGAGAATAGGCATGAGTCATTAGTGACCAATAGATCCAGGATTGCGTTTTCCCTAGTAGGAGAATCCACCAACTGTGACATGTAATTATCCTGTAAGGTTTCAAATGAATAGACGGGCCTTATGTGAGTTTGTAGTCCCCTCTCCCCAGTCAATGTCGGGATAATTGAAGTCCCCCAATATGATGACTGATCCTAGCTTTGCCACTTTACCCAATAGTGCTAAAAATTCCAGCTCTACCTCCTCCCATTGTTTAGGTGGCCTATAGCAAACCCCCACAATTACTTTTCCCTTTTCTCCTTCCCTATGGAGTTCTACCCATACGGATTCTAACTCCATACTCATCCCTTCCGTAATGTCACTCCTCTCTATCACCCTTACATTGTTCTTGACGTAGAGACATACCCCTCCCCCTCTTTTTCCTACCCTGTCCTTCCGGTACCCCGAATACCCTTGGATATTTGCCAGCCAGTCATGTTAGGGGTCGAACCAAGTCTCCGCTATTCCCACAAGGTCTATGTCCTCCTCATGTACTAACATTTCCAACTCATCCATTTTATTAGCTAGGCTCCTGGCATTAGCATATACCCCTCTTAGTTTTACGGAAGTTAAACGTGATTGGTGGTTATGTTTATTCCTGTTTGGTCTGAGGTTCTCCCGCACAGACCTACCTATTGACGTTATGTCCCTACTGTCGCTGCTGACTCTAATACTACCTTCTGTCCTTTGCTCCCTCCTAACTGACTCTACTTCTGAGCCCTCCCCCCTGTCTCCTAGTTTAAAAGCCCCACCAACTTGGTGGCCATCATTCTCCCCAAAAGAGCTGTACCGTCCCCATTAAGGTGCAGCCCATCCTTACTAAAGAGCCGGTAGCCGACTGAGAAGTCAGCCCAGTTCTCCAGGAACCCAAACCCCTCCCTACACCAGTTCCTCAGCCACTTGTTAAGTTCCCTAATCTCCTTTTGCCTCTCTTGTGTGGCTCGAGGTACAGGTAGTATTTCAGAGAAAACCACCTTGGAGGTCCTATTCCTCAATCTTATTACCTAAGTCCCTGAAATCGTTCTTTAGTATCCTCCACCTTCCTTTTACTTTGTCATTAGTGCCCACATGCACCATGACCGCTGGGTCATCCCCAGCCTCGCACAATAATCTGTCTGCCAGATCTGCGATGTGCCGAACGTGGACGCCCGGTAAACAACATACTGTTCGGCTACCAAGATCTTTTTTACAGATTGCCCTCTCTATCCTCTTGATAATTGAGTCCCCAACTACCACAACCTGTCTAACCTTTCCTGTGTCATGGCCCCCCTTCTTCCTGGAGCCGCCCCTCTCCTGGCAGCTGGGGGAGGGTGCATGCTCCAGCTCTGCCACCCCTGAGTTGATATCCCTCTCAACCTGCAACTCGGCAAATATGTTAGGGTGTACCAACTCAGGACTGGCCTCCCTGACACTCTTCCCACTAACCTTCCTAATGGTCACCCAGCTGCATACCTCTGCTGCTTGCAGAGGTATGCAGCTGGGTTCCTCCCTATTCCTCCCTCCTCTATGCTGGCCCCTGCCAGCGCCTGATGGGTCATGTCCAAGCTCCTTTCCAGGTTGTTGATGCGACGCAGTCTTGCCACTGTGTTCTCTAGATCCAGGATCTGGTCTTCCAGAGCAACAAGTCGCTCACATCTTGCACAGCAGTATTCGCCCTCGATTGGTTCATCAAGGAACGCATACATGGCGCAAGAAGTGCACTGAGTGGCATCCCCAATCCTGTCGGACATTATTACCCACTACTCTATGAGGATAATGTTAACGACCTGCTCTTCCTTACCTACACTACCTCTAACTCCCCTGGTATTAAACCTGGGGTACTCACCAGTCGTTAATATACTAACCAGTCACTAAGATACTTACTAGTCGCACCGATACTCACCAGTCGCAAAGATACTCACCAGTCGCAAAGATACTCACCAGTCGCAGATACTCACCAGTCACAAAGATACTCACCAGTCGCAAGATGCTCACCAGTCGCAGGACACTCAGCAGTTGCAGGACACTCACCAGTCGCAAGGACACTCACCAGTCGCAAGGACACTCACCAGTCGCAAAGATCCTCTCCAGTCGCTAAGATACTCACCAGTCGCTAAGATACTCACCAGTCGCTAAGATACTCACTGGTCGGTCGGTCGCAGGGCACCGTCGGTCAGTCGCAGAGCACCGTCGGTCGGTCACAGAGCAGTCTGTCAGTCGCTGACGGTCTCAAGCAGGGTCAGTCGGTCACAGATCTCTATCAGTCGCAGAGCACGGTCGGTTAGTCACAGATCACTATCAGTCACAGAGCACTATCGGTCGCAGAGCACGGTCGATCAGTCACAGATCGCTATTAGTCGCAGAGCACGGTCAGTCAGTCCCCAAAACGCTATCAGTCGCAGAGCACGGTCAGTCAGTCACAGATCACTATGGGTCAGTCAGTCCCAGGTTTCAATTGGTCTCATAGCACAGTCACACAGCTCTCTCCCCCCCCCCCCCGCTTTGCTTGCAGCTGCCGCCTCACACACTGCTACACACACTGGGAACGGTTACCACAGCCTCACACACTGGGAGCGGTCACCACAGCCTCACACACTGGGAACGGTCACCACAGCCTCACACACTGGGAATGGTCACTACAGCCTCACACCCAGATCCAGGATCTGGTCTTCCAGAGCAACAAGTCGCTCACATCTTGCACAGCAGTATTCGCCCTCGATTGGTTCATCAAGGAACGCATACATGGCGCAGGAAGTGCACTGAGTGGCATCCCCAATCCTGTCGGACATTATTACCCACTACTCTATGGGGATAATGTTAACGACCTGCTCTTCCTTACCTACACTACCTCTAACTCCCCTGGTATTAAACCTGGGGTACTCACCAGTCGCTAATATACTAACCAGTCACTAAGATACTTACTAGTCGCACCGATACTCACCAGTCGCAGTTACTCACCAGTCGCAGATACTCACCAATCGCAAAGATACTCACCAGTTGCAAGATGCTCACCAGTCGCAGGACACTCAGCAGTCGCAAGGACACTCACCAGTCGCAAGGACACTCACCAGTCGCAAAGATCCTCTCCAGTCGCTCACATCTTGCACAGCAGTATTCGCCCTCGATTGGTTCATCAAGGAACGCATACATGGCGCAAGAAGTGCACTGAGTGGCATCCCCAATCCTGTCGGACATTATTACCCACTACTCTATGGGGATAATGTTAACGACCTGCTCTTCCTTACCTACACTACCTCTAATTCCCCTGGTATTAAACCTGGGGTACTCACCAGTCGTTAATATACTAACCAGTCACTAAGGTACTTACTAGTCGCACCGATACTCACCAGTCGCAAGATACTCACCAGTCGCAAAGATACTCACCAGTCGCAGTTACCAGTCGCAGATACTCACCAGTCGCAAAGATACTCACCAGTCGCAAGATGCTCACCAGTCGCAGGACACTCAGCAGTCGCAGGACACTCACCAGTCGCAAGGACACTCACCAGTCGCAAGGACACTCACCAGTCGCAAAGATCCTCTCCAGTCGCTAAGATACTCACCAGTCGCTAAGATACTCACCAGTCGCCAAGATACTCACTGGTCGGTCGGTCGCAGGGCACCGTCGGTCAGTCGCAGAGCACCGTCGGTTGGTCTCAGAGCAGTCTGTCAGTCGCTGACGGTCTCAAGCAGGGTCAGTCGGTCACAGATCTCTATCAGTCGCAGAGCACGGTCGGTCAGTCACAGATCACTATCAGTCACAGAGCACTATCGGTCGCAGAGCACTGTCGATCAGTCACAGATCGCTATTAGTCGCAGAGCACGGTCAGTCAGTCCCCAAAACGCTATCAGTCGCAGAGCACGGTCAGTCAGTCACAGATCACTATGGGTCAGTCAGTCCCAGGTCTCAATTGGTCTCAGAGCACAGTCACACAGCTCTCTCCCCCCCCCCCGCTTTGCTTGCAGCTGCCGCCTCACACACTGCTACACACACTGGGAACGGTCACCACAGCCTCACACACTGGGAACGGTCACCACAGCCTCACTCACTGGGAATGGTCACTACAGCCTCACACCCTGGGAACGGTCCCCACAGCCTCACACCCTGGGAACGGTCCCCACAGCCTCACACCCTGGGAACCGTCCCCACAGCCTCACACCCTGGGAACCGTCCCCACAGCCTCACACACTGGGAATGGACTCCTCCTCCTCCCCTGTTTCCGGGAACTCTCTCCTCCTCAATACTGTGCGGTGTCCATCCTCCGCCGCAGCCGCCGCTCTCAGTTCCGGTCCCTCTCTGTCCCGGTCCAGCAGCCGCCGCCGCACTCTGTCCTGGTCCCTGAGGTCCTCTGCACCCGCGACGGCTTCTGGTATCCTAGTGCGGCTCCCCCGCACGTGTCACCCGCAGCTCTCCTCCACACAGCTCCCTCGCTGCTCGCAGTTGCTTCTGCTGCTCCGCCCACTCTGCTTCCGGGAGTAGATCCCTTGGTGGAGGTGGAGGAGCGCAAGGTCTCTAACATCCTCCAGCTCCGTGATGTTGTCATGGAGGAGTGGAAGAGGACTGCAGTGGCAACCTTTGAAGCTCTGGTGAACTCCATGCCCAAGAGGGTTGAGGCAGTGCTGGAAAATAATGGTGGCCACACACAATATTGACACTTTGGGCCCAATTTAGACATTTTCACTTAGTTGTGTACTCACTTTTGTTGCCAGCGGTTTAGACATTAATGGCTGTGTTGTTATATTGAGGGTCAGCACATTTATACTGTTACACAAGCTGTACACTCATTACTTTACATTGTAGCAAAGTGTAATTTCGCTATCGTTCATTGACAGACGCAGCTCCATATTCTTCATGACCATTGGGTTATGCTGCCCCCTACAGTAGTAGGACACCAGGCAGGAAGAAACTTTACCACGCTATGGGGCAGTCCCTGCAGGCATACACCCACACACTCTGCTATAGCCTTCAGTTTGTTTCTGCCTAGTTTAGGAATAGGACCTAGTTCCCGGGTGGGACTTCGGTCTTAGCTTGTTCTTTCTATTTTTAAAGGAAATCTTTGTCAAAAATTACATTTCTCTTATGTCCTCCGACATTCGCCGCCCACTTATACAGTCTTCACCAATGGGTATTGACCTCTTATGCCTAGCAAGCTAGGCATAAGACTTGTTAAAAACCAAGCATTTACATAGACACACCTATGGGGGCTATCCCACTGGTCCAATACCCTCCTGCTATCAGCCATCCCAACTCAGTTTTGTCTTCTGCCTTGTTAGGAGTGAGATAGGCTCTCCCTGTGCTGGGGCTACAGTCTCAGCCTTCTTCTTTTTTCTTTATGATTTTATTTCAGGGAATGTGTTTTTTCTTCACATTACTAGCTGTTTATTTCTCAGCTTTTAGTTAGTCACTTCTTCAAGATGATGATGGCGTTGTGGAGTTGGGAGTCAAGCTGGTCGTCCTGGTTCCCCAGGACAGAGGGCCTTATGGAATCCCAGCCCGCCATCGAACGTTTAGCAGGCTATGTGTTCGCCCTGGCCTCGCAAACGACCCATCCCTGTCCTCAGGGAGGCAAGCCTGCGAGGTGGCTACCTCGCCTGGACGTCTCCCCACGGTTCTCCGTTCACTGTTAGCGTCATGTGTTTTGGCTGACGGCACCCCTGCCATCTGAGGGTGGGTGGTTTCCCGTCGATGAGAGGCACCCCACGCCATCGGGTACAGGTAAGTACATTCTGTGTGGGGCCTCTGTCTGGGGCTGGCAGTCCTGTGTGTCTGTGTTATCCCCTCATGTCTGTTCGTTTTTTGGGCTCCCTGATCCCGGTCCCTGCGGGGGGTTTTTTCTCACAGCCTGTGGGTTTGTGGGGGTCCCTCTCCTGTGTCACTTTAGGGTGCTTTGGGAAGTACAGACACGTGTGGCAACTGCTGCGGGGTTAAACACCGCCGGTCCGCCATTTTAGGTGTGGGCAGCATGACTGGCTTCACTGTGGGCGCTTATACAGCATTGTATGTGGTGTGTTTTGGCGCCTTGCGGCACCATCTTGTGTGTGGCAAAACGCTTGTTCCGAGCACATGTCGGCGGCCATTTTCCCCGAAGCCTCCCATTACTTTCTATAGGCAACCATTTTTCCTTGGCCTGAAGTCTCTGTTCAGCCTCTTGCGGTGACATCACTTCCTCCTTCTGTTCAGGAAAGATTGGCTGCGGTGGTAACACTTTGGGGGGTCTGTCTGCTGTCCTTTTTTTGTGCAAATACTTCTGTCAACCAGTTTATTCCTGCTTAGGGGTCTGTTTGTCAAAGTCTTGTAGCGGTGTGCTGCGGGGGTCCGCGGCACGCTTAAAGGGCCGGTACCACAAAAAAAAAAAACCTTTTTCCTATGGAATCTCAGAACAGCAAATTTCCCCTGCCTTAGTGGGGGATTCAGGTTCTTCTGAATCTTCTGCTCTGACTACTTTATCTGCTGGCAACTTTGGTGTCCAAAGTGGATATTCTGATGACTGAACGAGCTAATAGAAAAAGACCTAGGGTTTCCTTTTCTTCTGATTCTGAATCTGACATGGTTGCCGTAGGTAGCGTGCCCCTTGCAGGGTCTCACTCTTCTCAGTCTGAGGGGGAGGCGGAGGTTGCAGGGGTGGATGATTCCCCCCTGGGATGGCCGAAGCCCGCGCAGCTATGGATGCGCTAATTCTTGCCATTAAGGAAACACTACATTTAGAGGATGAGCCCAATCCTCCGGGAATTGTGTCCTCTTTTGGTACACACAGGGACCCGCAAGACGGCGCAGGTGTTTCCTTGCCCCGCTGAGTTTCACGCTACTGTGAATGATCAATGGCGTCATTTAAAACGCACCTTTGTGGTGCCAAAAAAGTTTCAACTCCTTTATCCCTTTGCGTCTCCTACGGATTCGCGCTGGTGTGTGGCTCCTCAGGTGGATCACACTGTGTGGCCAGATTGAACAAGGCCACTCTGGTACCCACCAAAGATTCTCCAGTGTTTAGGGATCCTACGGATAGGAGGATGGAATCCCTTGCCCACAATGCCTACATGGTGGCGGGTTCCATGCTAAAACCTATTTTCGCCTCTGTCATGGTGGCTCAGGCGGTGGTGGATTGGGCCAAGGTGCTGAGACGCACCCTCGTGGCTGATTCTGCCCCCCCCTACTACCGTGGAGATGGTGGACCAGATTTATCAAGGGGTCATGTATTTGTGCGATGCGGCCCCATTAGCTGCCCGCCTGTCCAGTGTCGCAGTGATTAACAGTCGCCTGATATGGTTGAAAAGCTGGTCGGCTGACCAGACTTCCAGGAAAACGGTGGCTGACATCCCCTATGCGGGGTCTCGCCTTTTTGGGGAATCCCTGGATGAATTGGTTAAAGGGGTCACTGGGGGCAAGAGCACTCTGCTGCCCCAGAATCCTAAGGGCAAGTTTTTCCACGGTAAGCGGCGCCCCTCCTTTAAACCAAATCAGGGGTCCTTTCGTGCCATCAAGGCACAGAACAAGGGAAAACCCTTCAAGGGCCAGGGTGGCCAGAGAAAGCCCTGGGCGGGCAAACCAAAAACCACCCAGGCTGGTGCGGCGGCCCAGTCCGCCTCTGCCTGAAGGGGCGCCCTCACCCGTTTTAGGGGTGGGGGGACGTTTGCACGGTTTCCTCCAACCTTGGCTGCTCCGAATTCCGGACAGGTGGAACCATGGGCTTCCTTGATTCAGGACAAATGGGTCCACAAACTGATCCGATCAGGTTACAAGATCGAATTCCGGTCTCGCCGTCAGACAGGTTCTTCTCATCTAATCTACGCCTATCTCCAGACCAGTTAAGGGATCTACGAGAGGCGATACAAGATCTGCTGTCGCAAAGGGTGATTGTGCTGGTTCCTTCTAGGGAACGCTTTCAGGCGTTCTATTCAAACCTGTTCACTGTGACCAGGAAAGAAGGGAAAGAACGTCCAATCCTGGACCTCAAGGCTCTGAACCACTTTGTGCAGGTACAGAAGTTTTGAATGTAGTCCATTCGCACGGTAGTGGCATCCCTACACCAAGGAGACTTTTTGATCTTAATAAATATCAAGGACCCTTATTTAGACATCCATATTTACGCTGGACACCGGCATTTTCTTCGCTTTGCTGTAGGAGAGGAGCATTATCAATTTGTGGCATTACCCTTTGGTCTCGCCTCCGCTGCCAGGGTTTTCTCCAAAGTGTTGGCTCCGGTATTGGCATTACTGCGACAACGGGGGATTACGGCACTGGGGGACTTTGGCGATCTCATCTTAAGAGCAGACTCACATTCAGCCCTGTTGGGCGAGTTGACAATCACTGTACGGACTCTGCAAGAGTTCAGTTGGAACATCAATTTAAAAAAATATGCCCTGGTACTATCCTTAAAACTGGAGTATCTGGGCCTGACTCTGGACTCTGCTTTGGCGAGGGTTTTTCTTACCCCGGACAAACTACAAAAGTTGCAGGGGGGCGATTTGTCTGCTGTTATCCACCAATCTGTCTTTTCTGCAGACTTGCATGCGGGCCTTGGGTCAGCCTTCGAGGCGGTTCCGTTTGCTCAGCTCCACATGGGAGACCCTTACAAAGGGAGATTCTTGTCAAATGGAACAAAGATCCACAATCTTTGGACACTATGATTCGGTTGATTCACAACACAAAGACTGCTCTACTATGGTGGCTTCAGTTGTTAGCACTATGCCAAGGCAAGTCTTTCCTCCCACTGTATTGGACTGTGGTAACCACAGATGCCAGCCTGTCCGACTGGGATGGAGTGCTGGGGAAGGGGTGTGTCCAGGGGCCCTGGACAGTAGAAGAGTCAAGACTTCCGATCAATATTTTGGAACTCAGAGCGATAAAGCTTTGCCTGGGTCACTGGACAAATCGTTTAGAAGGTTGTCCATTCCGGATTCAATCGGACAATGCCACGGCTGTGGCTTACATCAATCCTCAAGGAGGCACCAAGAGTGTCTTGACGGCCCGGGAGATGGCCGAGATCCTGAAATGGGCAGAAAAGTTTGTTCCAGCTCTTTCTGCAGTGCACTTCCCAGGTGTGGAAAACTGGCAGGCGGATTACCTGAGTCGTCAGGTGTTGGATCAGGGGGAATGGTCTCTGCACCCAGAGGTGTTTCACCTCCTGTTTGTCCAGTGGGGGACTCCCGGCGTCGACCTGTTAACTTCTCGACTCAACAAGAAGGTTCAGAGGTTTGTAGCCAGGTCGCGGGATCCTCTGGCCTTCACCACAGATGCACTGGTGGCTCCTTGGGGTCAATATCAGCTGATCTATGCGTTCCCTCTGCTGAAACTCCTGCCGCGGCTTCTGTGCAGAATAGAGGTGGAAGGGATTCCGGTCATTCTAGTGGCCCCAGACTAACCTCGCAGTCTTGGTACGCAGATCTGGTAAGGTTGGTCGCCGATGCTCCTTGGAGACTTCCTCTCAAGGAAGATCTGCTGTCTCAAGGGCCGATCTTCCATCCTGCCTTACAGTTGCTGGCTTTAACAGCTTGGCTGTTGAAAGGCAGGTGTTGAAGGATAGAGGTATTTTCTTACTCTGTGATTCTGACACTGTTGAAGGCCAGAAAGTCTACGCCTAGGAAGATCTATCATTGTACATGTAAATCATACATTTCATGGTGCGAATCGCTGAAGGTGCGTCCTCACCTTTTTTTCGGCGGCTAGGATTTTGACCTTTCTTCAAAAAGGTGTCAAACACGGTTAGCTTTGGGCACTATCAAAGGCCAAGTTTCGGCTTTGGCTGTGTTTTTCCAACGACCTTTGGCTACGCATGCCTTGATTCGTACTTTTATACAAGGCGTTCCCCCATATGGCTCCTCCGAGGTGATCCCCGTTACCTCCGTGGGATCTTAATTTGGTATTGTCTGTTCTTCAAATACCTCCAATATTCCTCTGCTTACACTGTCTCAGAAGGTTGCCTTTTTTGTGGCTATTACTTCTTCGGCCCGCAGAGTATATGAATTGGCGGCGCTGTCCTGCCGTTCACCTTATCTGGTGGTGCACAGAGATAAAGTGGTACTTTGACCTAACCAGTCGTTTCTTCCTAAAGTGGTTTCTGATTTCCATCTGATTGAAGACATTGCGAGCCGGGGGAAGATTGCATTATCTCTCTAAGATCTTCATTACCTTCTGTGGCTTTCTCCTCATTACCTAGGAGACTTTTTGACAATACACAGGGTTGTTCCCTGTGGAAATCTTTTCTACAATATAGGTACCCTGATCAGGAACTTCATTTGAACCTCAGATACACTTTCCCTTCTGCCATTTCGGATCCTTGGGGGAAAGACCGCAGAGAGCCTAACTTTGAAAAAATTAATAGATAACACACAATATGATATCTACCTGACCAACTTTTTGCTGGCTCCATTACTTTTCCTTTTGCCTCCCCCGGCTCTGTACGCTTCTCTATCTTATTTCTGCAGATTTTTTTGAACTGCGGCAGATCTGTATGTGCGGCTTTTTACATCTGGAACCTGTGTGAGCGAAATGTATCCCAATTGACCTTCGAGAAAGGCTTGTGCCTGAAACGCGTCAGATCTTTATTTGGGACATTTATACCCTCGCTTTGCATATTTTTCCAGTATTGTATTTCAGCTGCATGTACTGTTTATTGGTTTTTATTGATATATGTTGTTCTCATCTTTTTATTGTCATATAAATAGTTTTTCTAATAAATTTATGCATTTTTTATACTTGTGCAATTTTTGATGGTTACTTGCCCTTAAAGTCCCACCCCCAAGGGAATCCTTTTTTCTTAGACTATATGAGGGATGTGTTGGCAATATCCATCTAGACACCACTGCCCGAGCATAATTTCTATTTCCCTGTGAAGGCGCATTCTACTAGGGCGCTGAGTGCCTCTTGGGCTTTTCGCCAGCAGGCGTCAGTGATGCAAGTTTGCAAGGCGGCAACTTGGTCGTCTGTGCACACGTTTACAAAATTCTATAAAGTAGATGTGGTGGCATCTTCAGATGCTTCTTTTAAAAGAGAAAATATTCTGTTTGAGGGTGTACATTTTCTAGGTGAGCTCCAGTTGTTCCTGGTTGAGCTCCATGTTCACTGGCTGGCTAAGTTTAGCCTTTGGGGAATTACATTCTTTTCTGTGTTGTATTTCCCACCCCCTCATGCAAATACTGCTTTGGGACATCCCAATGGTCATGAAGAATATGGAGCTGCGTCTGTCAATGAACGATAGAGAAAACTGGATTTTTGACTTACCGTAAAATCCTTTTCTCTGAAGTTCATTGACAGACGCAGCACCCGCCCTTCTAATTATGAGTAGGATGGTTTTTTTTTTCTTCTAAACACTGCTTGCAACAAAACTGAAGACTATAGCAGAGTGTGTGGGTGTATGCCTGCAGGGATTGCTCCATAGGCGTGGTAACGTTTTTTCCTGCCTAGTGTCCTACTCCTGTAGGGGGCAGCATAACCCAATGGTCATGAAGAATATGGAGCTGCGCCTGTCAATGAACTTCAGAGAAAATGATTTTACGCTTAGTCAAAAATCCAGTTTTCTTCAGTGTTGTCACATAAAAAGGTATAAAAAATATTTACAAAAATGTGAGGGGTGTACTCACTTTTGTGAAATACTGTATATAGCTCATCATCTAGAACATACAGTTTCATGGTCCGAGTCCAAACCACAGGAGAGTTCACAGAAGAGATCAGAGCAAAATATAATGTAATATTAACATCTCAATATATGCATAGGTAAATAGGATGTTTACAGTTAGTATCAAAAACAGGTAAGTCATCCAATGTTACAGCAGATTATGACAGATTTGAAGTACTTACCGTATTTTTCGCCGTATAAAACGCACCGGCATATAAGATGCATCCAATTTTAAAGGAGGAAAATCTAGAAAAAAAAGATTCTGAACCAAATACTGCAGTAAAATATTTTATATCAACAGGTGAGGGTATAGGCATGGCACAGGTGATGGTATAGGCATGGCACAGGTGATGGTATAGGCATGGTTCAGGCATGGCACAGGTGAGGGTATAGGCATGGCACAGGTGATGGTACAGGCATGGCACAGGTGATGGTACAGGCATGGCACAGGTGAGGGTACAGGCATGGCACAGGTGAGGGTATAGGCATGGCACAGGTGAGGGTATAGGCATGGCACAGGTGATGGTACAGGCATGGCACAGGTGAGGGTACAGGCATGGCACAGGTGATGTTTTAGGCATGGCACAGGTGATGGTTTAGGCATGGCACAGGTGGTGGTTTAGGCATGGCACAGGTGATGGTACAGGCATGGCACAGGTCGGGTTCAATCACTTACCTGCTCTCCTGGGCTGCCTGCGAGACGTCCACGGCGCTGCCCCTCTCGTCCTCTTCTTCTGACGGCGGCGGGATTCCGGGAACTGTCTACGGCGCTACTCCTCTCGTCCTCTTCTGTCTTCTTTGACGGCGGCTCTCTCGGTCCGGCGGGAAGGAGATCGGGCGGTGACGGTGCGTGACTGACGCACGCACCGGCACCGCCCCCATTGCGACGTCAGGACTCAGCAGGCAAAATGTGTATTTGCCGTATAAGACGCACCAACTTTTCCCCCCCAGTTTTGGGGAAGAAAAAGTGCGTCTTATACAGCGAAAAATACGGTACTATGTATGGCTATGTCAAAAAGGATATACAATAATGTTTGTTTCACACGTGTGCCCCACCGCATTAGACCCACAATGATGGTGGAATGTGAGAGGAGATGTGTTGAAATAACATGTACAAACCCAATTCCAAAAAAGTTGCGACACTGTACAAATTGTGAGTAAAAAAAGAACGGACTAATTTACAAATCTCATAAACTTTTATATTTAATTCCCAATATAATATAGATAACATATCAAATGTTGAAAGTGAGACATTTTGAAATGTCATGCCAAATATTGGCTCATTTTGTATTTCGGGAGAGCTACACATTCCAAAAAATTTGGCCCAGGTAGCAATAAGAGGCCGGAAAAGTTAAATGTACATACAGTGGTGATGGAAAGTTTGGGCACCCCAGGTAAAAATTTGTATTAATGTGCATAAAGGAGCCAAGGAAAGATGGAAAAATCTCCAAAAGGCATCAAATTACAGATTAGACGTTATTATAATATGTCAACAAAAGTTAGATTTTATTTCCATCATTTACACTTTCAAAATAACAGAAAACAAAAAAATGGCATCTGCAAAAGTTTGGGCACCCTGCAGAGTTAATATCTTGTACTGCCCCCTTTGGCAAGTATCACAGCTTGTAAACGCTTTTTGTAGCCAGCCAAGAGTCTTTCAATTCTTGTTTGGGGTATCTTTGCCCATTCTTCCTTACAAAAGTCTTCCAGTTCTTTGAGATTTCTGGGCTGTCTGGAGGTCAGGAGATTATGAAGGCCAGGAGATTATGAAGGCCATGGCAAAACCTTCACTTTACGCCTCTTGATGTAATCCCCCCGTGGATTTCGAGGTGTGTTTAGGATCATTATCCATTTGTAGAAGCCATCCTCTCTTTAATTTCAGCTTTTTCACAGATGGCATCAAGTTGCCATCCAAAATTTGCTGAAATTTTATTGAATCCATTTTTCCATCTACTCGTGAGATGTTCCCTGTACCACTGGTTGCAATACAACCCCAAAGCATGATTGATCCACCCCCATGCTTAACAGTTGGACAGAGGTTCTTTTCATTAAATTCTGTGCCCCTTCTTCTCCAAACGTACCTTTGCTTATTCCGGCCAAAAAGTTCAATTTTAACCTCATCGGTCCACAGAACTTGTTTCCAAAATACATGAGGCTTGTCTATATGTTCATTTGCAAAGTTCCAAAAGCTGATTTTTGTGGTGAGGACGTAGAAGAGGTTTTCTTCTGATGACTCTTCCATGAAGACCATATTTGTACAAGTATCTCTTTATAGTGGAATAGTGTACCACAACTCCAGTGTCTGCCAGATCTTTCTGGAGGGATCGTCAAACATGGGTTTTGTATATGTAGGGAAAACACTCGCGCCAATACTATTAAAAAATGGGATTGCTGCTGTGGATGACCCCTTAGGGTGAAGGCTCTGATTTTTTTGTAATATATATTATTACTCACAGCGCATGTCCCCAGGCAAGGAAATAGTGAGTATACTGTGCTGAAAAATATATGTATAAAATTATTTAGCAAGGAATATAATACCAAGTGTATTCATGTGATCACTGTGCGTGGTTGGGTTAGGCTGTAGGATTGCTGCTGTGGACGACCCTGAGGTTAAAATGTAGAGTGTTGGTAATATAAAACATATTACCCACAACGCATGTCCTTTTAAGTAAAATAAATAAATTATGTGGTGAAACACTCTGTTATATCCTACTCCCTGTGTTGGTTGTTGTGCACTTGTCTGTGCCTGAAAATCAAATGAAAGTGCAAATGCTATGCTTGATGTGACTTTAGGGTCAGTGCAATAAAAAAAAAATATATATATATATATATAAATAAATATAACACAAAGCCTATAATGGTGGATTCCAATAATATATATGCAGATATTGCAAGGTGAAAAGTTAAAAAAAATATTATGTGCAAAAAATAATAAATAGTGTCCGTATAGTCAATAGAACGTAATATTAATTCCAGTTGGATATACTACCTTCAGTGACGGTGCTTCAAAATAACACTTTGTGCAATGGTGGTGTCACCCTCCGTGCTCCTGTGTTAATAGAGTGGGCAATGCAAACTCACCAGATGGTGTTGACCCCTAATATCTTACGATAAGTGGGTCAATAAGGCTTGTAGGTAAGTATCCAGCGGGGGTCCCAGCCGTCCGTGTCCGGGTGGTCCTGGATGCTCCTATAGATGAGTGTTTTAAAGCACAAATATCGCACTCCTCATGGTGTAGTAAATAAAAATCTGTATTTATTTTGTAAAAAATATTAAACAGAGATGCGACAATTGTTAAAATACAAGTTAATATGAATAAAACGTTGGTGCTACAGGTATAGTGGAAGACCGCTCAAAAGACATGTAGCCAGGGAGCCTTGCGGGACGCAACTTTGCTTCCGCCCGCTTGCTGCACGGGGCTTCCTGGTATGACGCGGTATGCGTTCCGCGTACCACACTGAAAACAAGGCTACGTGCGGCTTAACTTGACGCGTTTCATCATCAACAATGGACATCTTCAGAACTACAATACCTCTCCCTTTACATACCACCATCATTGTGGGTCTATTGCGGTGGGGGACACCTAACGCTATTGTACAGTGTATCCGGAAAGTATTCGCTTACAAAATGGATTAAATTCATTATTTTCCTCAAACAATACCCCATAATGACAATGTGAAATATGATTGTTTAAAATCTTTGCAAATTTATTAAAAATAGAAAAACAAAAAAATCCCATATACATAAGTATTCACGGGCTTTGCTCAATACTTTGTTGAAGCACCTTTGACACCATTTACAGCCTCAACTCTTTTTTGAGTATGATGCTACAAGCTTGTCACACCTCTTTTTGGGCAGTTTCTCCCATTCTTCTTTGAACCACCTCTTAAGATCCATCGGGTTGGATGGGGAACGTCCGTACACAGCTATTTTCAGATCTCTCCAGAGGTGTTCAATTGGGTTGAAGTCTGGGCTCTGGCTGGGCCACTCAATGACATTCACAGAGTTGTCCCGTAGCCACTCCTTTGTTATCTTGGCTGTGTGCTTAGGGTCATTGTTCTGTTGAAAGATCAACCTTCACCCCAGTCTGAGGTCCAGAGCGCTCTAGAGCAGGTTTTCATCAAGGATGTCTCTGCACATTGCTGCATTCATCTTTCCTTCAATCCTGACTAGTCTCTCAGTTCCTGCCACTGAAAAACATCCCCACAGCATAATGTTGCCACCACCATGCTTCACTTTAGGGTTGGTATTGGCCATGTGATGAGCGGTGCCTGGTTAACTCCAGACATGACACTTGCCATTCAGGCAAAAGAGTTCAATCTTTCTTTCATCAGACCAGAGAATTTTTATACCCATGGTCTGAGAGTCCTTCAGTTGCCTTTTGGCAAACTCCAGGCGGGCCGCCATGTGCCTTTTACTGAGGAGTGGCTTCCGTCTGGTCACTCTACCATACAGGCCTGATTGTTGGAGTCCTGCAGAAATGGTTGTTCCTCTGGAAGGTTCACTTCTCTCCACAGAGAAATGCTGGAGCTCTGTCAGAGTGACCATCGGGTTCTTGGTGACCTCCTTTCCTTTGGAATGGAAACGCTTTAGGAAGAGTTCTGGTGGTTCCAAACTACTTCCATTTATGGATGATGGAAGTCAGAATTTTTTCTGTACCCTTCCTCAGGTCTATGCTTTGATAAAATCCTGTCTCGGAGGTCTACAGACAATTTCCTGGACTTCATGGCTTGGTTTGTGCTCTGACATGCACTGTTAACTGTGGGACCTTTTATATAGAAAGGTGTGTGCCTTTCCAAATCATGTCCAATCAACTGAATTAAGTACAGGTGGGCTCTAATCAAGTTGTAGAAACATCTCAAGGATGATCAGTGGAAACAGAATGCAACTGATCTCAATTTTGAGTGTCATGGCAAAGGCTGTGAATACTTATGTACATGTCTATATAATGGAAAATGGTGTAGCGCAAATCATGTAAAAACTGTCTATAAATACATACAGGGCCGGTGCTTCCACTAGGCAAACTAGGCAGCCGCCTAGGGCGCATTGCCACCTAGGGGCGCAGCCAGGAGTCGGCACTCTCCATCATGAATGATTATTGTGAGCTGAGGGGAGAGGTGGCGGTAGGGGAGGAAGAAGGGACAGAGAAAGATGCCAGGTGTCTTGGGCAGTGGCGGAACTATCAGGCCCTGGCTTTCCCACCACTGTTGGAGGGGCCCCAAGAGGCAGGAATGGAGTCCACCAGAGTGCTGCCTGCATGATGATCCTCTTCAGCTGGAGCTGAACGGCCTTAACCCCAGGCAGGAAGTGACTCTCTGCACTGAGCTGGTAGGCAGCCGTTCATTTGCCTGGGTTGGTATTAAGCAGGCAGCGGAGGAGAGCTGAACCTGAGCCGGAGCTCGGCACTGGAGGGCCGAACCTTTACTGGGGCAGAAGCGACGAGGCATTGGAATGGTCTGAGGAGGTTAGTGATGAAGGACATGCGGAGCTCTCTGACTGCTGCTTTTCCCTCCACCAGGAGCCGGTTGGAGCTGTGGTGAGCACTGTGGTCCAGGAGAGGAGCGTCCTGGGAGAAGGAATCAGCAGGATCACTGTGAAGGAGGGCAGAGTGGGGGCCACTCTCTTCATACCGCCCAGTTAGTGTCCCCAGAACAGGGGATCGGGGTCCCTGGGTGTTACATGGAGCATACCTAGTATGAAAGGAAATCGGGGTTACCAGGTGTGCCATGGGGAATCAGAGTCACCAGGTGTGACATGGAGGATATGAGTCACCGGGTGTAACAGGAGTTCGGGGTCACCAGGTGTGCCATGAGGAATTGGGGTCCCTGGGTGTGCCATGGGGGATTGGGGTCCCCAAGTGTGACACAGAGAAACATCTGGGTCCCCAGGTGTGACATGGAGGAACATCAGGGTCCCCACCTGTGACATGGAAAAACATCAGGGTCTGACATAGAGGAACATTGGGGTCACTGAGTATGACAGCATGACATGGAGGAACAAAGGGGTCCCTGGGTGTGACATGGAGGAACATCAGGGTCAGTGGGTATGACAGCATGACATGGAGGAATATTGGGGTCCAAGGGTGTGACATAGAAAAACATCAAAGTCCCTGGGTGTGACACGGAGGGACATTAGGGTCCCCGAGTGTGACATGGAGGAATATGGGAGGTCACTGGGTATGAAAGCATAACATGGAGGAACCATCGGATCAGGGTCACTGGGTATGACATAGAGGGTTTTTTAACCCCTTCCATTTGGGGGGGGGGGGCGCAAGTAGCTGGTCTTGCCTAGGGCGTAAAATAGTCTAGCACCGGCCCTGAATACATAAAGGTATATAAAATGAAGTCCCATAAAGTTATCAAAGGCCCATAGATCCTCATAAGGTGCTGGAAAACGTAGGTCACAAACGGGTCCAACTTGTGATAACCCTTCACCAAGAAGCACACCTGTGCGCTCACCTCAAAGTTTGACCCCTGTTTCACCAGCAGGTCAAACAACGCATTAATGCAAAGTATTCCAATGATGTCAGATGGCGGCAGATCAAAGGGGCAAAGACTCAGAGAAACGCCTCCTGTGTCATCGGCAGATCAGATCATATATTAGTGCAGATCCCTCCAGTAGTACCGTGTAACAGCAGGCAACTCCATCAAACATGTATAAAGAAATGGAACAGAGCCTCTAAGTGTAAACCGTACAACAAGGGATCTTTAATAAAGAATTGCAATTAGATATAGGCAGAATAAGTTTCGCAGTAAACATCCATCAATAAATGCGTTGAAGGCTCTGCAGAGCGGCAGCCAGCCACACAAACATACAAGACAGCAGCAGGTGATGTCCATGGAAGCAACTCCACCACCCGTACGCGGCGTTGCGTCCAATGGGACTTCGTCAGCGGGGGTGGAGTCAACAAGTCACCACAGTCTATAAATAACCAAACGCTGCTACGTGATGTCAATGCGTTCATTCTACACACACTACCGAGGACATCTTGTGGCCTAAAGAGTGTACTACATCCAAAAAAGATGTCACATAGATAGAATGAACCTAATATAGGAAAATATATTTAATAATCCACATAAGTAATAAATATCATAATATTCATAATACACACAGGTCAAAGCCTGTTATGTATTTAATATATATCAATATATATTAGAAAAAATATATATATATACTGAAAATCATGACATCTACCGCTGCTGTTATAATAAATAGATACACAATATAGCCATATAAAATGTGTACACATAAAAGTTATAAGACATAATATGATATTGAATATTAAAAATATAAAGCCCCAAATCTAAAAAATATATATAAAAAATATTAATATTAAAATACTACATATAAGACAAATCGCCTATCTGATGCACATGTGATTTCTTTCGTTTTTAATTTTTAATACGTTTGCAAAGATTTCAAACAAACTTTGTTCACATTGTTATTATGGGGTATTGTTTTGTAGAATGTTGAGGAAAAAATGTATTTAATCAATTTTGTAATAAGGTTGCGTAACATAACAAAATGTGGAAAAAGTGAAGCACTGTGAATACTTTCCGGATTCGCCGTATATATTTTTTGGCATAGCTATACATCGTCATTATTTCAAATTTGGCAAATTCTGCTTTCACATTGGATGACTTACTTGTATTGATACTAACTGTAGACATCCAATTTACCTATGCATATATTGATGTTATTACATTTTTAGAACATTATATTTTGCTCTGATCTTCCCCGAAGAAGGAATTATGTTACATTCTGAAACATAAAGTGCCAAAAATACAGCGCAAAAAGGTACATGCTAAAAATTATAATCATCACATAAATATAACATAAGTAATCTTAAAGTGCCATGTGCAAACCAAGTGCATATAAACAAATATAGTGATTCAACAATAAATGCAATAGAGTGTTGAATAAAAATGAGACGTGTCCATATAATATTATGGTGCAAAAATGTCCATATAGTGAAGTCAGCAAGTGTCCATATAGCAATCCAACAAAAGTGCATTAAGTGCCCAGAAAAATGTGCAGCATCATGCCATAACTCCAGTGCTGTGGACTGTGCCAATCATCCCCCTTTGGATAATCCACTTACCGGACTTAATTGACGCCTAGGCTATACAGCTGTAGAGGGTCAACAAGGCTTGTGTCCCAGTAGGGAACCTGATAAGGAATCCTTGGAGGTCTGGTGTTCTCAATACCCCGGTATGCATAAATATGGAAAGAAAATTTGCAATAGTGTAATTCCGTTTAGCGATCTTTTATTGAAGTAGTTAAAAGAATATCACTCACATTTCGTAGAGTTTTCGTAGAGTTTTTGCACAGCTGCACTTGGGTTATTGTATTACTTATTCTTATCCATAGAGTGGTATATTCCTTATTTTTCACATTCTGAAACATGTTGGGAATCTTCTGTGAACTCCCCTGTGGTTTGGCCTCCCACCATATGAGACCAACTGTATGTTCCAGATCATGAGCTCTATATATTGGTGTTCATATCTCTATGGTTACTCCTTTTGTTCTTAAATTTTTTATCTTGTGATCAAAATCACTGTTTTACTATGCTTGAATAAAATGTTTTGATTTTACTCCTTTTGTACTCTCATTACATGGTTGATAGCTGCATTTAAAGTCCTGGTGGAGCTCCTTTCGTTGTTTTACCTCTATTCGTATGGGATGTGGCACTTGATCTCCAGACACAATCAACACTAAGCTATTCATCTTTATTTCTCTTTTCACCAGGGGGATTGTCTGGGCATCCATGGACGTGGGGGATGCCTACCTGCACAACCCTATCTGAGAAGGGACATCAGCATCTCCTACGCTTTGCAGTCATGGAAGCAGATTATCATTTTGTAGCTCTGCCCTTCAGTCTGGCATTTTCTCCCCAGGTGTTTACCATGTTCTTGGACCCAGGCCTGGCTTTCCTGAGACAACGGGGAGTTGCTGTGATCGGTGACCTGGATTGGCTTGCTCATGCAGGCAGGGACTTATTCGTCCTGTTGGACAGCATGGAGATCACTGTGCATTCCCTCGAGGAGTTAGAGTGGTTCCTGAACCTCAAAAAGTCTGTGTTGACTCCATCCAAGCACTTGGAGTATCTGGGGTTCATCCTCAATTCAGAGCAGGCCAAAGGGTTCCTCTCGCAAGACAAACTTCGCAAGCTCCGGGCTGAGGTTCGGCAGCTTATGGCTTGCAGGAGGCCCTCCCTGTGTTTTGCATGCATGTTTTAGGCCTGATTTTAGGAACCTTCGAGACGGTTTCAGTATGGACAATTTCATACAAGAACACTGTAGAAGGCAATACTTTCCAAATGGAACAGGTATCTTGCTATAATAGTCATTAGGATTCACCTGGATTGGTCAATGAGGGTCTCTCTCCTCTGGTGGTTGCAATCTCCGTCCCTTGGGATTGGAAATTCCTTCCTTTCCCTTTCGCTAGACTGTGGTCACGATTGAGGCCAGCCTGTCATGTTGGGGAGGAGCCCAGGGATCAATCTCTGCTCAGGGTCTCTGGACCCTGGAGGAAGCTCGCCTGCCCATTGGTTTCCTGGAGCTTCAGGCAAGCGGTTAGTTGCTGGTGCGTGGAACAGATCGTCTAAATGGCCTGCCGACCGGGATCCAGTCAGACAATGCCACCGCAGTGGTGTATGTCCATTATCAGGAGGGTTCAAGAAGCGCAGTGGCTGCGCTTGAAGCGTCTCACATCCTGCGATGGGTGGAAAGTTTGTTCCAGCTTTGACCTCTGACGTGCACACTCCAGCTCTTAAAATATGGCAAGCGGATTACCTCAGCCGTCAGATGCTAGATTGAGGTGAGTGGTCCCTACACCAGAAGGTGTTCCATCAGCTCTATTTTCGCTGGAGACACTGGACGTGGATCTTCTAGTGCCCTGCCTCCACCGAAAAGTTCCCAGGTTCATGGCATGATCATTGAATTCTCTGGCGAGCGCGATGGATGCCCTAGTGGCACTGTGGGATCAGTTCAATCTCATCAATGTCTTTCCGCCCCTCCGCCTCATACCTCATCTGTTGAGCAGGATAGAGACCGAAAGGATTCCCGGTCATCCTGGTGGCTCCAGACTAGCCTTGTTTTCCCAACTGAGGTGCAGTTGGTGGCAGAAACCCCCTGACGGATGACTCTTCGAGAAGACCTGCTTTCCCAGGGGCCATTGTTCCACCCTGCTTTACTGTCGCTGTCTCTGATGGGGTGGCTGTTGAAAGCCTGGTTTTGAAGCAAAGGGGGTTGTCTGCTTTGGCGATCCTGCCTCTGTTAAAGGCTCTGAAGTCTACCTCTCAGAAGATTTATCATCGCACCTGGAGAGCTTATATCGTTTGCTGCGAAGCCCTGGGGTTCCATCCTTGCTCCTTGGTGGTTTGGGTGTTGACCTTACTGCAATGTTGTGTAGATCATAAGCTTGCTTTGAGCCCAATCAAGGATCAAGTCTCTGCTCTGGCTGTTTTCTTCAGCATCCTTTGGCCACACACTCTTTGGTCTGCACTTTTCATTTGGGGGATTCTTCATGTGGTGCCCCCTGTGCATTCTTTGTTGCCACTGTGGGCCCTAAATTTGGTGTTGTCGGTTCTGCAGAAGCCTACCTGTGAGAGCATCTGGGATATTCTCCTGCTCACGCTTTTGCAAAAAGTTGCCTTTCTAGTCACTATTACTTTGGCACGGAGAGTGTCGGAGTTGGCGGCTTGGTACTGTAAGCCTCCTCTAAATTTTGCATAAGGACTAGAGTGGTGCTTCAACTTTCCCCTTCCTTTTTGCCGAAGGGGTGTCGGATTTTCACTTGCAGGAGGACATTTTTTTCTCTTTATCTTCAGCCGTCATGTCCTAGGGAGGTGGCCTTACACTCCTTGGATGTGGTTTGCACAATTTGTGTTTAGCTTTTAGTGAAGGCTTCTTTTCAGAGGTCCATTTCTCTCTTTGTGCTCACGGATGGTCCAAAGAGATGCTTGACATTTGCCGCTTGGTTCGGCAGCCGATTGTGCAGGCATATGCCATTAAGGGGCGGGAGCCTCCCTTCCCTGTTATTGAGATCTCCATCAGGACAATTAGTGCCTCCTGGGCGTTTCATCTATTTCTCTAGTCTGCAAAACGACGATCGGGTTGTCTGTGCACACTTTAGTCATTTTAAACCTTAAACGTTGTGTTGGCATTCTCTGATGCTAGTTTTGGCCACAGGTATTGCAGCATTCTCAGGCACCCTTTGGGGTGGTTCGGAGTGTTGGCATTTTGCTCTTCGTTTTGTCTCTCCATTTGTTGGTTTGCCCGCCCCTCATGGAAATGCTTGGGGACATCCCTGTCTTGTCATGGATAAAGAAGATGCAGCTGTGTGTCCATCAAGGAACGTAAAAGAAAACTGGATTTTTTGTTACCGTATAATCCCTTTCTCTGAATTCATCGTGGGACACAGCACCCACCCCTCTGTGGAAATTCTCCTTTGACACTGCTTGGTACTGACTGGAGGCCTAGAGCAGAGAGGACTGCCCATAGGAGGTGCTGAGTCTTTTTTCTGCCTAGTGTTCTACTCCTGTAGGTGGGGCTATAAAACCATGTCTTGTCATGGATAAAGAAGATGCAGCTGTGTCTGTCAATGAACTCAGAGAAAGAGATTTTACGGTGAGTAACGAAAATTCCAGTTTTTTTTTTTTAAAACAGTAGCTATCTGTACCTACACTTCATAAATTTGACCATTAGGGGGCTGCATCTGGTTATTTTTCTGTGGATATTTCAACTGCAAACTGGGTAGAGCATTTCCTTTACCATCTATAGGGAATAGGTCTACTGCAAATGGCCTTAAACTATTCTTTTTACAGGGTGCAAAAAGGATAATGTGTATGTGGCAAAGTCTGCTCTCAAACAGCTACTGCTATGTAGGCAAACAAAAGAATCTGTGACCTTCACAATAAGGATTTGCACAATACTACACTTGAGTAAAATGGTCTTCTTCTGGAAGGTGTCTACTGTAATGATTTCATTAGAGCTATTAAGTGGTTTGCATGCCTGTGATTCTGTAAGACGAAAGTCTTCTCCCCAAAATAAATGATATGAAAGTGTTTGTATACATTGCATCTGAAAAGTATTCACAGCGCTTCACTTTTTCCACATTTTGTTATGTTACAGCCTTATTCCAAAATTGATTAAATTCATTTTTTTCTTCAAAATTCTACAAACAATACCCCAAAATTTCAACGTGAAAGAATTTGTTTGAAATCTTTGCAAATTTATTAAAAATAAAAAATCACATGTACATAAGTATTCACAACCTTTGCTCAATTCTTTGTTGAAGCACCTTTGGCACCAATTAGTTTCTCCCATTCTTCTTTTCAGGACCTCTTAACCACTTGCCGACTGCCTAACGTCGATTTACGTCGGCAGTCGGCCCCACAGGCAAAGCGACGTAGCTCCCGCTCGGTCACAGACACACTCCCCCCCCGAATGACCGGCGGACCCGACGTCCACCAGTCACTCGTGATCGTCGGTTACAGCGGGAGAAAGGCAGGCGGCTAATGTAAACAAAGCTGCCTGTCAGTCTCCCCTGTGTAACAGCACAGATCATTCGGTCCTGCTATGAAGTACCGTTGTTCTGTGCTGTTACACACACAGCCACATCCAATCACAGTAAGAATCACGCCCCTAGGGACACACTTAACCCCTCCTTCTCAAATAAAGTTAACCCCTTCACTGCCAGTGTCATTTTTACAGTAACAGTGCATATGTATAGCACTGATTACTGTAGTAATGTCACTGGTAACCCCAAAAGTGTCAAAAATGTCAGTCAAGGGTCCGATCTGTCCGCCGCAATGTCGCAGTCCCGCAAAAAAAATTGCAGATCGCCGCCGTTAAAAAAAACAACAAAAATGACAAAAATCTTTCCCTTAGTTAGTAAACGCAATAACTTTTGCGCAAACGAATCAAAATACGCTTTTTGCAATTTTTTTTTTACAAAACATATGTAGAATAAAATAAATTAGCCTAAAATGTTAAAAAATTTTGATTTTTACATTTTTTTGGGGGGGAATTTCATATAAAAAAATGTGAAAAATATTGTTATTTTTGCAAAATTGACGCTCTTTTTTTGTTTATAGCGCATGATCAAAAAATCGCACAGATGATCAATTACCACCGAAAGAAGGCTCTGTTTGTGGGAAAAAAAGGACGTCAAATTCGCACGACCGCGCAATTGTCCGTTAAAGTCACGCAGTGCCGAATCGCAAAATAGGCCCTGGTCAGGAAGGGGGTAAAATCTTCCGGGGCTTAAGTGGTTAAGCTCCATCAGATTGGATGGGGAATGTCGGTGCACAGCCATTTTCAGATCTCTCCAAAGATTTTCAAGTCTGGGCTCTGGCTGGGCCACTCATGGACATTCAGAGTTGTCACGTAGCCTGGGAGGTCTACAGACAATTCCTTGGACTTAATGGCTTGGTTTGGGCGCTGACATGCACTGTTAGCCGTAAGACCTTATATAGACAGGTGTGTGCCTTTTTAAATCATGTCCAATAAACTGAATTTACCACAGGTGGACTCCAATCAAGTTGTAGAAACATCTCAAGGATGATCAGTGGAAACAGAATGCATCTGAGCTCAATTTTCAGTGTCATGGCAAAGGCTGTGAATACTTACCTTGTAGCTTTAAAGGGGACTAAACCTAAATTTTTTAATATTGCAAGGAGGCAACTCTTTATTGCAGAAGAGACCTGCACTGTGTCTTCTGCAATAATACATGCTTGCCTGCTCAGTCTTCTAACGATTGTACTCTGAGCCATGCATGTGCAGCTCAGCGTTCATGCCTGGCTCATCCGGCACACTCCTGTGAGCAGTGCCATCTTAAGAGCCTTATAGGCCCCTGGGCAATGCAGTGCACTGGGGCCCCCTGCCTACACAATCACCCACGAGAATAAAAATGCAAGTAGTATTGTATTTTAGTATATATTGGTCCCTGTAATATGTATATAGTGAGGTATATCCTCCAGGTAGTAGTTGTACTCTTTTGTAGTATATAGTGTTCCCTGTGATATGTATATAGACTATATACACATTACAGGGAACACTATATACTACAAGAGAGTACAACTACTACCTGGAGGATATACCTTACTATATACATATTACAGGGACCAATATATACTACAAGAGAGTACAACTACCTGGAGTATATACCTTACTATATACATATTACAGGGACCATATATACTACAAGAGAGTACAACTAGGATGGAGTATATACCTTACTATATACATATTACAGGGAACACTATATACTACAAGAGTCTCTCTGTAATATGTATATAGTAAGGTATATACTCCAGCCTAGTTGTACTCTCTTGTAGTATATATGGTCCCTGTAATATGTATATAGTAAGGTATATATACTCCAGGTAGTAGTTGTACTCTCTTGTAGTATATAGTGTTCCCTGTAATATGTATATAGACTATATACATATAGTACATATATACATATATACATATAGACCTTACTATATACATATTACAGGGACCAATATATAGTAAGGTATATCCTCCAGGTACTAGTTGTCTGTTGTGTGGATGGAGAGAGAGAGTGAAAAAAAAAAAGAAAATCAAGCAGCCTTGCAGCTGGGCTGGCTGCCTTACCTTTCACAACGGCTGCACATGAAGGGAGAAGTTGGGTGGAGACGGAGGCCAGTCTTCTAGGCGCGTAGAAGAGGACGAGCCGATGAGGAGCTGTGCATCATGGGTCTGCTCTGCTCTCAGAACGTGACGTCACTGGTTGCTAGATGCCAATCGGCCTGGCCTTAGCAACCAGTGGACTCGAGCCACCGGCGGACAACAACGGGGGGGGGCGGCGGGGCCCGGCGGACAACGGGGGGGCCCTAGACCACCAGGTAAACGAAGTAATCTGGAGGATTCTGGCCTGTTGACAGTAATTGCCACCATGTGTGTGGGCTGTGGGGCCCCTTGGCAAGTGGGGCCCCCAGGCAACCGCCGGGCATGCCCTGGAAGTAACTGGGAAGAATATGACAGTGGCCAGCAAAGGATGTAACCGTTGCATCGCACTTTCATCTAAGATAACTATTTTTGACAGCTATTATAAAAATTAAAACCAGACTGATTATTGGACACAAGATGCAGTTTGCTTTAAATACTAATCTACAGCAGTGCAATATTAAAGAACATCTTGTGAAATCGTTCTCAGTTGCAAGGTGCTTTTTGTGACCATTTTAAGTACCACTGGTTCACCCTTTGTCTTCACCTCTGCTGCTGAATTTACCAATAACTCACCAGAGTAAGTCAAACGAGGAACAACTCAAAAAAATTCACCCTGTACCCTGCTGCTTTTGGGTCCTTTCACACAGGGTGGACCCCATCTGCGATCCACTTGCTCAGCAGGGGATCTGTCTGCTCATCCCCGCTGAGCAGGGGGATGACTGGTCTGTGTCTTCTCCGCTTATGCAGATTGGACATGGAACACAGCCCACTCTCCTCTATGGGCAGTCAGATGTAAACAGACAGCCTGTCCTTTTCCAACCGACTGCTGTCTGAGCTGCTGGACAGGAAGGGAATGGATTCTAATCTGTATTTTTAATGGATCAGTTTGAATGCCGGCAGGTGTAAACGGACACCTGTCCATTTACAACCACCGCTCCATAGAGGAGAATGGAGGTTCCGATCGGGTCCACCTGAAAAATGGACAGGTGGACCTGATCAGGACATTCGTGTGAAAGAGGCCATAGGCTCAAGCCTACAAATGTGGTTAATACTTACCTGACCGTAATTCACTCTGAAAATGCTGATTAAAACTTTAGTTACTTTTAGACCACTGTTTCTCTTTAACCACTTAAGCCCCGGAAGATTTTACCCCCTTCCTGACCAGGGTTTTTTTTTGCTATTTTTTTACTGCGTGACTTTAACGGACAATTGCGCATTTGTGCGACGCTGTACCTAAACAAATTTGACGTCCTTTTTTTCCCACAAACATAGCTTTCTTTTGGTGGTATTTGATCACCTGTGCGATTTTTTGATCATGCGCTATAAACAAAAAAAGAGCGTCAATTTTGCAAAAATAACAATATTTTTCAAATTTTTTTATATGAAATTCCCAAAAAAAATGTAAAAATCTAAATTTTTTAACATTTTCGGCCAATTTGTTTTATGCTACATATGTTTGGTAAAAAAAATCACAAAAAGCGTATTTTGATTGGTTTGCGCAAAAGTTATCGCGTTTACTAACAAAGGGAAAGATTTTTGTTATTTTTGGTGTTTTTTTTTTTAACGAGTAATGGCGGCGATCTGTGATTTTTTTTTTGTGGGACTGCGACATTGCGGCGGACAGATCGGACCCTTGACTGACATTTTTGACACTTTTGGGGTTACCAGTGACATTACTGCAGTAACCAGTGCTATACATATGCACTGTTACTGTAAAAATGACAGGGAAGGGGTTAAGCGTGTCCTAGGGGTGTGTTTCTAACTGTGATGGGACATGGCTACTAGTGTAAAAACAGAGATCAACGGTCCTACATAGTAGAACCGTCTGATCTCCATTTTTACACAGGGGAGAATGACAGGCGGCTTGTTTACATTAGCTGCGTGCCTTTCTCCCTTCCCGGCGAACGATCGCGAGTGACCAGCGGACATCGGGTCCGCCGGTCACACGCACAGACTACCCAGGGAACGAGCCGCGGCGGGCGTGCGCCTCAGCAGGTATTGGCTCACAAGCCGGTGACAGGCTAGTGACATACCGGTACGTCACTTTGCCTGGCCGGGGGGGCCGCCGCAGTATATGTACTTGCGGCGGTCAGCAAGTGGTTAAAATGTAAAAAAAAAAAAATAAATAACTAATAATTTTACATAATGCAACAACATCCACACATGTAGGCCATCCAACATTAGAGATTATTTTATTCTTCAAAAGCAAACACACCTTTAGCCCAGGTTCACACTGGAGCCATTGTGAAATCGTGCGAGTTTAGCTGAACACAAGCCGGCATTTCAGTCCGACTTCGGGGGCGATTTCACAGACATCTGTGCGGGTTCCTGCACAAATGTCTATGGAAATCACCCCCCAAAGCACCAAAAGGAGTACAGAAACTACTTTTGGGAATCGGTGCGGCACCGCAAAGTCAGCGTCGCACTGATTCGGACAGTGCCATTGCAGGCAATTGCCTCCAATTTGCCATGCGATTTGGCATGTCAGATCAGACCAATGTGAACGTGGGCTCAGACACACTTACTGACTAGTATTCCAATGTTTCTCTCCTCCCTCACTTCATTAATATGACCAAAGTGCTGACGGAGAGGGGCAAATAAGAATGCTGTGCTGGTGCCCAACGTCCTTCTTATGATGACCAATGATGTAATTGGTTGTTACAACACCGGTGGCTAGAAGGTTGTAATGGTGCACAATGAAAATCTGTGCCTTCATATAATGAAAGGGCAGGCTTGATCCCCCCTGCTGGCTTGTATACAGTTTTTTGGGATATTTTTAGGCCTTTTGCCAAGGCACCCCTGAAGAAACCTGAAGGCACCCCAGGGTTCCTGTGCACCCTGGTTGAAAAAGGCTGCCTTTAGACTTTGATCAACCTAGGAGAAGACAATTATCCTTCCAAGAATGTGTTTATTATTTTTTTTTTTCAGCTAAAAGGGTATTTGCATACATTGAATAATGTAACAAACAGACGCAAGTTGATTTTTAGGTTGTTTAGAGATTCTTAAGATTTAGTTTATTATTCTAAAAGTAGCCTGGAATTTTTGTTTCTATGTTCTTGCAAATATTTATCTTTTTTAACTGTGTTTAAGATATATATTTTGAGTGTAAATGCTTACATTGCAAGAGTGTTTAAGAAACAAAAGGCGATTGGTGTGCTGTTAGGCTAAAATTTGCAGGTCACCATTGTAATGAAACATTTAGTCTAAATGACCAGTTAAGGAGCTGTGTTTTCAAATTTGTTATATTGAATGCACAGCGTATATTTAAGTATTGTCTGCTTTTTTGCCAGTTCATCTTGAATATCGTCCAATTCATACTTTATATATATATATATATATATATATATATATATACACCGTTCACCTAATAACAATAGAATCCTCTCCTAATACCCCATGTACGGTATCTCACAAAAGTGAGTACAACCCTCAAGTTTTTGTAAATATTTTGTTATATATTTTTATGTGAAAAAACTGAAGAAATGACACGTTGCTACAATGTAAAGTAGTGAGTGTACAGCTTGTATAACAGTGTAAATTTGCTGTTCCCTCAAAATAACTCAACACACAGCCATTAAAGCGGTAGTATACCAATTTTTGTGACTTTTACCTACAGGTAAGTCTATAATAAGGCTTACCTGTAGGTACAATTAATATCTCCTAAACCTGCATGGTTTCGGAGATATTTGCAGTGCATGCAGCCTCTGACGCTAGCGGCACATGCGCTCTGAAGGTCCTTGCCGAGAAGTTGCCGGAAAGTTAATCCCCCGCGCGCATGCGCAGGAGTGACGTCATTGCGGCTTCAGCCACTCACAGCGCCGGAGCCGCTGAACACCGGAAGAGACGCCGAGGGATCATGTCCGCTCCCACAGCGGAGTCCAGGGGTCCGTGTCGGGGCTTCGTTTTAAGGTATTTCATAATGAGCTAGTATGCGATGCATACTAGCTCATTATGCCTTTGTCTTGCAGGGGTTTTTTTTTTTTTTTTTAGTATACAACCGCTTTATTGTCTAAGCCGCTGGCAACAAAAGTGAGTACACCCCTAAGTGGAAATATCTAGTGGGCCCAAAGTGTCAATATTTTGTGTGGCAACCATTATTTCCCAGCACTGCCTTCTTGGGCATGGAGTGCTTCACAGGTTGTCACTGGAGTCCTCTTCCACTCCTCCATGGTGACATCCCGGAGCTGGTGGATGTTACAGACCTTGCGCTCCTCCACCTTCCATTTGAGGATGCTCAATAGGGTTTAGGTGTGGGGACATGCTTGGCCAGTCCATCACCTTTACCCTCAGCTTATTTAGCAAGGTAGTGGTAGACTGCGGCCCAATCTCCAAGGGATCATGCTTTGCTTCAGTATGTCACAGTACACGTTGGCATTCGTGGTTCCCTCAATGAACTGTAGCTCCCCAGTGCCGGCAGCACTCACGCAGCCCCAGACCATGACACTCCCACCACCATGCTTTACTGTTGACTGTAAGCAAAACACAATTGTCTTTGTATTCCACACCTGGTTGCAGCCACACACGCTTGACACCATCTGAACCAAGTTTATCTTGGTCTATCAGACCACAGGACATGGTTCCAGTAATCCATGTCCTTAGTCTGCTTGTCTTCAGCAAACTGTTTGTAGGCTTTCTTGGGCATCATCTTTAGAAGAGGCTGCCTTCTGGGACAACAGCCATGCAGACCAATTTGATGCAGTGTGCAGCGTATGGTCTGCGCACTGACAGGCTGACCCCCCACCCCTTCAACCTCTGCAGCAATGCTGGCAGTACTCATACTTCTATTTTCCAAAGACAACCTCTGGATATGACGCTGAGCATATGCACTCAACTTCTTTGGTCGACCATGGTGAGGCCTGTTCTGAGTGGAACCTGTCCTGTAAATCCGCTGTATGGTCTTGGCCACCGTGCAGCAGCCCAGTTTCAGGGTCTTAGCAATCTTCTTATAGCCTAGGCCATCTTTATGTAGAGCAACAATAATTGTTTTCAGATCCTCAGAGAGTTCTTTGCCATGAGGTGCCATGTTGAACTTCCAGTGACCAGTATGAGAGAGTGAGAGTAATAACACCAAATTTAACACACCTGCTCCCCATTCACACCTGAGACCTTGTAACACGAATGAGGCACACAACACAGAGGAGGGAAAATAGCTAATTAAGCCCATTTTGGACATTTTCACTCACTTTTGTTGCCAGTGGTTTAGACATTAATAGCTGTGTGTTGAGTTATTTTTAGGGGACAGCAAATTTACACTGTTATACAAGCTGTACACTCACTACTTTACATTGTAGTGTCATTTCTTTAGTGTTGTCACATGAAAAGTGATAATAAAATATTTACAAGAATGTGAGGAGCGTGCTCACTTTTGTGAGATTCTGTATATACTGTACATGTTTTCCAACACCTACAACAGGGGTAGGCAACCTTTCAGATGTGGAGACATGAAAGAGGTCAAAGATCACAGGATTAAGTGGCCTTTTTTTTTTTTTTTAATAAATTAACTAGCAAGACCTAACTAAATATTAGGGATGACTTAAGGAAAACTTATAAACATCATAAAAAACTGTCACTGAACTTAGTCTACCTGAAAGTCAACATAAGTGAGCAAATCATTCACTTTCATTCACAATTTTCTCTTAGTTGGAGAGTATATGGTCACCCCCACAAGTCTGATGCAGGCAGTCTGTCATGAAGGCCGAACATCTGGTACTGCAGGCTGACTTGCTCGACTAGTGTCAGGCCTAAATGCAGGTCAGTAATAGGGTGGTCTATAGAGGTCAGTAATACATTGGGTGTAGAAAAGAATCACTCCCCTTTAAAATAATCACATTTTGTTGCTTTGCAGCTGGAAATGAAGACCGGCACAGTTTTTGATTTATCCAGCTGTATTTACTCATAACTTGCAACTAATAATATCCAAGTAAAATATATAACATTAACATGACAGAAAAAAAAATTAAAAAACCGAATCACTGAGTTGAAAAAAAAGATCACCCCTTGTGTCAATATTTTGCTCAACCACCTTTTGCTTGGATTACAGCCTTTAGTATTTTGGAATATGTCTCTACTAACTTTGCACATCAAGACTTTGCAATATTTGCCTGCTCATCTTTGCAGAACTGCTCAAGTTCAGTTAAATTTGATGATGACTGTTTGTGTACTGCAGTCTTCAAGTCATTCCTCAGATTGTCAATGGAGTTTAAGTCTCGGCTCTAACGAGACCATGCAAATACATTCACCTTATAAGCTTATAATGGAATGCCAAATATAACTACTGTTTCTATTGTTTATTACAATGCTGATATTATAAAATGAAAGTGTATGCAGTGACCAAAGAACTCCTTAACCTCTTGCCGACGGAGCCATACTCGAATGACAGCTACAGCGCTGTTGGCTTATTCTAGGAGGACGTACAATGATGTCCGTGTCCATGCTCGCCAGGTTCACCGCACCCGGCTCATCACGGATTGTGGTAAAGGGCCAATGACAACGGCCCTTTATCACGTGATTCCTTCTTTCAATGACTGAGCGATCTTTTGTCAACAAACTGGTGCATGTCTGGTACAGCTCTCTCCTCGCACGCTATACACACTGATCGGTGCAGTGTGCGAGGAGAGAGATTGCAACAGTGCTCCCCTGTGCCTCATTCATGCCCATCTGTGCCTCATTCATGCCCATCTGTGCCACATCTATGCCTCATCCGTGCCCACCCATGCCTCATCCGTGTCTCATCCATGCCACATCAGTGCTCATCAGTGCCACATCAGTGCTCATTCATGCCACTACTGTGCTTATCAGTGCCCTACATTGCCTCACAAAAGTGTAATAGGTAGTCAGGAAATTAGATTTGTAATTTTATGTCCCTAGAGCACCTTATGGTGCTCCCTGAATTTTGGGCCTCTGTATGTGGCCAGGTTGTGTAAAATTTCACATATGTGGTATTGCCATACCCAGGAGGAGTAGCAGAATGTATTTTGGGGTGTAATTTTTGCTATGTTCGTGCTATAGAAATATCTTATAAGTGGTCAACTTTGTATAAAAAATATGCTTTTTTTATTTTCTTTCCACGTTTTCCAAAAACTTGTGGGAAAAAATGACATGTTCAAAAGACTCATTATGCCTCCTAGATTATGTAATGTGGTGTTTGCTTTCCAAAATGGAGTAATTTTGTGGGCATTTCAATTGTCCTGGTGCTCCAGGGTCTTCATGTGATAGGTTGTCAGGAAATGAGGTGCTGCTTGCATGTTGGGCCTCTATATGTGGTCAGAATGTGTAAAAGTCTCACATGTGGTATCACCATACTCAGGAGGAGTAACAGAATGTATGTTGGGGTGTAGTTGCAAGTATGCATATACAGTGTGTGAAAAGTAACTTGGTAATATGACAATTTTGTGGAAAAAAAACTATTCATTTTGCAAAGAATTGTGGGGAAAAAATGACAACTTAAAAAAACTCACAATGCCTCTTACTAAATACCTTGGACTGTCTACTTTCCAAAAAGTGTTCATTTAGGGGGTATTTGTACTGTCCTGGCTTTCTCAAGGCCGTCAGTACATCAGGTATGATCAATTTTCAATGATTGGCAACATACCTTGTAGACTCTATAACCTTCACAAAGACCAAATAATATATACTTATTTGGGTTATTTTTACCAAAGATATGTAGCAGTATAAATTTTGGCCAAAATTTATGAAGAAAAATTACTAATTTGCAAAATGTTATAACTGAAATGAAGAGAAATGCCTTTTTTTAACAACATTTTTGGACTTTTTTAATTTATAGTGCAAAAAAAAAAAAAAAACAGTGATGATTAAATACCACCAAAAGAAAGCTCTATTTGTGTGGGAAAAAAGGGGACAAAAATGTCATATGGGTACAGGGTTGCATGACTGAGTAATTGCCATTCAAAATGTGAGAGTACTGAAAGCTGAAAATTGGCCTGGTTAGAAAGTAGGTATAAGTGCCCAGTGGGTAAATGGTTAATTGGATTTGCAGGATGTCCAACATCAACTGAAATAACCCTGCTGCCACTAAGAACAATGAATATTATTTTGATACAGTGAATATTGCATTCAATAAACATGGGCTGTGTGTTCTGTGTCTTTTTATCTCTTGTAGACAGATCTGGCAAATATAATTTGTTGTTCCTATAATTAGCTAAACTCTGGATTTAGTGTTCTGTATAAACCTCCAGTTTCACAAATGCAATAAAGAGTTTCTGGTGTTTTATCTTACATTCCATATGCCCTGGAGTCAGGGATTTATCCATTACCACAATGATCTTTACAGTTCTTCCCATCCAGAGTGGCTGAAATCATGCTAATACATAGCACATGTTAAGACTATTCTGGAGTCAGTCATCCTATGTATTATTAATGTCAGAATTCCACAGGTTTTGTAGGCAGAAATGATATCATTTCTTTGCTGACTTAGCAGATAATAGCCTGTGCTAGTTTGCAGGGAGATAGCTCATGTTACCTACTTCTCTGCCTTTATTTGCAGTTCCTGAAGTAGGCTTGGGTTAGTTACTGTACTGTAGAACTATAGTAAGACCTTGAATTGAGAGTTACTTGGTTTGAGAGCATTTGTAAGACAAGCAAAAAATGTTTTTATTAATTTTTGTCTTGATATACAAGTATAGTAATTTCACAACTGAGTATAAAAGAGAAGAGAGGTGCCTCTAAGTTTAGCAATATGGTTACATTTAATGAAGGTTCAGCATTTTGCAACTCACATGGTTGATGATTAAAACAGGCACATCTACAGTGGGTACGGAAAGTATTCAGACCCCCTTAAATTTTTCACTCTTTGTTATATTGCAGCCATTTGCTAAAATCATTTAAGTTCATTCTTCTTCCTCATGAATATACACATAGCACCCCATACTGACAGAAAAACAGAGAATTGTTGACATTGTTGCAGATTTATTAAAAAAGAAAAACTGAAATATCAAATGGTCCTAAGTATTCAGACCCTTTGCTCAGTATTTAGTAGAAGCCCCCTTTTGATCTAATACAGCCAGGAGTCTTTTTGGGAAAGATGCAACAAGTCTTTCACACCTGGATTTGGGGATCCTCTGCCATTCCTCCTTGCAGATCCTCTCCAGTTCTGTCAGGTTGGATGGTAAACGTTGGTGGACAGCCATTTTTAGGTCTCTCCAGAGATGCTCAATTGGGTTTAAGTCAGGGCTCTGGCTGGGCCATTCAAGAACAGTCACGGAGTTGTTGTGAAGCCACTCCTTCGTTATTTTAGCTGTGTGCTTAGGGTCATTGTCTTGTTGGAAGGTAAACCTTCGGCCCAGTCTGAGGTCCAGAGCACTCTGGAGAAGGTTTTTGTCCAGGATATCCCTGTACTTGGCCGCATTCATCTTTCCCTCGATTGCAACCAGTCGTCCTGTCCCTGCAGCTGAAAAACACCCCCACAGCATGATGCTGCCACCACCATGCTTCACTGTTGGTATTGGACAGGTGATGAGCAGTGCCTGGTTTTCTCCACACATACCGCTTAGAATTAAGGCCAAAAAGTTCTATTTTGGTCTCATCAGACCAGAGAATCTTATTTCTCACCATCTTGGAGTCCTTCAGGTGTTTTTTAGCAAACTCCATGCGGGCTTTCATGTGTCTTACACTGAGGAGAGGCTTCCGTCGGGCCACTCTGCCATAAAGCCCCGACTGGCGGAGGGCTGCAGTGATGGTTGACTTTCTACAACTTTCTCCCATCTCCTGACTGCATCTCTGGAGCTCAGCCACAGTGATCTTTGGGTTCTTCTTTACCTCTCTCACCAAGGCTCTTCTCCCCCGATAGCTCAGTTTGGCCGGACGGCCAGCTCTAGGAAGGGTTCTGGTCGTCCCAAACGTCTTCCATTTGAGGATTATGGAGGCCACTGTGCTCTTAGGAACCTTAAGTGCAGCAGAAATCTTTTTGTAACCTTGGCCAGATCTGTGCCTTGCCACAATTCTGTCTCTGAGCTCTTCAGGCAGTTCCTTTGACCTCATGATTCTCATTTGCTCTGACATGCATTGTGATCTGGAAGGTCTTATATAGACAGGTGTGTGGCTTTCCTAATCAAGTCCAATCAGTATAATCAAACACAGCTGGACTCAAATGGAGGTGTAGAACCATCTCAAGGATGATCAGAAGAAATGGAAAGCACCTGAGTTAAATATATGAGTGTCACAGCAAAGGGTCTGAATACTTAGGACCATGTGATATTTCAGTTTTTCTTTTTTAATAAATCTGCAACAATGTCAACAATTCTGTGTTTTTCTGTCAGTATGGGGTGCTATGTGTACATTTATGAGGAAGAAGAATGAACTTAAATGATTTTAGCAAATGGCTGCAATATAACAAAGAGTGAAAAATTTAAGGGGGTCTGAATACTTTCCGTACCCACTGTAAGTATGTAGGCACCTGGGGTAAAGCTGTCCACATAGACCATCTTCCTCACAGCCATCAACGTCATCCCTTCCACACTGCGCTCCATGAGCGCTTCAAGCCTTGCTTTCAGATCGCTCTACTGCAGGGTAGTCTTCCCAGTCACTACTGCACACTGAGACGGTGAGAGCCAGCAATGAGGAGGATGGTTTATGTGGACAGGCTTACCCCAGATGCCTGCATTCTTAGATGTGCCTTTTTTAATCATTAACCATGTGAGTTGCTAAATCTTCATTCGGTGTAACCATATTGCTACACTTAGAGTTGCCTCTCTTAGGCCCTGTTCACACCTGAGTGTTGTTCAGCTCGTAAAACACTCATCTCTGAAGTCCCAAAACACCAAACAAGCAAAATCCCATTCATTTCAATGGCCCCTGTTCACATCTGAGCGTTTTGTCACCTGAAGCAAAACACCTGAAGCTCAAAAATGACTTGAGCTTCTTTTTTGGCAGATTACAAGCGTTTTTGGCCAGATGTCAATGCTTGCCTCCAAACACCTGAAAAACGCCCCCAAAAAACACTTGAAAACTTTATGCTCAGGTGTGAATGGAGTCTTATACTCCGTAGCTCCTGCTGGATTTTGCTTCTAATCCCCTTGTGGAGGCTGCCATTTGTGGATGGACATTTTATGGTTATACAACATTGCTATAATTTTTTTATATGGACTATAAACTGAAGGACCTATGAATAAATGGTTGTGGAATGAATCATCTGAGTTTCCATTATTTCTTATAGGGAAATTTGCTTTGATATACGAATGCTTTGGATTACAAGCATGTTTTCGGAACTCATGGGCATCCGCAGAACTTTTTTCAGGGGGGGGGCATCATTTTAAAGAGGAAGTAAACCCTCCTCTACAACTTGTACCTATAGGCAAGCCTATGATAAGGCTTACCTATAGGTACTGTAAATATCTCCTAAACATGCACCGTTTAGGAGATATTTACCTTACATGTCGCCAGTGACGTCACTGGCGCATGCGCTCTGAAGGAACGGCCGATCGTGCCGTTCCTTCAGAGCCCCGTGCCGTGACTGTCGGCTCCCGCGCGCGTGCGCGGGAGTGACGTCACCGCGGCTCCGGCCAATCAGATGGCCGGATGCCGCGATCCCGGAAGACGGGCGACTAGACATGTCGCCCGTCATAGAGGTGAGTGAGCGGCACGGCGGGGGCTCGTTCTGAGGTAAGTATTGCATAATGAGCTAATATGCGATGCATACTAGCTCATTATGTCTTTCTTTTGCAGGGTGTAAAAAAAAAAAAAAAAAAATCAAACGAGTTTACAACCTCTTTAAGGTCACCCGTGCTCCGCCCCTTTTTGACAGTGTCATGAAGGGGAGGGGCTTAGTCATTATCAAATAAAGCGCAGGCATGCAGGTTTAAGAAACCTGATGCAAAAGCTTAATAGAAGGATCAATCTGCCATTGTCTGATTAGCAATTTCTCTTTTTTTTTGGTTTACACTATTGATTTCCACATTATTTATACACACATGATCAAGGCACTACAACTGCCTGTCCGTTTTCATCCGATCCGATCCTATTAGTAAATACAGCTGGTACTACTTGTCGTCCTCCAGGCTGTATAGATAGATCTACTCATTATAACAGTATATAACAGCAGTAGATGTAGTATTTATGTAGAGAAATTAGAGATCTGTGACTCTATAGGTTCAGCAAACAGGATCCCAGGCGCAGCTGGTACTTGTAGTCCCCCCAGGCTGTATAGATCTATGCACTATAATATTAGATGTCATATGTCTGTTTTCTAATTAGAGATTAGGGACTCCATAAGCAAAGCAGACAGGAGGACCCCAGGTGAAGTTGGTACTTGTAGTCCACAGGCTGTACAGATCTGCTCATCATTATTATATAACAGCAGTAGATGTCTAATGTCTTATGTGTGCAGAACAAAGGGAGATCTGGGGCTCTATAGGCTGAGCAGACAGTATCCCTGGTGCTTGCAGCTGGTACCTGTAGTCCACCAGGGCCCAGGCTGTAAAGATCTGCTCAGCTCACTCACTAAGCACTATAATATTATATAACAGGCAGCAGGTCAGCAATAGATGTAGTAATAATGATGTCACTCACATGGATGTCAGTTGTCAGTATGACAGTCAGTATTTCAATGTAATTGAGATAAAGAAAGAAAACCCACGCTATGAAGATGTAAAGGAATGAAAGGGCTGCAGCCTCCCTAAAATATAGCGATGCTATATCTAAATAATGGGTGTATAAAGGGATAGGGAATTTGGCGCTGCTTAAGGGGGTATTATAAATAAATATCAAAATTCAATTTTATAGACTCTTATATATGTAGGTATATATCTCTTAGACCTCTACTTATTCATAGCCATATTGTATATAAGTATAAAGTGACTGGTGTTAAAAAAGTGATATAGTGCTGTGTAATAAGTAAATTCAATAGAATATATCTAAAAACACATAAATTGATTCCTTTGAGTGACACTGTAAAAATGCAATTAAAATTTTAAATATAAATACATATGTGGTAAATCAAAATATATTATAAATCAATATAAATATTATGATGATTAAACGAGTGATCTGTGCATATAAGCAATAAGGTGCGAGGTGATTGGTGACTCAAAATATAGACATGGTATATAACTAGCAATTATATATACACTCTTAATGTGCCAAGTGATAAGTGTATGGGGAATACGGTCAGGGCCGGCCTTTGGGGTGTGCGAGCTGTGCGGCCGCACAGGGCGCCATTGGCAACAGGGGCGCTGTGCGGCCATCACAGCTCGCAGATGATCAGGCCACACAGCGGGAGGTAAGCGGCAACTGCGGCCTGGAGGTTCAGTGTGGGGGTCTCTGATGTAAGGGGGGCTCTGTGTGGGGGGGCCTCTGATGTAAGGGGAGCTCTGTGTGGGGGTCTCTGATGTAAGGGGGGCTCTGTGTGGGGGGGTCTCTGATGTAAGGGGGGCTCTCTGATGTAAGGGGAGGCTCTGGGGGGATCTCTAATGTAAGGGGGTCTTTGATGTAAGGGGGGGCTCTGTGGGGATCTCTAATGTAAAGGGGTATTTGATGTAAGGGGGGCTCTGTGAGGTGTCTCTAATGTAAGGGGGGCTAAGTTATTAGTGATCATAAAAAAAGTCAAATAAAGTGCAAAAAAGTGCAAGAAAATGTGCGGGGGGAGGGAGCAGTCACGCGCGCGGTGGGGGGGGGGGGCGCCACAGGAGTAGCTCACACAGGGCGCCTGAACACCTAAGGCCGGCCCTGAATACGGTATATTCCCAGGGATCCAAAACAAACTGGAAAAAATATATATAGGTGCAGATATATCAATACACTCCACTCAAAGTATATCTCAGATTAATTTAAACATAAAAAAGATGTGACATGGTAAATAAAGTTCATGACAAGAAAACTTACCCTGTCTCTCTCTCTTCTTCACCGCTCAGCCAGGTCATAGCAGCAGGTCACTCACTCTGTCACTCCAAAGCCCGGCCGCAGCGCTGCCTCTCCCGCCTCCTCTCTGGGGTACGCTGACGCTGAGGCTCCTCTCTCCTCTGCGGGCCGCAGCTCCGCCCCTTGCTGAGCTGAGTGACATTAGCAGCAGCCAGTAGGGAATCCCCGGCCCGCCCCCTGCAGCTGTTGTCTCTCGGAAGGGCAGGAGAGGACCGAGGACGGAGAGAGGATGGAGCCAGAGCCGGCGGGCTGGCGGATCAGCACTGCGCTCGTGCGCTGCTAATAAGTGTGATATCGGTGTGTGATATTCCAGGGGGGGGCACTCGCCCTCCCTTGCCCCCTGCTGCGGACGCCCATGCCGGAACTAATTATCCTCGTAATCCAAGGTTTTACTGTAATATATAAAATTGTTCATGTGACATAAAAGACACAGGATTGCATTTTAAAATGTGTACAGTATTAGCCAACTGTGTCAGGCAAGTGACATGCTATACTGTATACACCAATCGACATAACTTTCTGACCATTGACAGGTTACGTGAATAAAATTAATTATCTTGTTACAATAGCATCTGAAATTCAGAGGGATATATTAGGCTGCAAGTAAGAATGATCTCTCTGCAGTTCATGTGTTGAAAGCAGAAAAAAAAAAAAACGTTTTGTTGTGTATGGGGCTGTGTGGCTGCAGACTGGCCAGTGTGTCCATACTGACCCGTGTTCACAGCCAAAAGTGCCTATAATGGGAACATGAGCATCAGAACTGGACCACACAGCGATAGAAGAAAGTGCCCTGGTATGATGAATCACATTTCTGGTACATTATGTGGATGACCAAGTGCCTGTGCGGGACTTTCCTGGGGACGGAGAGATAGCAGCAAGGAGGCAGGCTGATGCCTTGGGCACTGTTCTACTTGGAAACCTTGGTCCTGACAGAATATCTTCAGAGGTCTAGTGCCATCAATGCCTTGACCAGTCAGGGCTCTTTTGGCAGCAAAGGGGAACCTATCCAATATTAGGTGGGTAGTATTTAAAAAAGATCCTGTAAAGAAAAGGTCTCCATCTTTGCTACATTTGCTTGTATCTCACTAGGTGAAAAAAGCAATAATCCAATTTGTCCTCATGCAGCAACATATACTTTTCTTTCTTTTGCCCTCTCTTTCCACTCCGTTCAGCCACCAGTAAAAAATGAAAGTCCTATGTACAGTAAGCTACAAGTCACCAGACCTATAGCTTCCACAGGGCTACGGATTCTCAGCGACATTGACATAGGCCCATCCTGGTCATATGCAGTGAGCAGGGCCAGACTGGCCTACCGGGATACTGGGAAATTTCCCAGTAGGCCGGCAAGTACGCCTGTCCTGGGGCCGCTTTGAGGGCAGTGGCGCCCAATAAAGAACATGTCTCCCGGCCCGGCTGACATGGAAACTGCGCATGCGCTGTTCCGAAGATTGCCGGGCTCGGGAAAGCTCTTCGGCATTTTCGGCCATACAACGCATGCGCAGATCCAGTGACGTAATGGTGCCGGGCGGCGCCATTTTTAAATGTATTTCCACTGGTCTCCATGGTGCAGCCTCTGGTCAGTGATCACCTGTTCTCTACCATCCATTGCACAGCCTCTGACCACCTGTCATATTTTGCTCTCCTGTCCCATCCAATGCACAGCCTCTGACCACCTGTCCTGTGTTTCTATCTTGTACCATGTCCACACAGCCTCTGACCTCTCCTGTACCATGTCCGCATAGCCTCTGACCTCTTCTTTACCATGTCCGCAGCCCCTGACCTCTCCTGTACCATGTCCGCAGCCTCTGACATCTCCTGCACCATGTCCGCACAGCCCCTGACCTCAGCTGCACCATGTCCGCACAGCCTCTGACATCTCCTGTACCATGTCCGCACAGCCTCTGACATCTCCTGTACCATGTCCGCTCAGCCTCTGACATCTCCTGTACCATGTCCGCACAGGCTCTGACATGTCCTGTACCATGTCTGCACAGCCTCTGACATGTCCTGTACCATTTCCGCACAACCTCTGACATCTCCTGTACCATGTCCGCAGCCTCTGACATCTCCTGCACCATATCCGCACAGCCCCTGACATCTCCTGTACCATGTCCGCCCAGCACCTGACATCTCCTCTACCATGTCCACACATTCTCTAACATCTCCTGTACCATGTCCGCACAGCCTCTGACAACTCCTGTACCATGTCCGCACAGACCCTGACATGTCCTGTACCATGTCCGCACAGCCCCTGGCATCTCCTGTTCCATGTCCGCACATCCTTTGACATCTCCTGTGCCCTGTCCGCACAGCCCCTGACATCTCCTGTACCATGTCCGCACAGCCCGACATCTCCTGTGCCATGTCCGCACAGCCCCTGACATCTCCTGTACCATGTCTGCACAGCCCCTGACATCTCCTGTATCATGTCCGCACAGCCTCTGACATCTCCTGCGCCATGTCTGCACATCATCTGACATCTCCTGCGCCATGTCCGCACATCCCCTGACATCTCCTGTACCATGTCCGCACAGCCCCTGACATCTCCTGTGCCATGTCCGCACAGCCCCTGACATCTCCTGTGCCATGTCCGCACAGCCTCTGACATCTCCTGTGCCATGTCCGCACATCCTCTGACATCTCCTGTGCCTTGTCCGCACAGCCCCTGACATCTCCTGTACCATGTCTGCACAGCCCCTGACATCTCCTGTACCATGTCCGCACAGCCCCTGACATCTCCAGTGCCATGTCCGCACAGCCCCTGACATCTCCTGTACCATGTCTGCACAGCCCCTGACATCTCCTGTACCATGTCCGCACAGCCTCTGACAACTCCTGTACCATGTCCGCACAGACCCTAACATCTCCTGTACCATGTCCGCACAGCCCCTGACATCTCCTGTACCATGTCCGCACAGCCCCTGACATCTCCTGTACCATGTCCGCACAGCCCCTGACATCTCCTGTGCCATGTCCGCACAGCCTCTGACATCTCCTGTGCCATGTCTGCACAGCCCCTGACATCTCCTGTACCATGTCCGCACAGCCTATGACATATTCTGTACCATGTCCACACAGCCATTGACATCTCTTGTACCGTGTCCGCACAGCCTAAGACGTCTCCTGTTCCATCCAATATGCAGCCTCTGACCATCTGTCCTGTGTTGCTATGCTGTAGCATATATTGCCAGAACATATCTGTCTTATCTATATATAATACACTTTTCAAATGTGCTTTAAAATGCATGGTTTTCCCTTTTATGAACAAGAAAATAATGACGTTCTGCTGTTGGGCTGGTATAATAATACTATGGGGCTGGTATGAAATTATTTCCAGGGCTGGTTTTTATTCCCAGTCCGGCCCTGCCAAGAATTGCTGCATAGTTCCTTTAGCTGCTGCCACTGATGGACTGGTGAGGGAGTGAAGGAAACTAAGTATATACTGGAAAAGGGGGACCAGTAAAAAGAACAATTGGCTTTGCCCTATTAGGATTTGTATTATTTAAACTACTTCTCCAGGCAGCAACATTAGTTTGTTTTGTATGAAGTGGGAAGATGCTGTTTATCTAAGTACGATGACATGTATGGATACTTTTGCCTCAGTACACCAATTCGGTCCAGTTAGCACTGGAATACTGAAACGAGGTATGCCCTTCAGGCCTTTCCAACACACAAGCTCTTATAAAAACTGTCTGTTTTGTCCATACTACCCAAGCCACATTCAGCTCCAGGGTCTCTATTGCAAGTTGTAAAATTATCTGTTTATGGTGATATTGTAGCTTTTTCCCCTCCAGATTTTAAAGAGGAACTACGGATGACCTCCCCTTTTTTTCCCCCCCCCCAACTTACCTGATGGTGGTATCTGCACATTTCAGATACTCACCAATCCAGTGGATCCAGCGTTGAACTGCTGAGATCATCTAATGGCTGGCCACAGCTTCACCCCGTGCCACCATGTTCTATCTGATCAAGAGGCCCGCCGCCTCTTCCGCCAATAGGCCCATGTGATGTACATATCCCAGGAGGCACCCCTTTCATCCCTTTCATTTTGTTTACATCTTTATCTTTGGAAAATTAATATTAAATTGGAAATTTGTAATAAATTACCACTTTCTGCTCTGGCCAATTCTGACATTTCTCACATACATAATAAAATCTGCATTTTGTTCTTGCTTAAAAGTTACTTAGAACCCTCAAACGTTATATTTTTTTTCGGAAAGCAGGGGCCATAGAGCATACAATGGTGGCTGTTGCATTTTTTTATGTTGCATGATATTTGCACAGCTGTTTATCAAATGCAAATTTTCAGGAAAAAATATGTAAATGCATTTTTAGTACACACAAACACAATATAATATCCAATTTTTTTTTTTATAAAATATAAAAGATTATGTTGCACTGAGTAAACAGATACCAAACATGTTAAGATTTTAAATTTCACACGCCTGTGAAATGGCGACAAACTAAAGTACATAAAATGTCTTCATAGGCAGTGCTTTAACCACTTCAGCCCGGAAGGTTTTACCCCTTTAATGACCAGGCCATTTTTGCGAAACGGCACTGCGTTATTTTAACTAACAATTCCGTGGCTGTGTGATGCTGTACCCAAATAAAATTGATGGTCTTTTCTTCCCACAAATAGAGCTTTCTTTTGTGGTATTTGATCACCTCTGCGGGTTTTATTTTTTACGCTATAAACAAAAAGGGAGCGAAAGAAAAAGAAAAAAAAAAACAATCTTTTTTTACTTTCTGCTATAAAACATATTCATTAAAAAAATGTTAAAAAAATCTAATTTCTTCATCAATTTGGGCCAATATGTATTCTGCTACATATTTTTGGCAAAAAAAAATCCCAATAAGTGTATATTGATTGGTTTGTGCAAAAGTTATCGCGTCTACAAACTATGGGATACAGTATTTTTTATGGCATTTTTATTTTTTTTTTACTAGTAATGGTGGCAATCAGCAATTTTCTAGCGGGACTGCGACAATGCGGAGGACAAATTGGACACCTAACTGCCACTTTTTTAGTAACCAATGACATTATTACAGTGATCAGTGCTAAAAATATGCACTGTTACTAATGACACTGGCTGGGAAGGAGTTAACATCAGGGATGATCAAAGGGTTAAGTGTGCTCCTAGCTGGTGCTTGCCAACTGTGGGGGGATAATCTGACTGGATTAAGACAGAGATCGGTGTTCCTGCTTAGCAGAAACACAAGATCTTCATCTTCTTCCCTGTCAGAACGACGCTCTGCCTTGTTTACATAGACAGATCGCCGTTCTGCCTCACTGGGCAATGAACGCGAGTGGCCAGCGGACTTCGGGTCTGCCGGACCCGTTGATTGACATCCCTGTTAGCCAGTCACAGCGCGATCGTGCCTCCGGAGGTGCGATGGTGCCATCTAGTGGCTATTGCCCAAAATCACGTACAGGTACATAATTTTGCACAATAGAGTCAACCTGCCGCAGTAAATGTTTGCTAGGCGGTCGGCAAGTGGTTAAAGAATAAGTTCACTTTTCTTTTTTTTTCTCTAAATTCAAGCTCCTCTATGTACCAATATAGCATTAATGAAATTCTTTTGCAGAAATAAAAAAGCTTTATATTTATCACATACAACCCTTACCTCCATGTCAGTGCATGTTTTATTTAGCACCGATCAATGTATTAGTGTCACTGGTCCCCAAAAAGGGTCACTTTGTGTCAGATTTGTTCGCCACAATGTCACAGTCCCACTAAAAATTGCTGATCACCACCATTACTAATGAAAAAAATAAAAAGTCCATAAATCTATCCCATAGTTTTTAGTCGCTATAACTTTTGCGCAAACCAATCACAATACGATTTTTGGGATTTTTTAAATCAAAAATATGTAGCAGAATACAAATTGGCCTAAACCGATGAAGAAATTCGATTTTTTAAATTTTTTATTGCAAATGCTTTATAGCAGAAAGTAAAAAATATTGTCTTCTTTTTCAAAATTGCTTTTTGTTTATAGCGCAAAAAATAAATATCACAAAGGTGATCAAATACCATCAAAAGAAAGCTTTATTTGTGGGGAAAAAAAGGACATATGTTTTATTTGGGTTCAGCGTCGCACGACTGCGCAATTGTCAGTTAAATCAATGCAGTGCCTTATCGCAAATAAAAGGCCTGGTCAGGAAGGGGGTAAAACCTTCTGGGGCTGAAGTGGTTAAAACCACTGCTCCTGAAAAAAGGATTGTATTAAAAATACTTTTTGCATTGATACATGTCCCCCAGGGTGTAACCCAGACTCCCATACCCCATTTATGGTCAATTACTTGCATTCAAGCCTTCAAAATGGGCACTTTTGATTTTTCCTGTAAAACTGCCATAGACTTCAAAGGGGTTCGCCATTCGGGTTAGAAAATTCCCCTGTTTGGGAGTTCTGCTGCAAACTGAACAGGGGGGTGTTCGGCCCATGTCTACCCCTCAGGTGCATGGTTTTCTGATGCAATCAATCTGCGATCACCGTTCTCACTAAATGCATCTTGCGTTGATCACTCATTTGGCAGAGTGTGCAGGAGCTATTTGGATAACGGTGATATTGAAAACAGGAGAAGTGTGTCCTGGGTGCTGTATAGTGTATGGAAACCTTTATACACCTAAAATGGACTATTTGAGCTTTCTTTGCCAATAATTGTTAGCGGCACACCAAACGCATAAGCAAACACACATTTTGCTTTGCACACAATTGGCAATGCCGCAAAATGCCCAGTAAAAAAGTGCAACCCGCATTATGACAAAATGCCCCATGAGCTACTTTGCCGCATGTAGCGTAGCCCATGGAAATCAATGGGCTGCCCTATGTGTGTCACTGGAAAAAAACTAGCTAAAAACATCCACTCCAACTATGCTAGTGTAAGGTTCTGGCACTCTCAGTGCCTCCTATCACATTTATTCCGGGTGATTTCCATCTACCTAGACAGAAGAAACACATATAGGTGTGTTTCACTTTAAGGCTGAAGCTGTCATCACCCAGCGCCGGACTAGATGGCTATTTAGGGCGTCGGTTCTCACTCACATGTGTTCGTTCAAACACCAGTACCTGGATACTAATCTTGCTTGAAGCTTCCATGCTTGCAAGCTCTCCTCGCTGACGAACCTCGCTGCGCTGATCCCTGCATCCTGCTACTGGATCATCCGAATCTCCTGAGCGATCCTTCGGCTATCGCTATTAGTGCTAAGTACCCCACAGGGGAAATCTCTATAGACTTGTACTAGGCTTACACTATTTAGCTCTGCATAGCAAGGACTGTCTTTTACATCTGCATAACTAGATTGCTAGCTCTTGAGGCTACTGCTACTATTTCCTGCACTGGGTTGATCTCTCCTGTATGCACCTGCTACTCTGTCATCTGTATCATACATGATCGCTAACCCTTCCTGCATCCATCTGCACTGTCTCACCTCAAGTGTCTGTCACCTACCACTTCCACTCAAACCTATCCCTAAGACCTTTATCATTGTCTTACCACATGTATATAAAGTCACACTAGGAACCAGCTTAATTACTGTGTGTATTTACTGGCTGAAATAAGACCTTCCATACATGATGAGTCATTGAGGTTGGGATTGGTATCTCAGCATATCTCCTACATGACTACTGACGTGGAACTACTTCTGCAGCTGAAAATCCACACCTTATAAGAAACGCAAGAAGCGTTACAGCTAGGTGTGAATGAGGTCTGAAGCTGAAATTGGTTTGTTTACGCAAGAACAATGAGGCTCCATTCACATCTGTGCATTTCCAACTGCATGGCAAACCACACAGAAAATGTGGGCTTTGTCTTTCAGAAAGGCGCTGCAAATGCACCAAAAATCATGTAAAAAATACACCAAAGTCCGCTCTAAAAAAACGTTCTGTAATTTCTTTGGTGCAAATTTTTTGCATAGAGCCACCTATTCAAGTGCCCTACGTCTGACGAGCAAAAATGCTCTAAAATAAAAAACAAAATGCATATAGGAATGTGATAGCTGGGACAGGGACAGGTACTCTTTATGGAGAGATTGGGGATCTTTAAGATGCCTGATCCCTCCTTTGCCCTCCAAAATATCTGATCAAATGGAGACTGGTTTAATAAGATGATTGTTTGGCTGGTAACGGGTGGTAAACAAACAACCGAAACTGGAAATGATGAAATTCTTGTTGCTTCCAGGATCATTCATCACAGAGGAAAGGGAGGAATGGACCTCCCAGGCTACCTGGTACCCCCAAGCCACCCGGTGCAAAAGGAGTGCCCGGTAAGAGTGGAGGGGATCGATTACCAAATCGTCACGTGACCGCCCGCCACTCTCTTTTACTGATCTAAGGATTACAGTGGGAGGGGCTGAGTTTACCCTCTGACGTCAGCCATGCGGTCATGTGACCGTATATTGGCAATGTGAAAAAAGGCATTTAGCTGCAGTATTTAAAAAACACACTGTGCAGTACATCTGATTGTCTTTTCTAAAATAGAAGCATGTATTTAAAAAAGAACTAAGCCCTATTTGCATCTAAAATGGGCATGTAACCTATTTCCAAAGTAATAATAAAAAAACAATAAGTAATTTACTGAGAAAGGAGCACTTTATTGTTTGCCTTCACATCCTCCTAACTATAATTGAGGTTCTTTTTTTTTTAAATTAGTTTTGATTTGAGTAGGCATTTGTTAGAACCTCTGCCAGATATTTTTGCCATCTGACAACCCAAAAGTCATTAGTTATTCTCCAGTGGAGAAACCTGTTCCAGTGACATCTCTAAGAGTAAATTTCCCCTCATTTTGGGAGATTTACTGTCTGTGTATGGCCCAATTTGTCCCCAACAGGGCACATACAGCTAAAAAAAAAAGACATAGGGCTTAACCATTACCTATCCTATCTAAAAACTATAAAATACAGTAGTTGGCTTTAGATACACTTCAATTTCAAAATGAAAAACCCATTCGTCCTCCAGAGCTCAGTTTGAATTATATTTATGCTGCTCCGTTTTAATTGAAGGGGTCACAGATTGTTTAATCACTGTCCAAATTGACCATCGGAAGGGGAGGGGAGAAAAGCACCACAGAGATATGCTGACTTCCCGAGACTGTACAGGTATATTACATTTATGTATATAATCATTCCATTCATTCATTACTTTACAATGAAGAATGGGGAAAATATTGCTCCAACTACAGAAAATGGCTAAGAAAAATGCAGCTTCACTGATATCTGTGGTAATATTGGTCTGTTGCGAGATTTGCTTTAGTTAACAAAAATATGATTTTTCCAAGAATATCAAATAATTGTGTTTCTTACCTGTCATCAGACAAAGCAGGGGGTGCTTTTTCAGGCATTTATTCTAAGTCAAAAACATGAAACAGCTAAGCTATTGACGCTAGAGGAAGATAAGAATCCATTATAGCTTTACTTGTTCCAGGTCTGTGTCTAAAAAAATTACTGCAACATCCACATGATAGGGGGCATTTTCAAAAGTAGAGCTTGTCAAAGGTAAATTAGAAAGAACTAGCCAAAATCCAGCAGGGGCCCAGATAGCGTGCCTGGGGGGTAACTCTTATCTCTTAGGTGTTTCAAAACAGGAGGTTGATGTCTTTTTTGGACCTACAATGTAAATTTGCTCTACAAGCTTGCATGTTTTACTTTTACCTACAGCTATCTCATGCAGTTAGGTCCCAGGGGATGGAACAGATTGGTCACTTTCACCCACCCGTTTTTCATAGTTACATAGTTAGTCAGGTTAAAAAAAGACACAAGTCCATCTGGCTCAACCAATAAAAAACAAAAAACAGTAAAGAAAACCCAACCATACATTCCATTGTCCTCTAATTTTCTCATAGCTGAGGTCCTCCATGCCTCCTATCAGTTTAGTTGCCCTTCTCTACACTTTACCCAGTTCCCCGATATCCTTTTTCAGAACTGGTGCCCAAAACTGAACTGCATATTCCAGATGAGGTCTTACTAATGATTTGTACAGGGGCAAAATAGTATCTCTCTATCTGGAGTCCATGCCTCTGTTAATACAAGAAAAGACTGCTTGCTTTGGAAACCAGAGCTTGGCATTGCATGCTATTATTAAGCTTAGGATCTACTAGAACACCCAGATCCTTTTCTGCTATGAATTACCCCAGTTTTACTCCCCCTAGTATGTATGATACATGCATATTCTTAGTGCCCAAGTGCATAACTTTACATTTATCTACATTAAACCTCATTTGTTACATATTTGCCCAATGAAACAGTGCATTGAGGTTGGCTTGTAAGTTGGAGACATCCTGTAAAGAAGTTATTCCACTGCATATTTTCGTGTCATCTGCAAAGACTGAAATGGTACTTTTAACCTCCCTGGCGGTATGATTCTTTTGGATTTTAGGTGCTGAAAGTGGTACCATTATTTTGCATGTAATTCCTGTGAATGAGCAGCCCAAACCAACTGTATACATTTTATATATATATATATATATATATATATATATATATATACAGTTGGTTTGGGCTGCTCATTCACAAGAATTACGTATATATATATATATATATATATATATATATATATTTACATAAAAAGTACAGTAAAACTGCAGGAAAGGGCACTGGGGGGCAAACTAATGTGATTTTTTTTATTTTGAATGGTATCAGTGTGTTTGGTGTGTTTTTACATTTGAATTTGCCGCCGGTTCCACCCCCCCTGCGAACGTCACGTCGCAGGAGACGGAAGCCGGGGCACGGAGACGATCGGGAGGAAGATCTGCCGCGAGACACCGCCAAGACACATAGTTGGATCCCGGTGACAAGGTAAGAAACCTCTTTTACAGGATCCAGCGATGCTTCTGGCGGTACCCAGAGTGTGGCTCGGGGTTACCGCTTTTGGCTCTGAAATTTAACCCCGAGCCACGCTCGGTAATACCGCTAGGAAGGTTAATCCCAGACCCTATATCATTTATAAAGCTATTAAAAAGTAAGGGTCCCAACACTGAAACTTGGGGTACACCACTAATAACCTTAGACTATTCAGAGTAAGAATCATTAACCACTGTTCTCTGAATTCTATCTTTTAGCCAATTTTCTATCCATTTACAAACTGATCTTTCCAAGCCTGTAGACTTTATCTTGCACATTAGCCGTGAGTAGGGAACTGTGTCAAACGCTTTTGCAAAATCCAAGTATACTACATCCACAGCAACCCCTCTGTCCAAGGTTTTACTTACCTCCTCATAAAAAGAAATCAGGTTTGTTTGACAACTTCTGTCTCAGGAATCCATGCTGTCTGTTGCTTAAAATATTTTTTTTCCAGCAAGAACTCATCTATGTGGTCTTTTATTAAACTCTCCAGTATCTTCCCGAATATAGAGGTTAAACTAACAGGTCTATACTTCCTTGGCAAAGGCTTTGATCCTTTTTTAAATATAGGCACCACATTGGCCCTACGCCAATCCAGTGGTACTATTCCAGTCCTTAACGAGTCCCTAAAAATTAGAAACAAAGGCTTTGAAATTACAGCGCTCAATTCTTTTAGGATGCGTGGGTGGATGCCATATGGTCCAGGCGCTTTATCCACCTTTATTCTGTTTAAATATTTCTGGACCATATCACTTTTGAGCAATTGTGGATCATTTGGGGCTGTGTCAATACCATCCTCATTATGGTCATGAGTTTCCCCCATGCTCCTTTGTATACAAGCTGAAGAAAGCATTTCATAAATTTGCCTTCTCTTTGTCCCCATTCACCCACTCCAGATTATTTTGTAAAGGGCCTACATTCTTAGACCTGACCTTTTTACTATTAATATATTTATATAATTTTTTGGGGTTTGTCCTACTATCTTTTGCAATCTGTTGTTCATTTTGAATTTTTGCATCCTTGATTTCCTTTTTATATATTCTGTTATATTCTTTATAACAATTAAACAATAAGAGCGTTCCTTCATTTTTATATTAAATAAAAACTATTTTCTTATTATTTATAGCTTTTTTTTAACTTTGGCCGTGAGCAACATAGGTTTTATATTTAGCCTTATAAACGTATTGCCCATGGGAATATACTTTGCAGTGAGTTTGCATACATTCTTTTTGAAAAATTCCCATTTCTGTTCGGTGTTCATCAATGCCAATATTCCCTCCCAGTCTAAGTCTTGGAGAGCAGCCCTCATCCTTGGAAAATTTGCTCTCTTAAAGTTAAGTGTTTTTATATTTCCTGTATGTGTTTGTTGCTTACAGCTAACATTGAATGAAATCATATTATGGTCACTGCTACCCAGATGTTCTTTTATATGAACATTATTAATAAGCTCTGCATGGTTTGAGATTACCAGGTCCGATTACCAGGTCCAACAGAGCATCATTTCTAATCAGGGCCTCATTAAACTGTACCATAAATATGTCTTGTAATAGGTTTATAAATGTTTGCCCTTTAACTGTTCCAGCAGTGCCATTACTCCAGTCAATGTCTGGGTAGTTAAAATCCCCCATTATTATCACTGTCCCAGCCATTGCAGCCCTTTCTATCTGTGCAAGGAGCTGAGTCTCCACCTCCTTATTAATACTGGGAGGTCTATAACAAACTCCAATGATAATGCTTTTAAGGTCGGCTAACACATACATTACACCCCAGTGAAACTCTACAGGATGGGTAGACTCACCAACCCGCTATGTGGTAAATGCAGACGAACAGCTGAGGACCTTATTCATCTCCTCTGGCGATGCCCAAAGATACATCGCTATTGGAGTGAGGTCCTCTCCACTACCAATGGCGTCTTCCAGATAAATGTTCCCTTGAATCCTATTCACTGTTTACTTGGAATCTTTGAAGAGGTGATACCTGAGGAAATGACAAGAGTGGCTTTCTCCAGGGCCTTTTTTCAGGCCAGGAAGGTCATTCTTTTAGGGTGGAAATCTATGACTCCCCCATCGGTCAAAACATGAGTGAACCATATGGGGAACACGCTCCTCTTGGAGAAATACATATACCAACATAGGGGTCGACTTAATAAATATGAGAAACTCTGGTCTCCATGGCTCAATGTCCCTGGGCTATCCCCAAGGGAGCTTGTTATGATGAGAGTACCGTAGTGTCTGATGAGACTACTTCAGTTGAACTCCGGGAACAAAAGCGTGATGCACGTGAGACATATTGCCTCACGCGTGTCCTACAAACCAAGTATTCCATCCCCATCAATTTAGATGTGCGTATAGGGAAGGTTTAAGGGGAGGTAACATGTTTAATTGCAGGACCCAGATGCAGCTTACTAATGTATCTGATTTCCCTGGAATGTGAGTTGTTTACGGATATGTTTACTGGTATACCGGAATGGTGACAAGCAGGGCCGGTACAAGGGGTGGGCGGCAGGGTCGGCTGCCCTGGGTGTCGTTAGCATGGGAGGTGGAGGGGGCGCTGCCAAGAGTGTTTCTGTGGCTATTAGTTGAGAGGAGAGAGCGGGATGTACTCTCTCTCTCTCTTCTCGCCAGGCTTCACACTGACTCCTATCACTGTAGCGGTCGTCAGATCGGGACTTCGGCTTTTCCTTCTCATCTTCATATGTCAGAGCGGAGGAGGAGCGGAGGAGGAGCCTAGGAGAAGACATTTCCTAAACCTTTGCACGGACAGCTGGGCTAGCGGAGAGATGCGGCTTCAGAAGGGGAAGAAGATTGCGGCTCAGGAATGACACTGGATGTCAGATCGGGACTATACAGAGTTTGTTACCCGCCCCCTTTCCACATTTTTTGCTGGGAGGAGAGGGGATAACAAACTCTGTATAGTCCCGATCTGACATCCAGTGTCATTCCTGAGCCGCAATCTTCTCCCCTTCTGCAGCCGCATCTCTCCGTGCAAAGCTTGAGGAATTGTCTTCTCCTAGGCTCCTCCTCCGCTCTGACATATGAAGATGAGAAGGAGCCAGTCAGAAGAGGAGGATCACAGATTAATGTGCCGCGCTGTATCTGAGGTCTGGAGGAAAGGGTGAACTGTCTGCACCGGGGGCACAAATCTTATCCTGTCACCTCTCAAATTCCACCATCTCAGCACAATCCCCCCCCCCCTCTCCCATATCGATCCCACCATGAAGTAATCATCTCCTCCCCACCCCTCCTAGTACAAATTCTCTTATTCCCCCCCCCCCCCCAGGACAATCCCCCCAAAAGTATTTGTACTAGGAGGGGTGGGGAGAAGATGATTACTTCTAGGTGGGATCGATATGGGGGGGGGGGGAATGTGCTGGGATGGGGAATTTGAGAGATGACAAGATAAGATTTCTTCTAGCAGGGAAATTGGGGGGAGGGTGCTGGGGGGGGGTGAGGATTTGTGCCAGGAGGGGGGACTTGGGGATTGTCTTTGAAGAGATTATTGGGATGGGGTGGGGGGATTTGTGCCAGAACAGGAAGTCTTGGGGCTGTTAAAAAGGGGTATTTGGGGGGGGGGGTTGTGCCAGTAGGAATGATGGGGGGATTTGTGCTAGGGGGAAATTAAGACTTGTTCTAGAAGGGGAACATTTGGGGGGTACTAGGAGGGTGATTTAGGGAGATGGGGGGGAGGATTTGTGCCAGGAGGGGGGGACTTATGCGGTGGGGTTGGGGGAAGAGGATTTGTGCCAGGAGGGGGGATATGTGCTGGGTAGATGGGGGAAGAGGGTTTGTGCTAGGAGGGGGGATTTGTGCTGCTGGGATGGGGGGGGGAGAGGATTTGTGCCAGGAGGGGGGATTTTTGCTGTGTGGATGGAGGGAAGAGAATTTGTGCCAGGAGGGATATTTGTGCTGTGGGAAGGGGGGGGCAGAGGATTTGTGCCAGGAGGGGGTATTTTTGCTGTGGGGATGGAGGGAAGAGGATTTGTGCCAGGAGGGGGGATTTGTGCTGGGGGGATGGGGGGGATTTGGGCTAAGAGGGTATTTGGGGGGTTTGGCTAGAAGAGGTGATGGGGTATTTGTGCCAGGATGGGGAGTTTTTGGGCTGTTAGAAATGGGAAAGGGGGGGATTTATGCTAGTAGGGATGATTGGGGGTATTTGTGCTAGAGGGGAAATTTGGGGGTAGGATTTGTGCTAGAAGGGGGAATTTGGTGGGATGTGCTAGGAGGAGGAATTTGGGGGGTTTGTGCTGGGGGGATGGGGGAAGAGGATTTGTGCTAAGAGGGGGGATTTGTGCTAGGATGGGGGATTTGGTGGGATGGGCTAGGAGGAGGAATTTGGGGGGTTTGTGCTGGGGGGATGGGGAAGAGGATTTGTGCTAGGAGGGGGGATTCGTGCAAGAAGGGAAAACATTTTTTTTGGAGGGGGGGGGGGATTTGGGGGAGAGGATTTGTGCTAGTAGGAAAATTGATGGGTATTTGTGTTAGGAGGGGACATTTGGGGGAGGAGAAGATTTGTGCTGGGAGGGGGGATTTGGAGAGGGGAGAATTTGTGTTTGGAGGGGAAATTTGAGGGGTGAGAATGTGCGCTAACAGAGCTTTTTTGAGTAGTGATAGTTGTGCTAGCAGGGAACATTTGGGAAGAGAGAGGCTTTGAGCTTAGAGAGGATGGGGGGAAAGATTTGTGCAGGGAGGGGGATTTCAGCAGGGAGAGGGATTTCAGCAGGGAGAGATGTGTACTGGGAGGAGGGAGGATATTTGTTTGTGGAAATATTTGGCTTGGAAAGGGAATATCTGCTTAGGGCTAAGTGTGCCAATTAGTGCTCAATTCTCTTTTTTATATTGCTAAAACATTATGTTCCTACATCTTGGGGGGGCGCAGTTTGGTGTCTTCGCCCTGGGCGCTGGATGGCCTTGTCCCAGCTCTGGTGACAAGAATTTGTGTACCTGTTCTTTTTTCTTTTTGTACTTGGTATTTTCTAAATAAAAACCTTTCTGATTTTAAAAAGAAAAAGGACAAAAAAGTTGGGTGTTTTGACATAAGGCAGATGAACATTTTACATAGAAAAGGGTTCTACTAATGGGTATAAAAGGTATCAAAAGCAATAAAATATTACTATTATTTCGTTAAAAGGTAAAAAAAAACTAAAATTCGATTTTTTGGTAGATATTAGAAATGAATTAGCATTAAATTGTCCTATGTCTCTTCGGCCTTTGATGGTGACATTTCTGCCCTGGAGGGTGTCCTGCTCTCCCTGCTGAATTCTGATTAATTTTATTACATGAAGAAGGCAGCAAGAGGTGATGGAACAAAGCGGGCTGGGAACATCCAACACTCCAATGCAGACAGGAACAGGGTCAGGATTTATGAAAGGGGGATCTAACTGGGGGAGGATCCAACACTTATAAGAAACCAGGATCTGACTCAGCACACCAGGTTGCACCTATAATTAAAGATCACTTTTCAGTGGACTGGCTGTTTATTCATCACAGAGAGCCAACACGAAGACGAATAAGTAGTTTACCTGGTAGGGTAAAGCTTGAAAGGAAAAAATAAACATTTTAAATGTATTATTAAAATAATGACTTTCAAGAATATTGTACACTGCAGAGTTTTTCATTGGTCACTTTCCAATTTAATTTTGCTTTGACCAACAGCATATTAGCATACCAGAATAATTTAAGCTAGAAAAAATGTATACAAAATCAATCTCTGAGATTTATTAGCGGTACCCTGAAAAGCATACCTGTGAACTTGCGGCATTGGGCCAGTATTGCTAACTTTTTCATGCTTACTGACTTGTTACTGATCTGGCTAAAGTGTTACTAAACCCACAACAGTAAAATCAGTCTGTATATGCAGTAAAGCATGCTTGTTATACTCACTGTGGAACCTAAGGGATTAATCATCTACATTGTGTAAAAAGGCTGTTTGATCCTGTATGCACAGATCCTCCTCTTCTTGTATTGTCCCCATAACATGTCCAGATAAGACAGAGTTACTGGAGTCAGGCTGCACATGCTCAGTTTGGTGTGTATTGCTAGAGAGTTTTTTTTCTTGGGAGAGTGCATGTGATCAGCACAGGGCCAATCAGCACTGTCCAGACAGAGGGTCACGGGTCCTGGATCCTGATAAGACAGCCAGTGCAGTCATCCTACAAACTTTAACCAGGCACTGATAGAAGAAGTCACAAGACTGCTAAATACTGAATTTGAGAAAAGGTATTTAACAGTAAATATTTACTAAAATAATTGCATGTCCATGTTCTGTGTACTGTGGGAGACCAGATATAGTGAACGCAGGGTCCTGGGTTTAGTAACACTTAATTTTCTGGCACAGCTGGGATGAAGGAAGAGCAGGATGGGCATTCTTGCTTATAGTGCTAAAAACAGTTTAACAAAAAATGGGCTGTGAAAGAAAAAAAGGCAAATGCTGCTTCATTCTGTACAGCCACCAAACAGCTGAAGAGGTCCGAATTACATGGACCTCTCATTACAAAAGGTCACAAGCAGTTCCCTTCAGGATACCGCCTACAGGTTTGGTATTGCATTAGTCAGGCTTCCCAACTTTTTGAGATAGCAACAAGGGACCACCTATTAACAAAAATCAGTACCACTTGCTCTACTCACAGACTACTATGGAGGAGTAGCACTGCCCAAGAAATTATAGAAGGGAACTTCTATGATACCATGCTGAGGAGAGTGGTGAGTCAAGTTGGAAGACCCTTGGAAGTTTAAAAGGCCCTGGCTGGGTATGGAGCCACAAGCGCTTGTGACCTTTTGTAATGAGAGGTCCATGTAATTCAGTAAGGGAGTTTTTCAGCTATTTGGTGGCGTTGTTTACACACAAGATCACACTTCAAGGGGTGGATGATAGTGAAACTAACTCACCAGGATTATCCTAATTCACCTGTGGACTGTTTATGTACACGTATATATATATATATATATATATATATATATATATATATATATATATATATATACACACACACACACACACACACACACACTAGGGCTAGTTTAGACAGAAGCCAATTAACTTACCTGCATGTCTATGGAGTTTCGGAGGAAACGGGTACCTGGTGGAAACCCACACACAGGAACAGGGAGAACATGCAAACTGCGGGCAGGTAATGCTGTGGTTGACATACAAGCCAATGACTCCAATGCTGCCAGGTGGAAGTGGAAAACTATATGAACTCCTCTTTACATGAAACCAGGCCATTTACCTAAAAGTGGCAAGTCCCCACTAAAAGTGCATTTGACAGGGTGGCAACACGGGAGCACAATTGGAAGGCAGGGATGTCAACCCATAACAGGATGTGTTTGAACAAGGACTTTCTTGGCAGGATTGCCAGGTATTATTTTAAATAAAATTGGAGATTTAAAGTGATTGTAAAGTCTTGTTTCTTTTTTTCTATACAAACATGTTATACTTACCTCCTCTGTGCAATGGTTTTGCACAGGGCAGCCCCGATCCTCCTTTTCTCTGGTCCCTGGCTGGAGCTTTCCTGGCTCCTCCCTCCTATTCAGTGTTCCCACAGCAAGCAGCTTGCTATGGGGGCACCCGAGGCGAGCTGCAGCTCCATGCATCCATTCAGACACGGAGCTGAAATCCGGCCCTGCCCCCTCTATCTCCTGATTGGCTAACTGAGTTTGATCGACAGCAGTGGGAGCCAATGGAGCCGTTGCTGTATCTCAGCCAATCAGGAGAGAGAGTCCCGGACAGCTAAGGCACTCGTGGACATTGCTGGATAGAGAGGGGCTCAGGTAAGTATTATGGGGGGCTGAGGGGAGCTGCTGCACACAGAAGGCTTTTTATATTAATGCATATAATGCATTAATTAAAAAAAAACGTTCTGACTTTACAACTCCTTTAATAGGACAGAAAAATAGTTTTCAAATTAATTTAAAATAATAAAAAGTATATGTGTTTTGGGATCTACATCTACATTTTAACAGCATATGTTAAACTTGTCTGTTTATTAACTTACAAAAATTACCATATTGTCAATTGGTGCCAACAAAACAGGAGGCAAGGGGAAATCTTCCCATCCCCAATCTGTCCTTAACATAGCTGGTGAACTATTTTTAAAAAAATGAAATACGAATAACCTATTATCTGCATACTCCAGATAATAATTGTAGGGCGTAGCAGCAGCTGAAACTGATATTCAACTCTGGGAGAAGAAATTGCAGTACATGTCTAAATAATATACAGTATCATCAAGTAGATAACCAATGCTTAAAGTATATATGAAGCTATTTTTTTTCTTTAGCTTTGAACAGAGGGGAGGGTTAAAACTGCTGTCAGTTTTTTTTTTTTTTTTTGCCATCTGTCTCTCAAAAGGGAAAATTCCCTTTAACTACTGTAGAATGAAGAGCAAAGGCGAAGATATTGTATCAGTGTGAGGGAAATTCTCTCTTGGTTGTTACAGGTACATGTTTACACATTAGAAGATTTTCCTTCTATTTCTGTTCTTGTGGCATCTAAAAATGTTTGCATTCATGCCCACTTTCATTCAGTGACACTGGGGATCTGGGCAAATAAAGAGACTAGATATCCCTAACGGGGACACCAACAGCAATAAACACAAAAACCTGATATTGGTTCTAACTACTCAATCAATTTATGTATCCTTTAATTTTATCTCACCTAAGAAAGAGTGCTGTATTAAATCTACATAGCTTCAGAGGGCAAACCGAGTGCCAGGGTTTTCTGGGTATTTCTCCATAAATGGCACAACAATTGTCTCAGGTGCCCATAATACAAGGCCCCCAATACCTAAAGTTTGCCAGAGGATAAAATATTTCACAGTTGTTATTGTTCAGTGCAAAGTACAGTTCCCAGTTTCTGCAATACAAGTATGTGTAAACCCATATCACTGAAGCAGGATCCATGGAGTATCTATGAGGATCCCTTCACCATGCGGGCTTTGTAAAGCTAAAACAAAAGACCAGCATATATTTTTTATTTAGAGATTTTCTGTTAGCCTTGAGCAGATTTTATATATGACATTCGGGTTATAGTCTGGCTCTGCTACGTTCTTACTAACTGGTTCTCCTAACACAAACTGTGACAACAGTGGATTAGATTTCACTGTGCTGCCACCAATACAAGACAAATGTAAAAACTGGAAAATGGTCTGATGTTGTCTATTACATCCACTTCCATGCCTAAATCAAGCAAAAAAAAAGAGAAAAATGGCCCAGATGGGACTTTAAATGAAGTGGATGCATGAGTCGCTGATGCATAAAAGTAGATTTTAATGAGTAAAAAACATGTAAATAAAAACATGCATTGACCAACAGATGGAGTACAAAGTATGGCATGGCAAGATTTCAACAGCAATATTGATATAAAATATCATATATCATGGAGTGAGCAGGATACACACAAAATTGTCTTAAATATAATGTACAACATAGTAGAAAACTCGACGCGTTTTGTGGGTCTGTAGCCCACTCATCAGGAGTATGTACAGGTAAACCTGTCAAAGGAATAAAAGACTTGTATGTAATGTCAAAAACCAATAGATGTTGGGGATAAATCAGCAAGTATGGATTTTCAACAATTGTATGACCCAAGTGGGGAAACCATACTTACATGGAGCCATATTTCACTGGTGAAAGCGACATTGCCATATGGTGGAAGCGCAAATTGTCTGACCCGGGAGCTGAAGGAACATGAGTCCACGGCAGTGAGACGGGGAGCCAGGCGAGGACACTTGCGGTAAATAATGTCTGAGCATGTAGGATAACGCAGCACTGAATAGAAAGATGTAGATATTTTGTATCAGAGTATAAGAAGTACAATGTATCACTTAGTAGTAGTCAGAAAGGATATGAATGTATAGCAGAAGGCTAGTAGTCAGAAAAGATATGAATGTATAGCACAAGGCTAGTAGTCAGAAAAGATATGAATGTATAGCACAAGGCTAGTGGTCAGAAAATATATGAATGTATAGCACAAGGCTAGTAGTCAGAAAATATATGAATGTATAGCACAAGGCTAGTAGTCAGAAAAAATATGAATGTATAGCACAAGGCTAGTAGTCAGAAAAGATATGAATGTATAGCACAAGGCTAGTAGTCAGAAAAGATATGAATGTATAGCACAAGGCTAGTAGACAGAAAATATATGAATGTATAGCACAAGGCTAGTATAAAGACCAAGCCAAACCCGAAAAAAAAAAAAATAAAAAGGTAAACTAAAATCGCAGAGTGTGCTTGTCTGAATGTGATCAGAGTGATCCAAGAGGGATGACAGCAAAGTGTGGAAAATAGAAAGGTAAACGAGTATCAGAGTGTGGGAGATACAATGTATCAATTAGTAATAGCCAGTCCAAACCTAGAAAAAGGTGACAAAATGTGCTGGTCACACTGGGGCGATCCGACTTCCCGGGGCGACCTCGGAGCGGCCGGCACTGACTTCATAACATTGAAGTCTATTACGGTCGCCCCAAAGAAGCTCCGGACCCTTTTTCTAAGTCGGAGCGACTTGTGTCGCTCCTATTAGAACGGGTTCGCAACTTCCCTATGGAAGGCAACCTACGGCGACCTGTGAGGCGACCAGGTCGCCTCACAGGTCGCCCCAGTGTGAACGGGGACTTAATGTGATCGAATGATGAAAAAAGGGCAACAACAATGTATGGAAGATGTAAGGTAGGGGAAGGAAATGTGTTTCACTGGGTTCTACCATTGCAACTGAGAACTATATAACCGATATGTCAGAGTATAAAATTGTATGTGCTAGTAGCAAGAGTAATGACATAATCAGAGGATAATGTGTATCAAAGTATGTCCAGGTGGTGCAAGTATGAGAACCCAGAAAATTAAATGAATGGTGGGAAATCCCAGGATTGGGGTGTTATGACCATGAGAAAAGGAGGGGGAGAAAAAGGAAAAGGAAAGAGGTGACTGAGGTCTCAGAGTAAGGAATGAACAAAATGTAGTGAAAAATAAGTGAGCTATTGGCAGACTGGGTGATGAAATGAAGCCCAAAAGCAGCATTAAGGAGTGAGTGCTATGCTGAAATATGAATGTATTGTGTCCAAGCCATTCCTCACCTGGGAGCCCGCATCCACTGCAGGTGGGTCTTTGTTCCTAACGCCATGTAATGGTTTGGGCAAGCACACGCCGACAGCATGTGCACATCCAGTGGAAGCAGCCAAGATTTGGCCAGCAGTGACAACCAAGGATAGTAATCTCTGCATATAAATGTGGACGCCACAGGTGTGGTGAGTGCACATGAAATGCAGGACCATGGCGCTGATATATAGGTGGCCCCACCCTAGGGGGGGGGAGGGTAGGGACAGCAGGAGAAAGAAAACCTTCCCCATAATATATCGGAGCTCCCGGTGTAGGCAATGCACCACCACCAGAGGGAGCGATTCCAGCAGTGAATTGCAAAAGCACAAATGTTGACAAATTGGATATAAATAATTTGTATATCTTGTATCCAATCCTGGGATTTCCCACCATTCATTTAATTTTCTGGGTTCTCATACTTGCACCACCTGGACATACTTTGATACACATTATCCTCTGGTTATGTCATTACTCTTGCTACTAGCACATACAATTTTATACTCTGACATATCGGTTATATAGTTCTCAGTTGCAATGGTAGAACCCAGTGAAACACATTTCCTTCCCCTACCTTTTCATCTTCCATACATTGTTGTTGCCCCTGTTTCATCATTCGATCACATTAAGACCAGCACATTTTGTCACCTTTTTCTAGGTTTGGACTGGCTATTACTAATTGATACATTGTATCTCCCACACTCTGATACTCGTTTACCTTTCTATTTTCCACACTTTGCTGTCATCCATCTTGGATCACTCTGATCACATTCAGACAAGCACACTCTGCGATTTGAGTTTACCTTTTTTTTTTTTTTTTGGTTTGGCTTGGTCTTTATACTAGCCTTGTGCTATACATTCATATCTTTTCTGACTACTAGCCTTGTGCTATACATTCATATTTTTTCTGACTACTAGCCTTGTGCTATACATTCATATCTTTTCTGACTACTAACCTTGTGCTATACATTCATATCTTTTCTGACTACTAGCCTTGTGCTATACATTCATATTTTTTCTGACTACTAGCCTTGTGCTATACATTCATATCTTTTCTGACTACTAGCCTTGTGCTATACATTCATATTTTTTCTGACTACTAGCCTTGTGCTATACATTCATATCTTTTCTGACTACTAGCCTTGTGCTATACATTCATATTTTTTCTGACTACTAGCCTTGTGCTATACATTCATATCTTTTCTGACTACTAACCTTGTGCTATACATTCATATCTTTTCTGACTACTAGCCTTGTGCTATACATTCATATTTTTTCTGACTACTAGCCTTGTGCTATACATTCATATCTTTTCTGACTACTAGCCTTGTGCTATACATTCATATCTTTTCTGACTACTAGCCTTGTGCTATACATTCAAGTCTTTTCTGACTACTAGCCTTGTGCTATACATTCATATATTTTCTGACTACTAGCCTGGTGCTATACAATCATATATTTTCTGTCTACTAGCCTTGTGCTATACATTCATATTTTTTCTGACTACTAGCCTTGTGCTATTCATTCATATCTTTTCTGACTACTAGCCTTGTGCTATACATTCATATCTTTTCTGACTACTACTAAGTGATACATTGTACTTCTTATACTCTGATACAAAATATCTACATCTTTCTATTTAGTGCTGCGTTATCCTACATGCTCAGACATTATTTACCACAAGTGTCCTCGCCTGGCTCCCCTTCTCACTGCCGTGGACTCATGTTCCTTCAGCTCCCGGGTCAGACAATTTGCGCTTCCACCATATGGCAATGTCGCTTCCACCAGTGAAATATGGCTCCATGTAAGTATGGTTTCCCCACTTGGGTCATACAATTGTTGAAAATCCATACTTGCTTATTTATCTCCAACATCTATTGGTTTTTGACATTACATACAAGTCTTTTATTCCTTTGACAGGTTTACCTGTACATACTCCTGATGAGTGGGCTACAGACCCACGAAACGCGTTGAGTTTTCTACTATGTTGTACATTATATTTAAGACAATTTTGTGTGTATCCTACTCACTCCATGTTATATGATTTTTTATATCAATATTGCTGTTGAAATCTTGCCATGCCATACTTTGTACTCCATCTGTTGGTCAATGCATGTTTTTGCTTACATGTTTTTTACTCATTAAAATCTACTTTTATGCATCAGCGACTCATGCATCCACTTCATTTAAAGTCCCATCTGGGCCATTTTTCCCTTTTTTCCTCTCTTTTTTCCAATACAAGACAATGACCTCCTCAACCCCAGCCTGAACAGAGGTTTTCCAGCTCATAGGACCACAACCTAAGTGGCAGTAGACTAAGTGACTGACACCAAGAGTTGGTTCACTACGCAGTTATCCCATTACACACCAAACAGCTGCCACCACAAGTTTTATCGCTAACACAAACCATTTGTAATATCTGCAATAACAATTATGACTTTAAATAAATGTCTGTAACGCACACTATCTTGGCAGGCAGAAATATATTAGAGAATACAATATGGTGGCACTCTTCAAAGAAAGAAAGATTCTAAGTTCCAACTTTCAAAAACATTTAATATAAGAGCCGGTTCACACTGAGGCGATCCGACTTGCCAGGGCGACCTGTGAAGTCGCGGTGCACAGCGCGCACCGCGACCTTGGAGCGAAATGCACGGACTTCATATCATTGAAGTCAATGCAGGTCTCTCCAGGTCGCCCCAAAGAAGTACAGGACGCTTTTTCTAAGTCAGAGCGACTTGTGTCGCTCCTATTAGAAAGGGTCCTGTGCTAATCTATGGCAGGCGACCCACGGTGACTTGTCAGGCGACCAAGTCGCCTGACAAGTCGCCTAAGTGTGAACCGGCTCGAAATGATAAACAATGCAAACAAAATAATAAAGAAAACAAGATAATGCAACAGAAAAGAGATGTTTACACAACATCAAAACAAAAAGGGAATAAGAATGAAAGTACTAAACAAAGTCCTTGGTTCTTTGGATTCCTGCAAATTTCAATCAATGGGCATAAAGAGGATCAGAGTCTTGGTTTTCATTAAAAAAAAAGACTGAGCAGATGTTCCTTGTTTGATGGTAAAGGAGAGCTCTTGCCTAATGATGCAGCCACTCTTCTGGTGCTTGAGGAGTGCATTGACACAAATGACGTGACCAATTAGGAACTCTGAGGAGTAACTAAAAATGTTTATAATGGTGCAGCTGCCACTCCCTCAGATCCAGTTTTCTAAATGCGATAACAGTTTGAATATACCACATGGCACGATCAAATAACCCATATTTTGTTGTGCAGCATAAAGGTCGTTTTTAAACAAGACCACTCATGACCTACTCTTGAAATGCACCTTCCAAAGAAGTATTGTACCTCTCGGGTCTGCATTCTTTTGTAAAATAGAAGTGTTTAGTCCTAAAATGATGGTAGTGGTCATCTAGATTTAGTGGAAACATCAGTATTGACCTTATCCAGGGGAGGACTGGCAGCCTTGGGCCTGGGGGGCAAGTCCAGTCAAGTGGCCCATTGAACCACCGAGCTCACCATCTATGCCCACCTGGTTTATAACTGATATTGATGTTATAAAGCAAGACAAATATGATACAATGTGGTAACATAATTTAATGTTAATAGCAACAAAGGAGGTTTAACAAAAATAATGCATCAATCCAGCCTCACCGGTGCCCATCAGTCCAGCCTCATCAGTGCCCATTAATGCAGCCTCACCAGTGCCCATCAGTCCAGCCTCATCAGTGCCCATTAATGCAGCCTCACCTGTGCCCATCAAGGCATCCTGATCATTGCCCATCAATGCAACCTGACCAGTGCCCATCAATGCAGCCTGATCAGTGCCCATCAATGCAACCTGACCAGTGCCCATCCATTCAGCCTCACCAGTGCCCATCAATGCAGCCTCACCAGTGCCCATCAATGCAACCCGATCAGTGCCCATAAATGCAGCCTCACCAGTGTCCATCAGCTCAGCCTCATCAGTGAAAGAAGATTATTGGTGAACCCAACAAAAACTGCGCAAAATGAATGTGATGTATAAATAAATAAACACTACTCATATCCATGAATGTGTTTAAGGTGAAATTGCTTCCACTCTGCGAGCTGCAAAATCAACGTGAATAACGTGACAAATGAAAAAGTGAAAAAATGTGGCGCTCAACAGTTTGATAAAACACAAAATAAATTATTCCAATGTGCAAACGTTCGTGCAAAAAAACAGTCTCTAGTGTCCAAAAAAAAAATGGGTTAAGCAAACAGCCAATGATGGAAACAGACTTGATAGGAGTGAATCTCAAAAAAGCCTCCACCTCCACACGATCACCCAGTGAAATGTATAGGTACCACTTACCAGAACCACTGGACCCCTTAGTTATAGGGGGTCAAACATGCTTATTGATCCACATCAGATCCGACCTTGCACATCCCCCTCTTACACAGGCGAGATAGGATACGCCGCTCCACGCCTGCGTTCCTTAGACCCTTAGATTGGGAACGTGAGACCGTAAACTTCCGGGTCTAAGGAACGCAGGCGTGGAGCGGCGTCTCCTATCCCCAGCAAACTGAAACTGATCTTAAGGCTTTTCATTGTTCGGATTTTAGTAAGTGCATTTTATATCAATAAATGATCCTTTGATTAGTAATACTGCACTATGAGAGCCTGTTTGTCATTTCTCTCCATCTATGACTTGGTTCTTTAACCACTCTACTACCGCTCACGGTAATAGTACTGCGGCAGAGTGGCTCGTTCCCGTCCAGTCACGTAGTATTAACGTGACTGGACTCCTCCCCTTCTGGGCGGCGCTTGCGCGCCGCCGGAGGCTCGCTCCCGCTGTTTTCATTCACAGCGGGAGTCGGGCCAGGGGAGGAGCAGCGGCGATCGCCGCTGCTCTTACCCGATCGTCGGGGATCGAGTCTGGAGATCCGCCCGCTGTGTGTAAACACAGCGGGCGGATCTCCATAGTGACAGGGAGTGACAGATCGGACTGTTCAGCATAGCTGGACATCCGATCTGTCCATGAATCACATAGTCACCTCCCCCCCTACACGTCAGTAAGCACCAGGCATACATTAACCCCTCCCTCTCCAATAAAATTAACCCCTTCCCTGCCAGTGTCATTTTTACAGTAACAGTGCATATATATAGCACTGATTACTGCAGTAATGTCACTGGTACCCCCAAAAGTGTCAAAAATGTCAGTCAGGGGTCCGGTCTGTCCGCCGCAATGTCGCAGTCCCGCAAAAAAAATCGCAGATCGCCGCCATTACGCGTTAAAAAAAAAACACCAAAAATGACAGAAATCTTTCCCTTTGTTAGTAAACGCAATAACTTTTGCGCAAACCAATCAAAATACGCTTATTGCGATTTTTTTTTACCAAACATATGTAGCATAAAACAAATTGGCCAAAAACTTTTAAAAAAATTGGTTTTTACATCTTTTTTGGGGGGGAATTTCATATAAAAAAATGTGAAAAATATTGTTATTTTTTCAAAATAAACGCTCTTTTTTTGTTTATAGCGCAAAAAGTAAAAATCGCACAGGTGATCAAATACCACCAAAAGAAAGCTCTGTTTGTGGGAGAAAAAGGACGTAAATTTCGTTTGGGTACGGCGTCGCACGACCGCGCAATTGTCAGTTGAAAAAGTGGCCTGGATGGAAGACAGCAAAATCCTCCGGTTGTAAAGTGGTTAATGCTCCATCGATTTGGCTACACACTGTCGCCTGTGTGAGAGGGGGATGTGCAGGGTCGGATCTGATGTGGATCAATAAGCGTGTTTGACCCCCTATAACTAAGGGGTCCAGTTGTTCTGGTAAGCGGTACCTATACATTTCACTGGGTGATCGTGTGGAGGTGGAGGCTTTTTTGAGATTCACTCCTATCAAGTCTGTGTTTCCATCATTGGCTGTTTGCTTAACCACAAATATTCAAACAGCTTCACATTTATTATAATAACCCAGTATACTGGAGAAAATAAAGCTCCAGGTTGATTTTGGGAAAAGATTGTAACCGAACCCGCCACACAACTGTAGATGTGGTAGCAGTGCCAGTGACCCCCGTCCACGACGACTGGTCATTAAAAGTGCCCACAAAGTTGCCATGAGGAGGTTGCCTCAATGAGGCGCGGCTCCAACCAGACCAAGTATCAGGAGCATAAGTATTGATAAACCAACTTCCTAGTTTAGGATAGTTGGATAAACATTCCTGTACAGCAACAATCTGTATCAAATGTGGTTCTGCAGGGGGCATGTCCTGACCATGGAGGAGTGAAGACGCACGCTGTCTCAGCTCCGCACCCGCCGCTGCCTTTTCATCAGCTTCCGCCAGCCTCCCGCCTCCTTACCGGCTCCTACGATGTCCACCAGACGCCGGACTGCTTCCCAGCCGCCGAGGCCGGATCGTTCCAAGCCGGGCCGCATACCGGCCTTCTTCCCGGAGGTCCACGGCCGAGATCCACAGCCGTCCAAGATGGCGGCGGCAGCGGCGGCGCCGGCCTCACCGCGTCCTGCGGCCAGCCCTTCCTGGAGTGCAGACACCGGGCTCTCCCTGCAAAGGTCGGTACATACCCCGATCCCCCCTGCCACCCCCTGCCTCTCGGAGTCCCAGGAGGGGGGCACCGATCTTGCAGACACCCTGGGAGATGGCGACCTGAGGAGACACATTTGGGCCCTACCCACCAAGGCAGACCTGGACAGATTTGTCTCCAGGGTTGAGACTGCCTTTAAAGAGGACATCGCTCAACTTAAGGCGGACACTTCTCACTTGGGGTCCCGGGTGGAGTCTGTAGAGCAGCGCCTGGATGAAGCTCTCCCTGTCATTTCCCAGCTGCAGGCACGCTGTGTGGGACAAGATCAGAAAATTGAGGCCCTGCTCTCCCAACTTGACGACTTTGAAAACCGCAATCGCCGGGGGAATATTAGGATTCGGGGCCTCCCTGAAGCCACGGCCCCTAGGGATATTGTCCCCACACTGACTGACATATTCAGAGAGATTCTGGGCCTCCCTGCCACTGCCCCTATCGAAATAGACAGGGCACACAGGGCCCTGCGGCCCCCTTCGCAAGATGCTGACAACCCACGTGACATCATCTGTAAGCTCCACAAATACACCATCAAGGACAGCATTATGCGTAAGATGAGGAACAAGCCTTTTTTTTACTTTGATGGCGCACGCCTCTACTTTTATCAAGATTTGTCACGCCGCACTCTTATGCAACGCAGGGCTCTTGTCCTTTGCTCGAGTCACTTCAAGCTGCAGGCCTCACCTACCGCTGGGGTTTCCCCTTTTACCTACAAGCTACTAAAGGCGATACCTCGGCTACCCTGCGCACTAAGGATGATCTCCCGGAGTTCCTTTCAGTTTTGGGCCTGGGCCCAGTGGACTTCCCGGACTGGAGGGCGCTGCCCGAAGTGTCGTCCATCCGGCTACCTCAGCCCTGGCAACCGGCTTCCCGCCGGCAACGCAGACGTAACCGCACCCGCCATGCGGAGGGACCTGGTGTGGCCTCCTCTCCTCCTGGATCCTAGTCGCCCATGACTCTGGTTTTGCTTATGCCCTGTTGAATGAGTAGAGGGGCTCCTGCTTGGGGCTCTGAACTGTGCCTTATGGCCTCCCAATGTTTCTGCCTTTGCCCGGCTGTCTGCTGGCTCCTTCCGCGGGAGGGAGGTGGGAGGGGGGGTTTTCTTTTCTCCCCTTAGCCCCTTTCTCCCCCCGGGGACTTGTTGGGCGGGTGCGGGTTGGGTCCCCTACTTCCTGTTGGTCCCTACCCTAATCCTGAGAGCGTCTTCCCCTTGGTGGTCGGCCTGAGTTCCCCCAGTAGGTTTCCCTCTGTGGACTTAGTCCCCTATTGTGGACCGAAGCCGCTGCCCAGTGTGCCTCTCCATCTGGGGTGGCACGCTCGGCCCGGCCTTTAGTTCCCTCCCCTGTTGGGGTCAAGGTGGTTGCTCGATCTCTCGGTCAACCTCCATTTTCGGGTTTTCCTTTTGTGGTTTTTTCTTATTTTATTGACTGTGGTATTATTGTCATGCATGTTGTATTTTTTCTCACCCTTTCTTCTTTGTTCTTTTCCTCCTCTGTGCCTGCACATCCGGAAGCCTGTCCTCCTCATTTCGCCATGTCGTCCCCGCTGCCTCCCTGCTGGCTCATCGCGACCCTGGTTTCGAGATGTCATCACTTAAGGTAATGTCGTACAATGTGCGGGGCCTGTGTTCCCTGCACAAACGCAACAGATTGTGGTGGGAACTGAAGAGGCTCGGGGCGCAGGTGGTTCTCCTACAGGAGACCCACTTCACCCCCCGCTCCCTCCCGAAGCTCCCCACGCACCTCTATAGTCAGTGGTATCATAGCCTTTCCCCTGTTAGCAAATCCAGAGGTACGGCTATTGCCATTCACGATCTCCGATCACGCACCGGTCCTGATGGAACTTGCCCTGCCTGCTAGCACCCATAGGTCCTGGACGTGGCGGTTGAATGAAAATCTGTTGGATGACTTCCAGGTTGTCTCTAAAGTTTCAGAGGTCTTGCGGTGCTATTTTGATGAGAATGGGTCGGATGGTCTGCCTGAGGGGGTGGTGTGGGAAGGCCATAAAGCGGTTGTCCGGGGGGAACTGATTTCCTTGGGCGCCAAACTTAAGAAGGAACGGCAGGTAGACTTTGCAAGAGTCCTGGCCTCCCTTCAGCAGGCCGAACTCACTCATAAACAAACTGGTGACCCTGATGCCTTGACCCACCTGACGGAGCTTCGGGTGCTCTTTTCCCGCCTCTTGGACCGTGGCGTCCAGGCTCGTCTTCGCCACGTCTCCCATAAGTTCTACGAACATGGCAACAAATGTGGGCGGATGCTGGCCCGGGCGCTGCGTAGACAACAGGCCAAACTCTGCGTGCCATAAATGCGGACCCCCTCGGGTGGCCTAGTACACAAACCCTCTGACATAGCGGACTGTTTCCGGACTTACTATGCTGACCTCTATAACCTGTCCGGCCGGGACTCCTCTGCCCCTCGCCGCGATAAGACTGGTGCGATCCAGAACTACCTTTCAGATCATGCCTTCCCCTCCTTGACTGCAGAATAGTGCTCCGCTCTGGAGGCTCCGATCACCGCGATCGAGCTGGAAAGTACTATTCTCTCCCTGCCCAATGGCAAGAGCCCGGGCCCCGATGGCTACACGAAACCTTACTACAAGACATTTCTCCCGTTACTGCAGGGGCCGATGTGCAAGTATTTTAATTCCCTGGCCACGGGTGGATCGATCCCCTTTAAGGCGTTGCTGGCGCATATCATGGTGCTCCCTAAGGAGGGCAAGGACCCCACCTCCCCGCAGAGCTACCACCCCATTTCGCTACTAAATACCGATGTGAAGATACTTGCTAAAATCCTGGCCAACCGCATGAAATTTTTAATGCCCCACCTCGTTCATCTAGACCAGACGGGATTCATCGCTGGTAGGGAGGCCAGTGATAATTCCATCCGGGCTGTGCATTTGATCCACTGGGCCAATTCACACCCTGAATCCCCGCCCTACCTGATCCTCTCGACCGACGCCGAAAAGGCGTTCGATCGAGTGGACTGGCATTATATGCGAGCCGTGTTTGAGTCCCTAGGCCTCGGTTCCCATATGATGGCTTGGATTCTGGCGCTCTACGCGGACCCCAGGGCTAGGGTTCGTGTCGATGGCTGCTTATCGGCGGACTTCCCGATCAGGAACGGTACCAGGCAGGGGTGCCCCCTTTCGCCCCTTCTTTTTGCCCTTGTTCTGGAACCTTTCCTGAGCAAGGTTCGGGCGAATGGCGATATTAGGGGTGTGACAGTAGGCAACATGGAACACAAGCTCTCGGCCTACACTGACGATGTGTTGTTCCACCTCACTGACCCCTTGCTCTCACTGCCGGTCCTGATGCGGGAACTGGAACGCTTCGGCGCTGTTTCCAACTTTAAAATTAATCTCACCAAGTCGGAGATCCTACCGGTATCCATTCCCTCTCCGAGTCCCTTAGGGCTGCCTTTCCCTTTACGTGGACTACCGCGTCTCTGAGGTACCTTGGCATCCAACTCACTAACAGTTTTGACACGCTCTACGTCCAGAACTACCCCGACTGCTATCTAACATTAAACAGGACTTCCTTCATTGGACTAAGACGGCTTTCACTTGGCTGGGGAGGGTTAATATTGTGAAAATGACTGTCCTCCCTCGGGTGCTGTTTTACTTGCAAATGCTGCCTATCCCCCTGCCCCGCAGTTTCTTCACCCACCTAGACGGCATGCTCATTGATTTTGTTTGGAACGCAAAGCGTCCCCGCCTGGCACTGACTACCCTGAAACGTTCGAAAAATCTGGGTGGCCTAGGCCTGCCAGATGTGCGTCGCTATTATAGGGCAATTGTTCTTCAGCGTATCCTGAACTGGCACTTCCATACCCACTCCAAGCTTTGGGTTTCCTTAGAAAAGTGTATGGCGTGTAGGAACCTGTCCTATGCTCCCTGGCTGTCCCGGGAGTACAGGGGGCTGTCGGCTTACACGTCTCCTCTGACGACCCAGGTCCTAGACACTTGGGATCGCATCAATAAGCTGTTGGACCTGGCGCCCCCTGTCTCCCCGCTGGCGCCCTTGGGAGGTTTCCTCTGGTTTCCTCCGGGTGAGCAGATGTCATTCTTTGACCCCTGGGTGGACGATGGGAACGCCAGTTGTGGTAAGCTGCTGGAGGGTGGCAAGCTATTGCCCTACGAAAGGCTGGGGGGCCGCCGGGGTGGTTCCCCACTAAATTTCTGGAAATACCTCCAACTGCATCATTTCTTCCGGGTTCACGGCCCCTCGATTCGCCCCCCTGCCTCTCTCAAGCCCTTTGAGCGTTTGTTCGTTCAGGACGAGGCTCCGCCACGTCTTGTATCAGAGATGTACCAACTTCTGGGGGAGGCGGCTCCTGCTTCCAGGCCCGGATTTCTCCGGGCATGGGAGCGGGACTTGGGCCAGGAACTCTCTGAGGAGCGGTCGGCTCATCTCTACCAGCTTACACACTCGAGCTCTGTGGATTCCAAAATGCAAGAGACGAATTACAAAATACTGACTCGATGGTACAGGGTCCCTGCCGACCTTCATCGCATTTTTCCCTCCGTTCCTGCTACTTGCTGGAGGGGATGCGGTGGCCGCGGTACTCTCCTCCATATTTGGTGGGAGTGCCCGGTCATTGCCCCCTTCTGGCGGGAAGTCCGAGATCAGATTAAAGCCGTCTTGGATGTTGAGGTTCCCTTCGACCCCCTCCACTTCTTGCTGCACGTTCCATGCCAGCCGCTTAGCCGATACCGGCGCAGTATACTGCCCCATCTTCTTAATGCGGCCAGAAGATTGATCCCTATATACTGGAAAAGGCCACAGGTGCCGGGGCGGCTTGGAGTGGAGGCGGGTGGTAGACGGCATCAGAGATGCGGAAGAATGGCTTGCTAAAAGCAGGGGGACCGGTGACCGCGATGCAGAGAAGTGGAGACCCTGGCTGGATCATGTTGGTGACCCTGCCCTTGTACCCTCCAGCCTGGATAGAGCCCTATTAGTGCTTGCCGACCCGTCCTTAGCAGACTTGGCTAGCTCCTCGCCCACGGCCCGGCCCCTAGACCCAGCTTCCTCCTCCCCTTAGGTTGCAATTGGGCACTGCTCGCCGCCGGCAGCTGGAGAGCGCTAAATGGGACGTGTGGCAGAGATAGGTGGGCCCCGGATGGCAACAGGTACGTTACTCTCTTCCCCCCTTTTTTCTTTTTTTTTTTTCTACTGTCCCCCCCTTTGTTCTTTCCTATTTCTGTTATTCTTCCCCTCTCGTTCTGTTCCTCTCACTGACTGTGTGCTGCTGACAGCTTATGTTGTATACGCCCTGCGATAGGTATGCTACTGACGTCGGGTTCGTTGTGGGTTGCGGACGCTCTGTCTGATATCAGTACTGGCTACTATGGTGTGCCGTAAACCTGCCCCCCCCCCTCCCCGCCGCCCGGCTTGGGTGGTGGGTCAAGCGGTGGGAATGTCCTCTGCTGGGGCGACTCCCCAGGGAGCGGTATGTTGGAGGCCCTATTTGGCCCCCCTCTCCCTGGGCGAGCCCCGCCGGAGGCCCCCAATGGGGTGCCGTTCCTGTTCCTGATTTTTCTTTTTTCTTTTTTTTCGCACGCCAGGCAGACTGAATGTTCCCCCTTTTTTTATTTTTTTTTTTAGTTCACCGCTGACGCCTGGTGGCATGCCTCTCGCCCCTGGGCTATGGTTCACCAACCCTTGTTATTTCCTAAAGTTTACGAAGCCATTACACCTTTGGATGCTTGGGATTGTTGTTCCCCACATGCAACACTTGTCACTTTGCCTATTGGTTAATTTGCTGTTTTTGCTATGCGTTTTCTTCTTGTACTGTGTGTTTTTGCGATAAGTTAAAAATAAAGATTGTTAAAAAATGTGGTTCTGCACCGTGCCAAGCGAGTCCAAAGCTCCCCCAGCAAGAAAACGGACAGAGTCCCAGAAGAAGGAAAACAAAAATAGAGGAGAGTTCTAAGGTTCAACTGGACAAGTTCTGGAAGCAAGAGGTCTGCTAGTGCAAGCAGTGCGATATCTAAACTGAATTGTAACTGAATGTGTCCCCGCAACATACTGCTTCCATTGTGCCCAGATAGAGTCGAAGCTAGCATTTTTGCCTTTACAGTTGGCTATCCATTCCTCAGTCTCCATGATTACAGCCACTCTCCAAACCTACTCCTCGCTGCTAGGAACATGCATGCTCTTCCAATATATTGGTATAAGATGCTTAGCCACATTAAGCAAGTGAGAGAGGGCGCTGCATGTATATTTTGTTATAGAGATTGTGGGGACATGTAGCAGGAAGTGGGCCGGCAAAAGTGGGAGGTCAATCTCTAGAACAGTGGTTCTTAACCTGGGTTAACCCAGGGGTTCGGTGAGTCAGTCTCAGGGGTTCGGCGGGGGGCAACAGGGCAATTTCTCCCCCCGAGAAAATATTACTGATTGTGAGGCCAACCCCCCCCCCCCCCGGGAAATCAGAGCTGAGGTCGGGACGACTCACAGCCATTACACATAGACACTTGACGCTCTGCCCCTGTACCTCCCCCAGCAGGTTTCCAGCCTATCTCCTGCAGGCTGCTTGCTGCTTGAGTGGGCGGGATGGGGATGTACCTGACCACGGAGATCGCGCCCGCCTGGAAGAGGGAAGTGTGAGCAGCTGAGCAGAGGGAGCCAACTGAATGTTCCTGGAGGTAGGCTCAGCTAGCTGTACATTGTTGGATTTGTTTGCAAGCACCTCTATGCTAAGTCTGCTGAGTTACTGCAGCTTAGCATAGAGGTGCTGTTAGCTGACAAATGGAAATGCATCTCCTTTTCATTTAGCTCAATAAGCATTGTGAATGCCCCCTGGTGTGTGCCCTCCTGATACCCCATGGTATGCCCTCCCAACACCTCCCCCCAGTGTGTGTCCTCCTGACACCCCATGGTATGCCCTCCCAACCCCCCCCCCGTGTGTGCCCCCCTGACACCTCATGGCATGCCCTCCCAACACCTCCCCCCAGTGTGTTCCCTCTTGACACCCCATGGTATGTCCTCCCAACCCCCCCAGTGTTTGCCCTCCTGATACCCCATGGTATGCCCTCTCAACACCTCCCCCCAGTGTGTGCCCTCCTGACACCCCATGGTATGCCCTCCCAACCCCCCACCCCAGTGTGTGCCCTCCTGACACCCCATGGTATGCCCTCCCAACCCCCCCAAGTGTGTGCCTCCCTGACACCCCATGGTATGCCCTCCCAACCCCACCCCAGTGTGCCCTCCTGACACCCCATGGTATGCCCTCCCACCCCCCCCCCAGTGTGTGCCCTCCTGACACCCCATGGTATGCCCTCCCAACCCCCCCAAGTGTGTGCCTCCCTGACACCCCATGGTATGCCCTCCCAACCCCACCCCAGTGTGCCCTCCTGACACCCCATGGTATGCCCTCCCATCCCCCCCCCAGTGTGTGCCCTCCTGATACCCCATGGTATGCCTTCCCAACCCCCCCCAGTGTGTGCCCTCCTGGCTCCCCCAGTGTGTGCCCTCCCAACCACTGATGTGTGCCCTCCTGACACCCAGTGTGTGGCCTCCTGACTCTCCACTGGTGTGTGCCCTCACTACCCTCCCCCACAGTGTGTGTCCTCCTGACCCTCCCCCCAGTGTATGCCCTTCCAACCCCCTGGTGTGTGCCCTCATAACCCCCCGGTGTGTGCCCTCCTGACCCCCCCCCAGTGTGTGCCCTCCTGACCCTCCCCTGGTGTGTGCCCTCCCAGCCCCCTGATGTGTGGCTTTACTGATCCCTATACACTGTCCTATCCTCTGTCCTGTCAACTCCTGTCCTCTGCCCTATTCTTTGTACACCGTCCTACAGCCTACTGACCACTCTATCCTTCCCTACAATCAACTGACCCGTATACACTGCCCTACATGCTACTGGCTTCTGTACACTGCCCTACATCCTACTGACCTTTCTACACCGCCCTAAAAACTACTGACCCCTATACACTGCCCTACATGCTACTGACCTCGCTACACTGCCCTACAAACTACTGAGCACTGTACACTACCCTACAAACTACTGAGCACTGTACACTACCCTACAAACTACTGACCACTGCACACTGCCCTACAAACTACTCACTACTGCACACTGCCCTACAGCCTACTGACCTCTGTACGCTGCCCTACAGCCTACTGACCTCTGTACACTGCCCTACATCCTACTGACCTCTGTACACTGCTCTACATACTACTGACCTCTGTACACTGCCCTACATACTACTGACCTCTGTACACTGCTCTACATACTACTGACCTCTGTACACTGCTCTACATACTACTGACCTCTGCACACTGCCCTACAGCCTACTGACCTCTGTACACTGCCCTACAGCCTACTGACCTCTGTACGCTGCCCTACAGCCTACTGACCTCTGTACGCTGCCCTACAGCCTACTGACCTCTGTACACTGCCCACTGACCTCCGTACACTGCCATACAGCCTACTGACCTCTGTACACTGCCATACATACTACTGACCTCTGTACACTGCCCTACAGCCTACTGACCTCTGTACACTGGCATACATACTACTGACCTCTGTACATTTTACTTTGTATGATACGTTTAATTCAGTTCTGTAAACAACACCTTGTTTTCTGGCAGTGCCCCTCCCGAGACTAGACTCATAAAATCATATTTTATTTTTCCAATTAAGAAGGGTTCGGTGAATGCGCATATGAAGCTGGTGGGGTTCAGTACCTCCAACAAGGTTAAGAACCACTGCTCTAGAATATCTTGTATAGTATCTCTAATTTCTGTCCAAAAAGGTTTAATCAAGGGGCATTCCCACCATACGTGCAAGACAGAGCCCCGTTGACCCCAACCTCGCCAACAAAGATCTGAGGCTGAAGGGTACATCCGGGCCAGAGTTGCTGGTACCCGATACCATCTAATCAGTAGCTTATAATTTTTTTCTTGTGTTTTCGTTTCCAGAGAACTGTTATGGGTCAACTGATATAGGTGAGACAGTTGTTCTTCTGTAAACTCACACTGTAAATCTCGTTCCCACTCCCTGATGTAGCCCAGCTTGGGCTGCGGTGTGACAGAAAGCAACAACTGATACAGGGCTGAAAGAAAATGCTTTATTGAACAAGATTTTGATGCACAAAACATGGACATACAGAAGTTATTGAGAGCAAGGACATAATAATTGTCATACAAAGAATTGTGACAAGTGATGTGATAGTACAGCACCTGGGCATGTTCATGTTGTATTCCACTGCTTGCTATAACATTTACCAAATTCTGTAAAGCCTTTCTCTGTGAGGAGAAAAACTCAGACAAAGATGTATATCCGCTTCTAAGCTATTACAACATGTCTTAATGGTTTTGATAACCCTGGCCTTGATAAACAGACTGTGATGGGGCATATGATAGGCCTCTTTAGCAGATCCTTGTTTACTAGTGGTCTGCTTGGTAATGATATAGCTAAATAGTTGATGCCCATTCCTGAGTTGATAAAGGAGTTCCTTTAAAGTATCCAGACCCTCGGAGAAATGTTTACTCAATTTAAATGGCTATGGAGATGCACTCCTGGGGTTATGTGTTTTGGGAGGTGACTAGCTGGATACATGGATGTTATCTGGCTCTGTATATCCTACTCTAAAAAATGTCACTGCTAGCTTGCAAATTTTAAATAAACATGGCTGCCCTGTGTCATCTCACACAGTTTTTGGGGTGCCTAGTACTCATCATCACAAACTCCACAACAGAAAGGTACCAGTGGCTCTTGTGACAGAGAAATGCAGGTCACCTATAGGAGGAAAGCAGGAGCCAATGGTTCCTCACATCCTGGTGCCTAGCGTATAGTCCATTATTAGTTACTGGTATTCAGTATACCAAAACATTGGCAGTTTGCCTGTCCTGTGAAAAGTACAATGAGCTGATTCATGCTTAAGCATGTTATTGTGGTGCTGTTATGGCACGTGTAGATGTGAATTGCATTAAGGAATTCCGTTCATTATTAATGGGCTGCCAACTCACCATAACTGATAACAACAAAAACATGGTTACGCTTTTGTTAAACGTTATTTTATTAATTTTTTTTTTTTTTTTAAATAATTGAATTTTATTGAGAAGAAAATAGAAGTAAATAACAAAAGCAAAGTAGTCCTGCAGCCCGTTTTAAATGTACAGCGCCTTGAAAAGGTATTCAAACCCCTTGAAATTTTCCACATTTTGTCATGTTACAACCAAAAACGTAAATGTATTATATTGGGATTTTATGTGATAGACCAACACAAAGTGGCACATAATTGTGAAGTAGAAAGAAAATGATAAAGGGTTTTCAAAATGTTTTACGAATAAATATCTGAAAAGTGTGGTGTGCATTTGTATTAAGCCCCCTTTACTCTGATACCCCTAACTAAAGTCTAGTGGAACCAATTACCTTCAGCATTTACCTAATTTACAAATAAAGTCCACCTGTGTGTAATTTAATCTCAGTATAAATACCGCTGTTCTGTGAAGCCCTCAGATGTTTGTTAGAGAACCTAAGTAAATAAACAGCATCATGAAGGCCAAGGAACACACCAGACAGGTCAGGGATAAAATTGTGGAGAAATATAAAGCAGGGTTAGGTTATAAAAAATATCCCAAGCTTTAAACATCTCATGGAACACTGTTCAATCCATCATCCCAAAATGGAAAGAGTATTGTACAACTGCAAACCTACCAAGACACGGCCGTCCACCTAAACTTACAGGCCAGGCAAGGAGAGCATTAATCAGAGAAGCAGCCAAGAGGTCCATGGTAACTCTGGAGGCGCTGTAGAGATCCACAGCTCAGGTTGGAGAATCTGTCCAAAGGACAACTATTAGTCGTGCACTCCACAAATCTGGCCTTTATGGAAGAGTAGCAAGAAGAAAGCCATAAGAAGTCCTGTTTGCAGTTTGCGAGAAGCCATGTGGAGGACACAGCAAACATGTGGAAGAAGGTGTTCTGGTCAAGACCAAAGTTGAACGTTTTGGCCTAAAAGCATAACACTATGTGTGGCGGAAAACTAACACTGCACATCAACGTGAAAGCACACCATCTCCACCGTGAAACATGGTGGTGGCAGCAGCATCATATTGTGGGGATACTTTTCTTCATCAGGGACAGGGAAGCTGGTCAGAGTTAATACAAAGATGGATGGAGCCAAATACAGGGCGATCTTAGAAGAAAACCTGTTAGAATCTGCAAAAGACTTGAGCCTGGGGTGGTGGTTCACCTTCCAGCAGGACAACAATCCTAAACATACAGCCAGAGCTACAATGGAATGGTTTAGATCAAACGCATATTCATGTGTTAGAATGGCCCAGTCAAAGTCAAGACCTAAATTCAATTGAGAATCTGTGGCAAGACTTGAAAATTGCTGTTCACAGACACTCTCCACCCAATCTGACAGAGCTTGAGCTATTTTGCAAAGAAGAATGGGCAAAAATGTCACTCTCTAGATGCGTAAAGCTGGTAGAGACATCCCCCAAAAAGACTTGCAGTTGTAATTGCAGTGAAATGTGGTGGAATTGTAGGCCACACTCCCGCAAGACTGGCTTAACCTACTAAATAATAGCACTGACTCACAGTTTGGCAAGAAAAGGCCGCGGCACACTTTATTGGTTTAATATAACTTAAATCATAAATATTTAACTGTTTGTAAACAACCACTCAAATACCGTAATAACTTTTAGTTGCTCAGTTAAAGAACTCGAGCAACCATAACCATAAATTACCATTATGAAAATACAATGTCCCCCCTAGGATACCAGGGTGACCCAACCACATAAAGGTGCTTGCGACAAAGGGAGGGAGGGTGGGGAACTTTCTTCTTCTTGCTCTTCGGTGCAAAAGGAAGCACCCCAGACCGGACCAAGCTTATATAGCCTCTGCTATACCTGCAGGAACCTTCCTCATACCCCTATTGGCTGACACCTGCTGCAGAGCACAGGTATAATTTAACCTCATAAAAGCCTAATCCTGCATAGCTTAACCCCCTTATCTATCTAACCTAATGCTGCTAGGGGTGGCCACAATCCCACACAAGTGGCCACATAATGTGCCCCCTTTTATATTCTACAAAGTATTGACTCAGGGGGGCTGAATACAAATACATGCCCCAATTTTCAGATATTTGTAAAAAAATGTGAAAACCATTTATAATTTTCCTTCTATTTCACAATAATGTGCCACTTTGTGTTGGTCTATCACATAAAATTCCAATAACCTACATTTACACTTTTGGTTGTAACATGAAAAAAAATGGAAAATTTCAAGGGGTATAAATACTTTTTCAAGGTACTGCACTGTGGTGCATTGTGCTCTACTGTACAATGAATGGTACTGCAATGCGCCACACATTGGGGTTAATTTACTAAAACTGGAGAGTGCAAAATCTGGTGCAGCTCTGCATAGAAACCAATCAGCTTCCAGGTTTTTGTTTTGTCAAAGCTTACATGAACAAGTTAGAAGCTGATTGGCTACTATGTACAGCTGCACCAGATTTTGCACTCTCCATTTTTAATAAATAAACCCCATAGTTTAGGTATGTTGTAGAAATGTACGCTTTAGTGCTCATTATAACAATGTCCACGCGTGAATGGGTCCAAAATTTTGTCAAAAAAAAAAAAAATAATATCCCTGCCTAGATATTGCCCAGTTACTTATCTTTATTTCACAAAGGGTTTTACATTTTGATACAAAAGCAAGTAAAAGACTCACATATAGAACAGTATGGCATCAATAGAAAAACAGAGGCAAAAAAACAGTTCCTTATGTTTATTTAAAAAGTTATTCAATTTTTATCAACAAAAATGCTATAGACGGCATGTCAGTCCTAAAACTAGGACTGATTGTATTAAATTACACTAAAGAGACAATCTAATATCTGTACAGAAGATTACAATTCAACCGTTCTCAAACACTTCTGCCATGTGCTGCTGAACACCATTCATTTTGGTTTATTTCTGTTTCGTGAAGTGTACATCTGTTGCATACTTGCTTACATTTCTAACCTCCAGTGGAATAAACTAGCTGGCTGCTTCTGCACACAAGAGACCGATGGAATTACAAAGATTTGGATACTTATGACTGGTATTGCTCTGCTTTTCATATAGATGTTTGACTATTCAAACTAAAGAGAAAACATATCTGACAGTGTGAATATGCTTACCGCAGGGGTTGAAAACATAGCAATGACCTCATCATTGAGCTGCCACTTCATCTCTGTATGATCCGCTTGCTGGCGGTGTCACCTGAACCTAAACTGTGTAATCTAACTGCTGCGGAGACCCAGGAAGGGTCTGTGTCTATATCACAAGACGGTCTAAATTCACTGTCATCATTCTGGGAGTTGGCTATAAAGAGACCCTGTTAATTTTCCCTGAATGGGTAATGTGACAGTATGTCTTTAATGTATTTCACCAGTGTCTTCACATGCTTGTCTGGAATTCAGTTTTACATTTTTGGCATTATCTCACTAAAGCAACCTTTCTCAACCTTGAAATAATATTCCAGTTTAAGGAAACTCCTGCTAATAATTACTATATCTACAACCAGGACATCCATCAGAAATGTTGGGGCCCCTTACACAGTTTTAGGCCTGGGCCACTCCGGGCCTGACCTCCAACATTTCGCAGGGCCTGCCCTCTGGCCGTCCTACCGAATCCACCCACTGGCCATCCCACCTAGTCCTTCAGGGCACCTACTTCTATTTTAAGACTCTTACAACCTAGTATATGAAAATGAATCCAAGCTAGCAAAGAGACATCCCCATATATTCAGCAAAGAGACATCCCAATCCAGCAAAGAGCCGGCCTCATATATTCAACAAAGAGACATCTCAATCCAGTAAAGAGACAGCTTCATATATTAAGCAAATAGACATCCCAATCCAGTAAAGAGACAGCCTCATATATTCAGCAAAGAAACATTACAATACAACAAAGAGATTGCCTCATATATTCCGCAAAGAGACATCCCAATCCAGTAAAGAGACAGCCTCATATATTCAGCAAAGAGACATTCCGATCCAGCAAAGAGACAGTGTAAAGGAACCTCAGACCCATACTGCACTTGTGGTCTTCTGTCAGTATACGGCTTCCTCACAGTCATGAACATAGATATCAAATCCCAGCCGCAGACAGCCTCATATTTTCAGCAAAGAGAAAGCGCAATCCAGCAAAGAGACATCCCTTCAGCTGCATTGGCTTACTCTGCAGCCGCCCTGCTTTATGCTTTAGCAATTGCTAGTTACTATAGCAGCAACAACTCGGTCTCGTTGGTTGGGGGCCTGGGCGGCCGGGCCCCTCGGAATGCCCAGGCCCCCTACATGGGTATGAGCTGTCCCCCCTGATGGCTGCCCTGTCTACAACTCATAATACATTAATGTGATTGTCACTGGAAAAAAATGCTCATTACATTAGTGCTCATTGGGAAGAATTAGGCTGGCTAAAGAAAGTTCGAATTTTGTCAGGAACTGGCCAAGATTCGAACCGTGTATGGGCAGGCTGATTGTACCAAGTTGATCGATTGATCAACTTGGGTGCAACCAGCCTGCTGGATTTTGCTTGAGATTATAGCTAGCAGCTTCTGTAGCCGTTAGCAATAATCACTGTCTTATTATTATTATTATACAGGATTTATATAGCGCCAACAGTTTGCGCAGCGCTTTACAGTGTGGGGGAAGACAATACATTTACAGTACAATTCAATACAGGAGGAATCAGAGGGCCCTGCTCGTTAGAGCTTACAATCTAGAAGGGAGGGTCAAGTGAAACAAAAGGGTCTTCTCCTGGCTTCGGCCACCTCTGCCCCCCCACCCCTAGCAGCGGGAAAAGACAATGGGGTTTATTTAAGGCATTATTTACTAGAAGTGCACTGCAAATGCATTTGAAAGTGCAGTCACTGTAGATCTGAGGGGCAGCTCTGAAATGAGGGGAAGCTCTGCTGATTTCTATCATCCAATCATGTGCAAGCAAATATGCTGTTTTTTATTTTCCTTACATGTCCCCCTCAAATCTACAGAGACTACACTTCCAAGTGCACTTGTAATGCACAGTGGATTTGCCTTTAGTAAATAAACACCAAAGTCTCTGTAGGAGGGACTCCCCTGTCAGCACTGTCCGTATTGATGGGGGAATTGTACAAATTTCGTTCCTGCATCCCATGGTTGCAGCAAAGAAATTTGCACCGTCAACATCAACGTTGCACGTTTCCCTATAAGATTGCGTAGAAGAGGGTGTGTTCCTTCCCTCCACTCAGGTATAAGTTTACACTCAGCTCTCACTTTAAAGGGCTGTGGAAAAGAGATGGTTGCAGATAAACAGATACAACTTAAAGTGATACTAAAGTCTCATTTTTGTTTAGGGTAAAATTAACAAACATGTCATACTTACCTGCTCTGTGCAGTGGTGTTGCACAAAGCAGCCCAGATCCTGCTCTTCTCAGGTTCCTCACCTCCTGGCCCCTCACTCCTGCTGAGTGCCCCCACAGCAAGCAGCTTGCTATGGAGGCCATTCAGACTAGGAGCCATGGTTGGCCCCACCCACCCTCTCTCCTCATTGGCTCACTGACTTTGATGGACGGCAGCCCACTGTCAGTGTTGCCTGCTGCTGTGTCTCAGCCATTTTGGAGGGAGAGTCTCAGATAGCTGAGTCTCTTGCGCCACTTCGCTGGATAGAGACGGGGCTCAGGTAAGTATTAGGGGGGCTGAGGGGGGCTGCTGCACACAGAAGGTTTTTTATCTTAAAAAAAAACTTCTGACTTTAGAACCACTTTAGGTAGGAGGATTTGTTTCATCTCTGTGTACCACCTGAGGCCAGTTCCATCACTGGTTATGTAAAAGAGTTTACAATTACTGTAAGCGTGCTCAGATACACCATGCTTGATTAAGCACAATGTAGTCAAGGTCAATGCTGTTATCCCTTATACATATACTGTATATGCTTTGCAGACAGAGCAATATAGTGAACATCATATTATTTGTAGTTGTAGCGTAATGTTAGTTCTTGGTTTGTATTTCAGTGTTAAGTAATAAAAGGAGATATATGATACATTCTATTTTTAAAACAATATTGTCATATAGCATGCAGCTCTTTTGACTTCCATATTTATCCTTAAGACATATTAGATCCAAGGAAAGGAGTGAAAGTAAATCTTTACTGGTTAGGATATGGAAATTGTATCTTAGGTAATGTATAAAATCTGAATGACATGTCAGAACCAGCAGTGCTATTCAACTAATTTTATCTATCAAATTATACTTACCAAACACTCTTGTTTAATGTGACAACCTTGACTGTCTTTCACATTACAGAACACAATAAGCCATGTAACTGTATAGTTATAGTCCTTTTTCTATGTACTCAAAACATTTGTATGTACTTCTCCCAAAACGAACATTAGGACTGGGTTCACACTGAATTCTGAGCGGCTCGCAGAAGGGGGTCCGGTGCACCGTTTCAGGTCCGAATTAGGTCTGAATTTTTGAACTGAAGACGCATAGGACTTGTCTGCAAGCTGCTCCGCAGCCGACACAGAGCTGTGTGAACCGGCTCCATTGAGAGCCAGGCACAGTCTCCTGCCATGCAAATTGGATGCAGGGAAACCCACATCCAATTTATAACAGTGTAAACCCAGCCTTAAGTTATTGCTGCTATTTTTGAAACAAACAATGAAGGCCAGCAAGTGAGAGCCACATACATGATGGCCTTATGATGGTAAAGAGATGAAAACCTTTGCTGGGACATCTTGGAATTGCACCACCGCTGAAATTCAGTTTGGGGTAAAATGAGGCTTAAATGCCACACCATCCAATAGCTTACGATACAGTATATCACTGTCAAGGCCAGGTTAATAAACTAACATTATACGCAAGTCCAATAGAATATCTACAACTTGTAAATTACGTTTTAGTCCCTTTACTCCAACAAAGTGTCATAAATGACTGACTTTCATATGTACAGTCCAAGTAGGTGATCATCCTAACCTGCTTTTATAGTTTAGTGCATTTAAAGAATAATTAAAGGCAAACATTTTTTTTTTTTGTTTTAGATAGATTGGAGAGGGATTAGAACCCCTATCAGTTTTTAATTGCTGTCTGTGCCCCTGTTAAGGAGAGTCACCCTTTCTATTTGTCCTGTTTACCATTATTATTGAAAGTGAAATTAAAAGAAAATCCCAAATGTTGGTTTGTCCCGAGAAAAGTAAAAGAGGGGAAATCTTCCAATGGGGACACTAGTTCTGGTGATCTGGGGGTCCCCAAAGAAATCCCAGAATCTGCAGGGATTTCCTCTCACTTCCTGTTTGGTTATGGGACAGGAAGTGAAGGGAAATCTCTGCAATGGGACACAGATGGCGAAATAAATCTGACAGGGGGTGTATATATATATATATATATACACACTCTATAAACATATTTCAATATGCATCGTATTTATTGCACATTGCACAATGGTGTATATTCAAATTCATTATTCTAGATTATTACTAAATATTATGAATGACAGAGAGTTGGGTGATTATATTAAAGCACTGCAATGTATGAAAGTCATTAAATTAGCAAACAATGGATTCACTGGTTAAAGCATCCTAATGCCGCTCCTGGTCTCAAGCCCAATTAGCCTGCTTTGATTTACCACCAAAGAGTATTCCCTTTACTTTACCTTTCATATATTCTCTGTTAGTGTCACAAATAACATCTTGTAGAACTATGTACATGTCAGACTAATATATGGTGGTCCACGGATATTTAGCTGTCGGAGGGTCTACCCCCCCCCCAACTGGACACAGTGTGTACCTATTTTGGGTGTTCAGGGGGGTTGGGGGTGACCGTATTAGAGAACGGCCATCAGCGACCCTATCTTATAAGTATTAATGATATTCTTATATTTGGATTGCTTAATGCTGTAATGGCTTATCTTCATGGGCATGAAGTTAGATTGCATAACTGCACCTATGTACTACTGGCCATAATATCAATGTTTATGAGTTTGCTTTCCTCTGTTATTATTATGATTTCCTTTCCCTGTTTGTTACTATTTGAAATAATCTTAATAAATAAAAAAACATTGGCCTATCTTATTACAAGATCACACCCTACGAACTATTCTCCCCAACCAACCGAAGTTTATCTATCGGAAGAATAAGTCTGTTCGTAGAAGGATAGTCCATACTGTACTTGATCCTCCTAAATCGATTCAGATGTTCTCGGATCTAAAAGGTTTTTTTAGATGCAATAATTGCAAAGCTTGCAGATCGACCAAAAAAGAGAACAGAAAAAGAAAGAAGTTCACTGCTATAAATACGAATAAGGAATATGAGATCAATGACTTAATCACATGTGATACCCATGTAGTTTACGTGTTAAAATGTCCATGCCACCTACAGTATGTGGGTAGGACCACTAGAAATCGCAGAACACTGTAACAACATTAATAAAGGGTTTGACAAGCATAGCGTTTCGAGACATTTTAAACTGAAACACAACAGAGATCCTAGTCTACTCTCATTTTATGCCATAGATAAAATAAAAGAGAACTGGAGGGGAATAGACAAAACGAAAGAAATTTCACGGAAAGAGACAGAATGGGTATACAGGATGGATACCCTACAGCCACAGGGCCTTAACATCGACATTGATCTAAATTGTTTCCTAACTAACTACTAAACAAAAAATGTGAAGGAATATAATACCATTTTTGATAGGACATGACAATCAATACAAATTATAGACCAATATAAATGGTAGACCAATCCGAATCTATATTATATTGGCTGTCTGATACCTTACATTTTTTCTTAAATTGTTCATAATTTCTCTACATCACTTTTTACATATTTTTATACATTTTTTTATTAATTTTCTATAATTTTATACATCAGTTTTTTTATCCTGTATATCTTCATATTTATATTTACCATAAATTTATTTCGGTTGAGACTTTACATTCCATATTACTTTCTGTCTGTGAGCAGATTTGCACACACAAGGAGAAAATGTTTTTAAAATAATGATTTTTAGATATAATCAGGTTATTTTGATATACTGTAGGGATGAGGTTATAACAAATTTTCTCTAAGATATTGCTCTACATGAATTATCTTGTGTGTAGTTATTACAAAAGTGAGAATAACATACATAAAAACTCAAATATACTTTTTTATACATTTTTTTATATAGTCTTTAATATTATCAGACAAGTTCTATTGTCAGAGATTTCGTCCCTTCATTCATGTCAAAGGGAGAGTGTTCAAAAGATTGGTGTACATCTGTTTAATTAATTACATTTTTAGATAGTTGTGTGATTAATGATGTGTCTATAACTTTCAGGATAGTCAGTTTATGTATCAGCATTTCAATTATTAGGAAGTGGATATAGAGCGGATAGATTGGATTGATGGACGTGCTATTTATCTATTTTTATTTATTTATTTTACTTGAGATTATAATCCTCTGGCTATTTTTGATATGCTGTATATTATATTGTGACTGTTCCTCGCATAGCAGAGTGTGAGCGCAGGTAATGGCTTATCTTCCTGTATATGCAGATTGAGACAGGGATGGTCGGGATCCTGATAGGGGAAGCAAGCGGCTTTCCCCTACTTAAAAGTGTGCGGTGTCTCTCAGCGTCCTGCCGCTCCATGAAGACGTCAGTGTGACGAAACTAGTAGGGCGGGGCTTAGGATGCTGTGAGAAAGACACCGCAAAAAGCAAGCAGGACACCAGGGCTGGAGACGGCCGGGAGTTCTTACTACAATTCTTTTACATGCCGGGAATTCTAGTGTCAGGTTGACACAATGTTATGTGAGTCTAACTATTTATTTAAATAAACTTGGTTTTATTGTAACGGAGTTATGCTATGTTGGATCTGCTTTTCTCCTCCTCCTTAATATAATCTCCCTATCTCTGGTAGTATTTTCCCTGAGGGATGATACAATCAAGCAAGATTGATACCAGCTAGAGTTCTGTGGAGGTATTATACAATTAAGAGTGGAGTTTATCAAAAGCGAGATTGCTGGTTTTACCAGCTAAAGTTCTGGTGAGTCCATTTAGAGAGAAAGCCTGCACGGATGGTGGGATCTCCAAGTGTGGACACCAAGAGCACTTTGTGATTTATATTGGCACTTTTTGCACATTTGCACAGACTATCACTGAAAAATATTTTTTAGCATTATATGGACTAATTATGGGACTGAACTAATTTTTTGACAAACAGTTAATTTTTTTTTCTGCTTTTTTATACAGATCATATATTTGACGGAGGGTTTGCTTTTAGTTTTTTTGCACATATTGGTTTAAGGTCATAGCAACACTAATATTTTTGCCTTTGGATTTCTCCAAAAAATCATTGATTATTTATGAATTTTTGATACAAGTTACTTCATAGATTTATGCATTTTAGTCATTTTAATTTATTTTGTTATATAACTGCCATCTAGTGGTTAGTTGACTTATTGAATTAAGCACACTTATTGAAGTTTTGCTGAATTTTCGCTATATTTGCACAATAGACTTCAAAATAGTATATTTGGTCTACCATTACATTTGCACTTTAACGCTTTTTTGCACTGTATCACATTTTCCAGCGTGCAGGACTGTTTTTATATTTTTTGTCATTTTTTTTTTACACTTTGCCAAACTTATTGGTAGTTTTTGCCTTTTGTTCCTAGTACAATCTCCACATCAAATATAGAGATAGTATCATATCTTGCACTGGCACTTTAAAGCATTACATTTTTAGTCCATCCAAATAATTATTTTTGCTAGAGTTGGGTCTAAACAGAATTTGCGCTAGTTTTATTCTCTGGTCTTTATATATGTAGTATATCTACAGTTAACCAGCAGCATTTTCCGTTAACCCCATTTATATGTAGAGTGATCATATATGTGAATTGTCCTGAATTTTATCCAAAATGGACAACCAAGGCGCTTGATTATACATTTCTCTAATCTTAATAAAAACTATTTAACAAGAAAGTCATTATATTGTTTTCAATGTCAGTGATATAAGCGTCTCTTGATGGACATTTTTATTAGCCCTTCAGATGTTATTATGTATAGGAGGAGATCTTTCTAAAGAAAGGGAGATATATTACTATGGTCAATGGTTTAAATTGAGACAAATGGCCAAATAGTTATAAAAATGGTTTGAAACTGATAGCTTAGTTTAAACCAGGTTGCTTTGTAGCTTGTAGTAAATATATCCACCTGGTTTCACATTGCAAAATCCTCTTATCAAAATCCCCTCCTCTAGAGTCTGGTATTATATGTTCCAAGTCAGCAAATGTATTAACACTGGTGTTACATTTGTGATATAATGCAACATGTCTGCCAATAGGTGTATCTAACTGATTACTTGTAATATAGTATATATGGTCGCTTGTTTTTTCCTATATATAAAGCTCCGCACTCGCATAAGATAATGTATACAATGCCAATAGCTTGACAATTCACATGATATGGTAATGCATGTAAATTTCCATTTAGAAGATAGATGGTTTGGTTTTCAAATACCCATTGGAAGAAATTGCAAGCTCTGCATTTCCAGGTTCCCCGGATATCACATTCCAGATTTTGGTTCCGTGTATTTTCAAAATGGCTCCTAGTTAGCTTGTCTTTGATGGACTTAGCTCTCCAATATGTGATCTCTGTGTAGTCTTTTATATAGTTGTAGTAGTATTTTTAAAGACTACAACAAACAGTCATGTTGCCTATTAAAGGAGGCAATCAATCTGGTTGCCTCAGTTTGTTTTTGGTCTTTCTTTTTATAAAGGACTTCCCCTCTAGATAATGTTTTTGCTTTGTTAAAAGCTTTTTTTAGACAGTTGAGTGAATTTCCTCTTTGTATTGCAGCAATCTATTTCTTTTCACGTACTTCATTTTTGCTTTGCAAACGTTTACTTTCCTAAAAGTCGTGCTTTTCATGCATTTGCCTGGTTCTGAAAGTCTAAATCACCTGAACATATTCGGCGAAGCCGAAGATATTGGCTGTGTATTACCCGCTGTGGGCTTTCTGTATAGGGTAATTCACACAGGTTCTCTGTTGTATTTGTGTCCGCTAATAATGATTTTAGTGTATTTTAAGTGAAAATATTACTTTGATATATTCTGGGGGGCCCTGCCAGATAGGCTGTATGGGGCCTCATGATTTCTAACAGCAGCCCTGTTTACCCATATAGCCATTATCCTGTCTTAGAACTTGAACATCCAAAAATTAAATCAAATGTGGATCATATTTTATTGTGAATTCAGGGCAAATGCATTATGTTTAGGAGTCCACATGAATTCTTCCAAAAGGGAAGGTGTACCAGTCCAAAACATTATCACATCATCAATATATCTATACCAAAGTAGTTTCAAATCCAGGAATTTAGTGTATCTATCTTCTGAAAACAGAGACCGCTCCAACCCCCCCCCCCCCAGGTACAGGTTGGCATAAGAGGGTGCACAATAGGTGCCCATAGTCACCCCCTGCACCTGGAGGTAGTGGGAGCCGTCGAAGACAAATGCATTGCTGGTAGGAATATGTTCAAGCAAAGACAGGATGAAAAGACTTTTTGCCCATGAATCACGATTCCGTTCTTTCAAAAATTCACTGATATCTTGTGACTCCTTTTGTGTGGTATACTACTACTATACAATGCCTCAATATCAATAGCCACCATAATGGTGTTAGCCCGTGTCATAATTCCCTCCAGATGTTGGAGTAGGTCTGGGGTATCTCTGATATATGAAGGTAGGGATGTGACATGGTGACGCAGGTAATTTGTCTATAAAACGACTAGCCAATTCCATATGGGATACAATTCCTGATATTATTGGTCTGCCTGGAGGCTGAGTAAGGTTTTTATGGGTTTTTGGTAAGGCATATAATGTGGGTGTTTTTGGTTGTTTTACCAAGATGGTCTCATAGGATTCTTTGTTTATGATATTCTAATAGTATGCCTCTATCATAATCAATTTAAATTCAGTTCTAAACCTCTCTACCATGTTTTCAGGGATTTCTCTATACTACTCCCTGTTTTGTAGTATGTTTGGGCACGTAGTTCTATATTGATCTTTACGCATAAAAAAACTTTATCTGACGTTCTTTTTTTTACCAATTAGTTATTTACACTTAGTGAGTGTAGGGCTTCCTTTTCCATTTTAGTTAAAATTACCTGTAGAGTAGCCTTGTGTACTTATTTTTTTTTTTTATTTCTCTACATACTTGTGTAACAAAAGCCCAAATGTTGGGATTTGTTTGCAATGGGGGGAATTCGTCTGATTTTTTGTTTACTACTGGTATATCTGAGGGTATAGGTTGAGTGTTCTGAGGTTCAATCCCTCTATTAGATACATTTTGTGGGCCTTCATTTTCGTCTTGGAGATCCATTTGATCTTGCAAAGCCCTTAACGGTAAAATCTTTCCACTGATCTAATAATGCCTTGTCGTTTTTTTTTTTTTTATTGCGATCCTTATCAAATAGAAATGTATAGGTTAGCTTACTTGCAAACGTTTGGTGAACGGTGAATGTTTTTTACAGTCTTAAAGCAGTCTATTTCCTGTACAGAGGAACATGTGAGACCAAGGCTCAATATCTCTTTTTCAGATGAAGTTAAAGAATGCGAGGATAGGTTTATAATATTGAATCCTAGATGTTTAGGGTCAGTTTTATCACAAAGGAATCTAGATTCCCCTTTATCTTTCTGGCTTCCTGTGTGTTGACTGGTGTCGTGGATGTCTAAAAAAGTCACTTCATTATCATCCTGTGAAGGGTGTGTCGTGTGTGTATCGATACCTGAGCCAGAAGAATTGGAAGGTAGATTGGAAGAAAGTGCATTAGCCAGTGCCTGTGAGAAAGAAGATTTAGGTAACCCATCACCTTTTTGGGAAGGACCACCACCCCCATTAGATGAGGCTGATGGTATCTCCATCATTTGTTTCTTAACACCATCTTGTGAAGGATTCCCACTACAATTTTTTGGTCGTTTTATGGGATAGCGATTCCTCCAGTGAGACCTATGAAACGTGAGAAAAAATTTGAGGTATTAGATAATCTGATTTAAGTTCATCCTGTTCAATGTGATTAGCGGATTGATTTTGTGCTGCGTTTTTGGGGCCCCATGGGTGCCATCTACCCTGATGACCATCATTGAGAAATCAGGCTTTGATGAAAACAAACGCAAACTACTCACTAGGGGGGAAACCTCTGGTGGAATTAAGGATGGAGAAAGATCTGGGGGTCCTAGTGGAAGTAAGACTAAGCCATAGCATGCAATGTCATGCTGCAGCTGCCACAGCCGGCAGAATATTACCATGCATAAAGAAGGGGATATATTCCAGAGATAAAACTATAATCCTGCCACTTTATAATACTCTGGTCTGGCCACATCTGGAATATTCTGTCCAGTTCTGGTCACCAATTATCACGTACCTGATCAGAGGCCGAGGTCCTGAGAGGGCTTTCCTTGTGGCTAAGTGCAAGGCACCCCTGGAGGTGGAGACAGGGAATGCTGTGCCCAAAGGAACAGGGGTCGCCGACTGTGGCAAGCTCCGGTGAGGAGGTGACTGCTGTGGTAGTAGACACGTAGTGCGTGCTGAAATGCAGGTTGCCTTGAAGGTGACCAGAGGAGGTAACCAGGTGTGCGACAAGAGCGAGGTCAAGGTCAAGCCAAGGGGTCAAACACAGTTCATCAAGCAGTAGAGCAGTCCGAAGGAGCAAGCCAGGGGTCATACACAGGAACAGCAGACTGGAGCAGAGTAGGTAAACAAGCCGGAGGTCAGAGCCAGGAGGAGAGACAAGACAGGTGAGACAAGCCGGGTCGGTAACAGGTAATCCAAGTAAACAGGAACAAAGGAAGCAGGAAGCTGAAGATCATCCAGCAACTAATAGCTGGAGCAGGCTGGTTTAAATAGGCCACTGGGCGTTGCTGCATTAGTGTGGGCGGCAGATCCAGCTCTCTTGTGGGAAGTTCCCTGACAGTGCCCCCCCCCCCATAGGGCAGCCTCCGGATGCCAAATTGGGCCTGCTTCTCAGGATGTTTGTTGAAAAATTCTCTGAGAAGTTTGGGGGCATGAACTTTATTTGCAGGCTCCCATGAACTTTCCTCAGATGAATACCCTTTCCACTTAATCAGGTATTGGACCTGTCTTCCCCTCTTTCGGCAGTCTAGGATGGCCTCTACCTCATACTCAAATTCCTCACCCACCTAGATGGGTAGTTTGAGGTTTGCTGTGGAGAGCCACACTTCGTCCCCCACTTTCAAGGCTGGATTATCCTTTCTCTTCTTGTCATATGACCTCTTGTAATCTTCCTGCGCTTTACGCATGGTTGCCTGGAGGGTTAGGTAGTTCTCTTGGATAAAGGTTAATCTATCCTGAACCACAGGTACCGTTGCTTCTGGTATAGAGTTGGGTAAAAAAGAGGGTTGAAAGTCGTAATTGGGCCAGAATGGGGATTGGTTGGTGGTGGCATGAATAGAGTTGTTGTAAGCGAACTCTGCGCAGGGCAGTAAGGCCGCCCAATTATCCTGTGAGAAGGAAGAAAAACAACGAAGGTATTGTTCCAACGTTTGATTTGTTCTCTCCGTTTGGCCATTGCTCTGGGGGTGATAGGCAGAAGACAGGCAAATCTTGATATCCAAAGCCTTGCAGAGGGCCCTCCAGAATCGAGAGGTGAATTGTACCCCCCTGTCGGAGACAATACTGTTTGGTACGCCGTGTAGCCTTACAATCTCCTTGATGAAGATATGTGCCGTGTCCATGGCTGAGGGAGTGCCCACCATAGGCAGGAAGTGTGTCATCTTTGATAAGCGGTCTACCACTACCAAGATGGTGGAAAAACCTTCAGAAGGGGGCAGTTCTACAATAAAGTCCATAGACAACATCCTCCAAGGCTGGTCCAGAACAGGCAGAGGTCTTAGCAAGCCCCAAGTCTGCGTGACACTTCCTTTACTTTGGGTACAGGTCATACAAGAACTTACATAGTCTTTGCAATCCTGTCTAAGGTTGGGCCACCAATAGTAACGTTGGATCAGTTCTAATGTCTTGCGGACCCCAAAATGGCCTGCCAGCTGGTGGTCGTGGAATGTTTTAAGAACCTGGACTCTGGCTCCCTCGGGTACAAAAATCTTATCCCTGTGCCACAAAAGACCTTCCTGCCTTCTAAGTGTGGAGATTTCGGACTCGGGGCACCGGGCAGAAACCTGTTCCAGGGTGGCCCTTAGATCAGGCTGGATAAGAAGAAAGTTCTGGGGAGACAGAATGGTGCTGGGGATGACAGTCTTTGGGGTCTCAGGGAACATTCGTGACAGAGCATCCGCTTTACCATTCTTGGATCCTGGGCGATAGGTGAGGTGGAACTTAAACCTTGAGAAAAACAAGGCCCACTTGGCCTGTTGTGGTCTTAATCATTTGGCAGATCTGAGATACTCCAAGTTCTTATGGTTGATGAATATCATAATTGGGCGCGCTGCACCCTCCAGGAGATATCTCCACTCCTCCAGAGCGACTTTGATGCCCAGCAGTTCCTGATCCTCAACATCATAGTTCCTCTCCGGCTGAGAGAGCTTTCGGGAGAAAAAAGCCACCGGATGCAATAGTGCTTTAGGGCCATGACGTTGAGATAGGACAGCCCCTGTGGCGACTTCAGATGCATCAACCTCCAGTATGTAGGGCAGGATGGGGTCGGGATGCTGCAGGACAGGGGCAAAAGTGAATAACGCCTTTCATTTATCAAAAGCCTCTTGGGAACACTGGAAGCGGCAGTGTTGGCGGGTTTGCTGGGTAATCGGGGGGATAATGCCAGAAAAGTCCTTGATGAACCTCCGATAGAAATTTGCATACCCTACGAACCTCTGAATGCTCTTTTTGTCCGTGGGAGCTGGCCACTCCAGGATGGCAGACACCTTCTGGGGTCCATGGCTACCCCATCAATGGAAATGATCAGACCCAAAAATTGTATAGAAATCTTTTCAAAAGGAATACTTCTCTGCTTTTGCATAGAGTCATCCAGGTACACAATCATGAAGTTATCCAGGTATTCTCTAAAGATATTATTCACAAAGTGCTGAAAGGTAGCTGGAGCGTTACATAGACCAAAAGGCATAACCAGGTACTCAAAATGCCCAAAACGTGTTTGAAAGGCTGTTTTCCATTCATCGCCCTCGCAAATGTGTACTAGGTTGTAGGCACCGTGCAAGTCCAATTTAGTAAAGACCCGGGCGGTACGGAACTTCTGAAAGAGCTCAGGAACAAGTTGAAGAGGGTACCGGTTTTTAATTGTGATTTTATTGAGCTCTCTGTAATCCACACAGGGTCTGAGGGTATGATCTTTCTTTTCTACGAAGAAAATTCCAACGCCAGCTGGAGAAGATGAGGGGCGGATGAATCCTTTCTTTAGGTTTTCATCAATGTACTGGTGCAACACCTCAAGCTCAGTCTCTGAAAGTGGAAAAATCCTTCCGAAGGGAACTTCTGCACCAGGTAATTGCTCGATAGGGCAGTCGTAGGATCGATGAGGTGGTAGTATATCGGCCTTCTTTTTGTCAAAGACGTCCAGGAAATCGTGGTAAACTGGAGGAACGTCCTGGCTGGAGTCGGAGACTGGCTGGACGGTCAGGCAACTGGAAGGAGACACAGGTTTGGGCATCAGACAGTGCTGAAGGCAGTAGGGGGACCCAAAGGAGATCTCCCTTCGGATCCAGTCTATCTGCGGGTTGTGTGCCCGCAGCCATGGTATCCCCAGAATTATGGGGAACATGGGGGAACATAAAATATCAAACTTCAGGATCTCTTGATGGCCAGAGTCAGTAATGGTAAGAATATGTACCGTCTCGTGAGTAACAGGCCCGGATCAAAGAGTGGTACTGTCGGCCAACTGGACCTTGAGTTTAAGTTCTTTCGTTTGAATAGGAATCCGGAAGTCCTTGGCAAGGGTAACATCCATGAAGCAACTACATGCCCCAGAGTCAATTATTGCCGGGAGTTGGACCTCCCCTTTCGCTACCTGTAGGGAGACATGGAGAACAAGATGAGTAAGGGAAGATCCGGAGACTTGATGATACATGGAGTTGTGTGGGGAAGACTTACTGGGCCTCACAGGGCATTTGCAGAGAAAGTGTCCGGCCTCCCCACAGTAGAGGCAGAGGTTAGCCCTCCTGCGGCGGAGTATCTCATCATAGGGCAGGGCAGAACGAACCATGCCAATTTGCATAGGTTCTCCTTCAGAGGAGGCTGGTGTGGCCGGAATAGGTGCAGGAACAACTGGGACCTTAGGCAGCATCCAGGAAGGCCGGAAGGACTAAACATGTTTAGATCGCCTCTCCTGCAGGTGTCTGTCCAGTTGGATGGCGAGCTGAATGAGGCCTTCCAAACTGGTGGGGCTTTCTACTCGTGCCAGCTTGTCTTTGAGGGAAGTTCCCTGACACCAATCCTCAGAAGGGGATGTGCTGGAACTGGAGAGAATCCAAAGAAAGGCAACTAAACTTTGTAGGGGATTGAGGACCTTAATTACAAGGAGCGATTACAAGCACTTAATTTACTCTCCCTGGAGAAAAGACACCTGAGAGGCGACATGATAGCGATTTACAAATACCTCAATAGTGATCCCAGCATTGGAAATAAACTATTTGGTCTCAGAGAGTGTAAGAGGACACATGGCCACACAAGGAGATTAGAGAAGCGGTTTAACCTTAAGCTGCGTAGGGGAGAGGAGGAGGATGATTCTGGCAGTTTTGGAGGCATTTAGGCAGAGGAAGACATACGACAACCCTTAACAGATAGCTTTCCATCCCCACAACCCTTGGGAGTAGTACATAGCTGCAGGGAGGCAGTTCCAGATACTGTTATCCTCAGTGACTCTGAGGAGTCTGCTTGTCATGCCTTCACGGTGCATGGGCTCCCTCATTCTTCAAAGCCTGCGAAAGGTCCCGAGAATACATGGCATCAAGGAGAAGGATCACTGTTGGTTGGTAACCCTCCATTACCACCATTAAAAGGGGAAAGTCTCAGAACCCATCCCGTGCCCACAGAGGGAGCAGAAGATGAAATCTCCTGGGGAAATGCCTTTCCTGACTCTGGTAGGATACAGTCTCGTGGAAAACATAGTTTTGAGGCTTCTGTTGGTTAGGAGAGGAGCGGTGGAGAAGGGGCCGCCTCAGTGATGCACTTCAAAACTTCCACATCCCATCATCAGCGTCTGTATCTTATGGTGGAAGATTATCTAGGGGTGAAAACAGACATGGAGAGCTTTTCAGTTGACCATCCACTGGGTTACTGGGTCATGAGAATAGACCACTGGCCAGAACTTGCCCAATATGCAATTGAGCTGCTGGGCTGCCCTGTATCCAGCGTACTTTCTGAACGGGCATTCAGTGCTGGTGGTGGTTTTGTAACAGATAAGAGCGCGTCTGTCTACAGACTCCATGGACCGACTGTCATTTACCAAAATGAATCAGTCCTGGATTAGCAGTAGTTGTCGCTGATTAAGTGCTTCCTCAATCTTGAATTTCTAAAAGACTGTCTGGGCTGCCTAGCTTTGTGGCTTTGATTTAATCTGGAAGAAATTTTTGGTGTAGGTTTCATGGGCACAATTACCACTCAATGATCAATTTTTCCACACCTGTTTGATAGGTGCATATCATTGCAATTTCTGACTGCAAGGTCAATTCTTACTTCAATCAAGAGTACCTCTACAGGTTCATAGTGTGAAGGCACCACTGACACCTAAAGACCAAATTTTCCACACCTGTTACTTCTATCCAAACTCTGCGAAAGAGACACCAGAATTTATCCAAAATCTCTTTAATCTTGTTCCGCGTGCACTAAATTGTGGCCTCATCATAAAGACTGGCTTAAGAAAGTTTGAATATAAAATGTAATTTTATGGGCTTTCTATACATGGTATAGATGTGCCACTTTACAGGCAGACTAAGCCCACCCCCCCCCCCCCCCCCCCGCCCCAGGCACTATATTTAGGGGAATTTTTCATTTTTATTGTTTCACTTTAAGCATCAGTAAATCACTGCTCATTTAAAAATTATGTTTTTTTACAAACTTTTTTTTCCATTGATACATGTGCCCCAGGGCAGTACCTGCACCCCCATAACCATTGTATGCCCAATTACTTGCATATAAGCCTTCAAAATGGGCACTTTTTTAAATTTTTCCAGTTTGGGTCCCATAGACTTGGATGGGGTTCTTTATTCGGTTTCCTAACTTTTGTGATGTTCGAAAGTTCTGCCGCGAACCGAACCGGGGGTCTTTCGGCCCATCTTTATGGATGGGACCATTGCCTTACAGTGGGAGTCGAAGAGGGTTTCCAAAGAGCTGAAATGCAGGATCAGGCCACATTAAGCAAATGAATTATGATTTATTTTTTTATGTTTTGAGAGGTATGTCCTTATGGTGTAGAAGGAAGAAACGCGGGTCTTTAGGAACTGGATGATCCGAGTCCAATAACTGTGAAGATAGGGACAAGTCCAGAAAATTAGTCCACCTTTCGATTGACGCACAACAGCAGAGGAATAATATCTGGCATTTCCGATCGCAGTCAGTTTTTTTTTGAAGAACCTCAGGATAAGATACAGACTTTTTCGACTAAGATAGTTTACTTTCCAGTTTTGTGCCCCTGATATGTGTACTGTGGACAGGGCTGGCACGTGGCTCTCCACCAAACTCAAGATGTATGACACTTCAATTGCTGCTGCTAAACTCTTGGTCTCTCCCTAGTGCTTTATAAACATAACCACGCTGGTGTTGCTTAAATGCACCTTCACATTGGGTCCTCTGGAGAATGCATTCCTTGAAGCAGAGCCGAGAGCCCATCTGATTGCTCAAAGTTTCAACACAATGATGGGGAGCAAGGACATCTCCCATCTCCAAGCACTTTGGATGGGCTGAAGACCCAGAACCTCTCCCCAGGAACACAAGCTGGCACCCATTGTTACCATTTTTCAAAGAACAGGAAGAAAGACCTCCTGACTAACAACAGAGAAGCACAGAATCAGTAAATTAGAAATTATTTTGTCTGCGACACACCTTGATCTCTCTTCCTTGTCTGAAGACAGGGGCAACTTGTTCTATTGCAACAGGATCATATGATGCAATTTACTGGTGTGTAGTTGAGCATAAGAAATAGTTTCAAAAGCTACTACCATAAAACCCAATACTCACATGCGTTGGTGAATGGATGACCACCTGCAAGCACACAATGCAAAGTTACTGTATAGTTTGTATAGTTTTTCTGATGGTAGGAACACTTTGAGGAGGTTAGCGTGCAAACATGCTGTAAAGGAGATTTAACCATTTTTGACTCTATACAAGGTGTAGACATACAATCCCCAAGGCATGTCAATTCCCACTAGAGTCTCAATATGTTTTTATTCCAACAACAGTATTGAGTGTATATTGCTTTGACTTTTGTGTATATATATATATATATATATATATATATATATATATACTCACCGTCGACTTTATTAGGTACACCTTGCTAGCTCTGGGTTGGACCCCATTTTGCCTTCAGAGCTGCCGTAATTATTTGTGGCATAGATCCAACAAGGCGATACTCTATAAAAACATATCCCCAGGAGGAACCCAGGCCAAGTAAAAGTCTATTAAATCGACAAGGTCAATTTCTATCACTGGAAATTTTACCTTCCTAGCGGTATTCCCGAGCGTGACTCGGGGTTAGATTTTAGAGCCAAAAGCGGTAACCCCCGAGCCACACTCGGGGTAGCGATAGGAAGATCGCTGGATCCTGGTAGAGGTTTTACTTACCTTTTCTCCGGGATCCAGCGAAGTATGCGGGCGGTATGCGGCGGCGGAGCTTCCTCGTCTGCGAGCCCCGGCTTCCGTCTCCGGCGACTTGACGTCCGCCGGGGGGTGGAACCGGCGGCAAATTCAAATGTAAAACACACCAAACACACTGATACCATTCAAAATAAAAAAAAAAAATCACATTAAATTGCCCCCCAGTGCCCTTTCCTGCAGTTTTACTGTACTTTTTATGTAAATATATGTATGTATATATATATATACACACACACACACACACACACACACACACACACACACACACACACATATATATATATATATATATACACACACACACACACACGTATATATATATACGTAATTCTTGTGAATGAGCAGCCCAAACCAACTGTATACATTATATATATATATGTATACATACATATATATATATATATAATAAATGTATACAGTTGGTTTGGGCTGCTCATTCACAAGAATTACATGCAAAATAATGGTACCGCTTTCAGCACCTAAAATCCAAAAGAATCATACCGCCAGGGAGGTTAAGGGACTTTGTCAAACTATAATGTATAAAAACACAAGAAATTGCCTGCCCTAGAAAGTTCTCCTGGATTGCTGTAAAAGTACAACTTTTTAAAAAGAATGCATATTCAACTTAAAAACTCAAGCGGCTGCTGCTACATTTAACTCATAGGTAATGAGATAACAAAAACAAACACACATAAGCAGCACTCTTAGTATCGTACTAATAAAATATTCATAAATTGGATAAAAATCCCTCTGCATACATGTAGCGTAATGAGAGAATAATCAGACGCAATAATACATTATCAATAAATAGTAAGCAGAAGTCCACCACATGTGATAAATCCAGAAGATTACTGGGTGAAAGAGATATCCCTGGGCTTAGTGACGTCAGTACGCCTCTCGGAGGTAGCGGGGAGAGTGGAACCCAGTCGGGAGCGTTGGGCACGAAACGGTATGGGTGAGCCATTGATCCAATAAATGACAGTCATGAACCTATATGCTTGTTTTATTTGACAAATGAGTGCGATTTTATGGGGGGGGGGGGGTGGTAAATCAGTTGAATAAATGTTATACAGTGGTACACTATGGTATGGTGTTTTATTTTGATGGGAGTACCGTATGAGCTGTCATTTCCTTAATGGAGGACCGATCCAGTGAGTGAGCGAGGAGAGACATCATATGAGGATGCACTGTTTTTTAAAAATGAAAGTGACTGTTGAATTCAGAGGGAGTGGGACACACACCTGTGGTGTGCTTGTGTTCTCCAGGAGTGGATCACGGCTGGTTTTGAGTCCAGGGATATCTCTTTCACCCAGTAATCTTCTGGATTTCTCACATGTGGTTAACTTATGCTCACCATTTATTGGAAATACTCATTGTATTATTACGTCTGATTATTCTCATTATTCTACATGTATGCAGAGGGATTTTTATCTAATTTATGAATATTTTATTAGTACAATATTAAGAGAGCCACTTACGTGTGTTTGTATTTGTGTAAACTGTAATGTATATATTAACTCACAAAGAGAGAAACTTAGTTGTATATTCCTCAATGCTTCTCTATAAATTCTATTATGAATCCCATTAATATACCAACTAGCACTTCCAGTAGTACTGCACTCTATTGCTAAAAAACATATAAAAATATTCTTACATAATGTCTCTTCTAGCTGTCAATTGTCCTGTAGTTAAATTCTCTAGTTTCCAATTATATTCCTTACTGGGGATATAGATTTTTTTCTAGGTTCTCCTATAAAGAATAAAGACCTCTAATAACGCCTCTCAAAATAAAGTGCTCAAACAAAAAGAACCCCCCCCCCCCCCCCCCACAAAAACTCAACATGTCTCACTTCCATTTGTGTCCAACATTTGTGTCCAACAAACATAACAAAAACTTCACATCAAACCAAGCATAGAAAAAATGTCTGCCATGATCATGTGGCTTCCCTGTTTTTAAAGCCTATCATTTGGCAATTCCTGATGACGTCAGCACATGGCACATGTGTTATGATGTCATTTTTAATGATTTTATCAGGCATCACTACAAAAAGTTAACCCCCTGTGAGTGGATATGTAATGCAGCTAGTATGCTGGTGATCACTGGCAGTCCAGGGAGGAAGAACCCCCAGCACCTCCATTAAGCTTCCAAGCTTCTTGTGCATTGAACAGAAAGTGACACAGTAGTAAGGGCAGAATGCCCAAATCCAAAACGGTAGCTGTGACCTTGCAATTGCAGCAGAAGGGCCCAAAAAGAAGCTGATCAGAACAGTCAAAATAAAATGCAACTGCTGTGTCTCAAGAGGGAATTTTTGGCAGAAAAATTTCTTAACTCGTAGATGCTAGACTAATAACTAAGTTTGTTTCATCTTTGGCCATCAGCAAGAGAAGCTCCTGGGCTCTTTTGTTTTTGTTAGATGAGCATAGCCTCCTACTCCTGCAGGTGGCACTATACCTAGTGGTAATGATCTAAAGCAGAGCTGTGTCTTCCAATGAACAGGCTGAAGAATGGAGCTGTAATGGTGAATCATAGATTAGCTGTTATTAACAATGTACATCCTTCAAGAGATAAGTTACATTATCTAAATACAAAGTGCAAAGTTGAAGATTTTATTGAATCTGTGCAAGGATAAAATTAAAAAGAGCATGTAAAGAGAATGTTTTGAATAAATAAAGAAAACTAGATTTAAAGTGAAATTCCAGCATACACCTAACTAGCCTTAAAACATTACGCTTTCCCCTCCCAACACCTATGCTAACTAACCTCTTCCTTAAGGTGCTGCTGGCTGACAGAGGGGAGATCACGTGACCAGACTGGAGTGGCTTGAAACTAGGTAAGTATATACATTTCTCTTATACAGGTTCTTTAGCATAGATGTTGGGGGCAGTTTTAAGGCTAGTTAGGTGTAAGCTGAAAGTGCAATTTAAAGTGGAACTTTAATTAAAAAAGAATTGCAAACAGGCGGGATTTTTAATGCAGAAGAGACATGCTATGTCTTTTCTGCATTAAAGTTACTTATCTGCCTGTCTGCGCTGTACATTGAGCTGCCCACATGTAGCTAAAGATGGCTGAACTTCTGCGCATGCACAGGAGTGATGTCATCTATACCTTGCCAAGGGAATGGGCTGTCAGGGAGCTTCTGGGGATCACAATGCTGGATAACAGGTAAGTATACTTCCACTTTAAGCTATAATATATCTATTAAAGGATCAGTTCACCTTAAAATAAAAAAAATAAATGCAAATGTTTTTACAGGTTAAAAAATGTGCATTTATTATTTTTTTCTCAGAAGCCTGCAGAGCAATGCACCTACTGAATAATCAGTAGATCGCAGGTGCAATGTCAGACCCCTGTATACACAGCCTACAACTTTCTGCCCGTACCTCTGTATGGGCTTTGTTTGACAGCCGGAGGAAGTATCAATGAAGCACATGTGCGCTCACCAGTGCCCTTACAGTTCTTTGAGAATTACAAGCCATATGCCGCAGTGGAAGATGGGACTTATAATTCTGTCATCCACAGGTTCCTGTGATTGAATGACATAGCCATGCACAGTTGGGCTGTTTTTAGATCAGGACAGCTGGGGCGGGAAGAAAAACCCCTGTATGTTGTTAGGGGCAGGGTGGCAATGGAGGATTGGGGACTGGTCAATAGTAACATGTTACATTTTACATCCAAATACGGGTGCAACACATAACATGTGCATGAATGTAACCTTTAAATTTTGTTGCATAGTTACACTGGTCCACCAAATCTCACATCGAAAACTGGGGAAGCTGACAATTAATAGGAGCAATCTTCAGGGTCCTGTGTAGTGCGGCTGCCCTTCTCCATAGTAACCACAGGGGTTCACTTGCTCAGCGTTATCCTTAATCGGAGAACGACTTGTATTTTTAGCATTCTCTGATTGGATGTGGTTGAGAGGCAGGGTGGTGATGCCATGACCTCCACCTCATCCAATCAGAGAATGCCTGAAGCTGATTGAAAAAATTAAAATAAAAAATACAAGGCGCTCTGTGAATGGCAGCAATGCTGAGTGAGTGACTCTGTTGCACAGAACCTGGAAGATTGCAGCAATCACTGTAGTAGCGTCAACTATTACAGTGTTTTGTCAGCTTCCCCAATGGCCCATCAGATATGAGACACTCACTTAAGGTGAACCAATGTAGCTATGCACTACATAATTAAGCAGCTCTTGTGTGCTGATGTGTACAGCTGCCAATACATGTGAATGATATAAAAATATATATATCAGTGTCACTCCAAATGTAGCTCTTCTTGCTGTATTTATTAATAGTCAGCAAAGTGACTGCACACAACATATCTTCATCTGAAAAATCAACTTTCCATGACATGTTTCTGGTTTGCTCACATTCATCTTTGGAGAGTGGAGAAGGGCAATAGCAGCCAGCGCCCAGATTGTCCATGTATAACTAGAGGAGCAAGTCTTGAGTGGATGGGTTTGGATATGTTTTTGTACATACATGTGTATGGCTGTATTCCAGTAAATGCCAGTGGCATTACCCCTGTATGCATGTGCAGCGATTCCCCGTGAACAAGAAAATCATGTGTGCGGGAAGACGCACCAAATACACTGTTCCCAACGCATATGCTCCGGAAAAATGGTTGTAAGTGTAAGTTGGTGCTGCAGCGACCATCGGCTATAAACTGAAGACATTCAAAGTGAAAAGTATGTCACCAGCACATCAAGGATCTTCAGAATAGGTCTATGTGACACATACCTGATGAAGGGGTCCTGCGAGGCTCCAAAATGTCGCTTCTCTATTTATAATGTGATCGCTGAATAAAGCTTTGGACCCGTTCTGAAGGTCCTTGGTGTGCTGGTGACATATTTTTCGCTGGGAAGAAGCACCATATGTGCATGCATGGGTAAATGCTGAAGCCATTGGCATACAACCATTCACTTGTATTGGCAGCTGTATGTGGAATGTGTAACACCCCAGGCACCAGTGTTGGGGATTATACTCCTCAGCACACAGGAGCTGCTAAGTGTCTGTATGCATTGTGCATGGGACCTTAGACTTCAGCTTTAAAGTGGTTGTAAAGTCAGAAGGCTTTTTTTATCTTAAAGGATAAGTCCGAGCAAAACCTAACGCTAAACCTGCTCTGTGCCACATTCTGAGACTAATCTATCTAACCCTGTAAAGCAAAAAAGCTGGGTTATACTTACTGATAACTCCTTTTCTAATAGTCTTCCAGGACAGCCCATGAGACGTTAGGCTCCTCCCCCAGGGACAGGAAACACATTCCAAAATTAAAATAAAAGGCGGTCCCTTAGTCCTCACCTTCAGTATTTCATGAGAACCACAGGACACCCTGTAAAACATATACATAGATATATAGACACATATCATACATTATACATAATACCAGATAGTTCGGGTGGGAATCCGGCTGTCCTGGAAGACTATTAGAAAAGGAGTTATCAGTAAGTATAACCCAGCTTTTCTCAAAGTCGTCTTCCAGGACAGCCCATGAGACGATGAGCAAGCACTTACCAGTCTAGGGAGGGACAACTGCCTGGAGCACCTTTCGACCAAACGCCTGTTCCTGAGAAGAGAGGAGGTCCAGGCGATAATGTCTAACAAATGTTGAAAAGTTAGACCAGGTAGCTGCCTTACAGATTTGGTCTGGTGAGGCACCGGCCCTTTCAGCCCAAGACGTGGACAATGCTCTAGTAGAGTGTGCAGTAATGAAAGGTGGAGCCACCTTTTTCACCATATAGGCTTCTGTGATAGCCTGTTTGATCCATCTAGCTAAGGTTGCCTTAGAAGCTTTTTCCCCTTTATGGGAGCCGGAAAATTGTAAAAACAAAGTATCAGTCTTCCTGAAGGTTTTAGTCACCTCCAGGTATCTCAAGAGGGATCTTCTGACATCCAAACAGCTAAATTCTTTCTCTTTATTGTTGTTTGGGAAATTGCAAAAGGAAGGAAGGACTATGTCCTGAGTCCTATGAAAAGAAGAGACCCTTTTTGGCAAAAATCCTGGATCTGTTTTTAGCACAATCCTGTCATCAAAAATCATAAGAAAAGGTTCTCTGATTGAGAGAGCCTGTAATTCGCTAACTCTTCTAGCTGAAGTTATAGCTACTAAAAATAAGGTTTTTAGGGTGAGCATTTTTACTGATAGGTCTACCAAGGGTTCAAACGGACTGGTAACCAAGGCCTGGAGTACCAGGGATAGATTCCAAGCTGGACACGTTTTAAGCACGGTTGGCTTTGTCCGGGCAATTGCTCTGAAAAAGGCATTCACATTTGGGTCTTCTCTAAGGGAAAACTGAAGAAAGACACTAAGGGCGGCAGCCTGTACCTTTAAAGTCCCTAAGGAGAGACCTTTGTCTATGCCTTCCTGAAAAAAAAAAATCCAAGATAGTTGGTATATCTGGGGAATGTCTCTGATTCTCCAACATCCAAAAATGAAATTTCTTCCAGATTTTAGCATACATTTTTCTAGTGACCGGCTTTCGACAGCTGGTCAATGTTTTGATGACTCTGTCTGAGAACCCCTGAGAGCCTAGTATTTGTTCCTCAGATACCAGGCCGTCAGGTTTAGGGTCCTGAGAAATGGATGGACCACCGGACCTTGTGTTAAGAGATCTGGTCTCCAAGGTAAGGTCATTGGAGGTTGCGCTGCCAACGCCTGAAGGCGTGCAAACCATGGCCTTTTGGGCCAGTATGGGGTTATCAGTATCATCTCTGTGTCTTCTAGGATGAATTTCTGAAGAACCTGTGGGATCAATCTGATCGGAGGAAATGCGTAACAGAGTCTGACTTTCCAGGGGTGGGCGAAAGCGTCTATGCCTAACGCCTGATCCCCTTGAGTTATGGAAAAGAATTTTTCTGTTTTCCTGTTTGCCTGGGAGGCAAATAGATCCACTACCGGTAGGCCCCATGAGGTTGTGATTTTGAGAAACACCTCTGGGTTGAGGGACCAATTGTCCTGGTTCATCTGGTGGCGGCTGAGATGGTCTGCCAGATAATTCTGCGTCCCTTTTAGGTGAATGGCCGAAATGGATGTTAGGTTCCGCTCGGCCCAGACAAAGATTTTCTGTGCAATGGTTTGTAGGCCCAGACTTCGAGTACCTCCCTGCTTGTTCAGGTACGCTACCGTTGCTATATTGTCTGACCTGATCTGTAGATGGCTCCCTTCTACCTCTACCTGAAAAAACTCCAAGGCCTTTTGGACCGCCATAAGTTCTTTTTGGTTTGATGAAGACTTCCTTTGTGCTGGGGACCATGTACCCTGCGCCCATCTGTCCTGCAGATATGCTCCCCATCCGGAAGCGCTTGCATCCGTGGTAATCCTCTGTGATACCTGGATGGTCCAGTTTAGCCCTCTTGATAGGTGAAGAGAGGATCTCCACCACCAAAGAGTCCTTTTTATCTTGGTGGGAATCCTTACTTTTTGTTGCAAGGAACTTGACTGCCCATCCCAATTCTGTAGAAAGAATTTTTGGAGTGGACGTTGTTGGAACCTTGCCCAGGGGACTGCTGGGAAACAGGAGGTCATCAAGCCTATCACTCTTGTGACATCCCTCAGAGAGACCCATAAGTTGGTCTGTAAAGAGGCAACCATCAGGTTCATTTTCTCCATCTTGCACTGAGGGAGGAAGATCATCTGATCCCGTGAGGAGATTTCGTAACCCAGGTAGGTCACTCTTTGTGAGGGTACCAGGCAAGACTTTTGTCTGTTGATTATCCAGCCTAGGGAAGTTAAGAATTCCTGAACTATGAGGAGGTCGGCTTCCAGTTTCTGGTATGATTCTGCCACTACCAAGATGTCGTCCAGGTAGGGGGTGATCATGATAGCTTTTAGCCTTAGAGGGGCTAGTGCTTCCCCTAGGACTTTGGTAAAAATCCGTGGGGCTGAGGACAGCCCGAAGGGCAGTGCCCTGAACTGGAAGTGCTTGACTTCCGGTCCTATCTTTACTGCTAGCCTCAGGAATTTCTGATAGGATGTGTGTATGGGGATGTGAAAATACGCATCTTTCAAATCTAGGGTTGCCATGAAACACCCTGGGAACAGTAGGTTCCCTATGGAGTATATTGATTCCATGCGAAAGCGTTTGTATGCTATTGAAAGGTTCAGATTGCGTAAGTTCAGGATCAGTCGATGACTTCCTGAGGGTTTTTGAATCACAAAGATGTGAGAATAAAACCCTGTTCCTTGTTCTTCTCTGGGGACTGGGATAATTACTTTTTGATCTAATAGGTCCCCTAACTGAAGACTCAAGGCAGAGGCCTTGACTGGATCCCTGGGAAGATTTGTGATCAGGATCCTTTCTGGAGGTTGAAGACAGAACTCCAGCCTGTGTCCTTGGCCTACTAGGTCCAGAATAAAAGGGCTGGAAGTAATCTTCTTCCACAGTGGGAGGAAGGCCCCTAATCTTCCTCCCACTCTGAGAAGGGAGTCATTGGGGCTGGTTGGGGCGTTTAGGAGGGTTAAACAGGATGTTACCCCTCCCCTTTCCTTTATGCCCCGTCCAATGTTTTTTGAAATTTTGCTGAGTTTCAAAAGACTTCTGCTGTTTGCCCCTGCCACGAAAATTCCTCTGAGCATAGGGGAATTTTTTCTTATCTGGGAATCCCTTCTTTTTATCCGCTGTACGCTCCAGGGCTTCTGTTAGGCCTGGGCCAAAAAGGTGGTCGCCTGTGAAGGGAAGACCACAAAGGCGAGATTTAGAAGTAATATCTCCCGACCATGTCTTGAGCCATAGGCTTCTTCTGGCCGTATTAGCTAAAGCTGAGGTCCTTGCTGCCATTCTTACAGCTTCAGCTGAAGAATCCGCCAGGAATCCTATTGCCTGGAATAAGAGTGGAAAGGATTTATTAATCTGTTCCCTCGATGTTCCTGCAGTCAAGTGTGTTTGGATTTGAGATAGCCACAGCTCCAGGTGTCTGGCTATGCAGGTGGATGCCAGGGCTGGCTTTAAGCTCATAATGGAGGCTTCCCAGACCCTACGTAAAGAGATATCTGTTCTCTTATCCATAGGGTCTTTTAGTGCTCCTGAATCCTCAAATGCCAAGTCAGTTCCTTTGGAGATTCTGGCAAGAGAGGCATCCAGCTTAGGGATTTTGTTCCAGGGCTGTTCCACACTTTCGTCAAATGGATACCTTCTTTTTAAGTTTCTTGGAAAAAAAGGCTTTTTATCAGGAGAATTCCATTCCTGTTTAATCACATCCAATAGTGAGCTATGCACAGGGAACACTCTAGCATGCTTTTTATGACTAGCGTACATTAAGTCATGCTTAGAGAGATGCACTTCTTCCTCCTCAATCTCTAGAGTGGTATAAACCGCTTTGAGTAGATCATCTACATCCTCCAGGCTCAGTTTAAAGTTGGAGCTATCATGGGAAACATTGCTTTTTGGTTCCTCTCCTGATCCCTCTGCAGAAGAGTGGGAAGAAGAAACTTCCTCCTCCAAAACCAATGGGTCAATTAGGGATGGTGGAGCCTGAGCTGGGGTGGAAGGCTGGGCTGGTGCCTGCATCTTTTCAATGAGAGTCCTGAATGAACTAAATGTACTTTTTAGCTCATCTCTCACTGAGGACAGCATTTTCTGGGTAGAGACTGCAGAATCGTCTCTGACCAGTTTAGCTATGCATGCCCGGGACACACTGCTTTGTTCCAAGAGGAACTCAATTTTTCTCCGCATACAGCACATTTCTTTTTGGGGGGCTGAGGTGGGTTATTGTCCTGAGCCTTGGCCTGGAAGATAAAAGACAAGGGAATTTAATTAGAGATACTTGTCCTCCTCCCACCTCCCATTTTTCCCCCTCCACCTTGTGGATAGAAAAGAGGGAGCGGTGCTGCTTAACCCCTGCCCCTAACGATAGAAAAGAGAGGGGGGAAGGGGAACGGAGTTCCTAACAGGTACCTGCAAATAGGGTGTCGTTCCCCCTTGCTTACCTGAGAGGTGCCGATGCCAGAGCCGACTTCCGCCGCCTGTGCAGTTGCTGCCGTGGTGTCCATCGCTCTGTATGGTGGTCCCAGCAACTGCTGTTTCCCCTAACATCGGTCGCCCATTTGAACTCTCTGTTCGCGCCTTCGGAAACTGGAACGAGGGTTTCCGGCGCCCGCGGATGCCGTCACTGCGCCGGAAGTGACACTGTCACTTCCCGTGAGGCCAGAGTGGATACGCTGAGTTCCGCCCCCTCCGTCTTTGGCGCCAACTTCAAAATTTCTTCCGAAGTTAGCGGTTCACGGGTACACAGCACTGCTGCTCCAAGGAACCGGCCGACCAACGGAGTGAACTCCCCAACGCTCCACCAGACAGCATCCGTAGTCCTGCCGAGAGGCTAGGAGAACAGGAGACAGCGGTCAGCCCCTATTGCGGCACTAAGGGGTACCGCTATGGGCCGAGGAGATGCATCTTTCCAAGTCTTTCCATGGACAGTCCAGGAGACCGGGAGCTTCAGTTCCAGGAACATGTTACCCCCTGTCCGGAGGAAACAAAAATACTGAAGGTGAGGACTAAGGGACCGCCTTTTATTTTAATTTTGGAATGTGTTTCCTGTCCCTGGGGGAGGAGCCTAACGTCTCATGGGCTGTCCTGGAAGACGACTTTGAGAAATCACTGTACTTACCTATCTTGCAGCCAATCCGGTCCAGTCCCATGCTGAGCTGTCAGTGGCGTCGTCAGCAAAGTACAGTGATTTCTGCTTTATAGGGTTAGATCAGGGGCCTTCAAACTATGGCCCTCCAGTTGTTCAGGAACTACAATTCCCATCATGCCTAGTCATGTCTGTGAATGTCAGAGTTTTACAATGCCTCATGGGATGTGTAGTTCTGCAACAGCTGGAGGGCCGTAGTTTGAGAATCCCTGGGTTCGATAAATTAGTCTTAGAATGTGGCATAAAGCAGGTTTAGTGTTAGATAGGTTTTGCCTGGACCTATCCTTTAATGCATTCTATGCAATAAGATAAAAAACCTTGTGTGCAGCAGCCACCCCTAATACTTACCCTATCTCTATCCAGCGATGTTGCAGCAAAATCTCAGCTGCCTGGGACTCCCCTCCTCATTGGCTGAGACAGCAGCACCATTGACTCCCACTGCTGTCAAAGTTAGTAAGCCAATGAGAACAGAAAAGGGGGGGGGGGCAGGCTGTGTCTGAATCGATACATGAAGCTGTGACTTGGCTCAGGTGCCCCCATAGCAAGCTGCTTGCTGTGGGGGCACTCAACAGGAGGAAGGGGCCAGGAGCACCAAAGAATACCTGATAAGAGGATCAGGCTGCTCTGTGCAAATCCACTACACAGGGCAGGTAAGTGTGACATGTTTGTTATTTTTAACTAAAAAACAAAAAAAAAACAAAAACAAGACTTTACAATCACTTTAAGGCTCCATTCACACCTGGGCGTTTTTGAGTGTTTTTCAGCTCCAAAAACGTTTAAAAAAAAACATTCCAAAACGCCCAACAAGTAAAACCCCATTCATTTAAATGGCCCCTGTTCACATCTGAGCGTTTTGCAAAAAGCCTGTAGCTGAAAAAAGTACATGAGCTTCTTTTTGGGCTGATTACCAGCGTTTTTTTTATAGATGTCAATGAAAAACGCCTGAAAAAAATTGATGTAAAATCGCAGTAAAAAACGCTACGCTCAAGTGTGAATGCAGCCTAAGAGCCAGTTCACACTGGGGCGACTCAAAAGCCCCATGCGGCGCGACTTCATCGCGGCTTGCAAACTACTTCTCTAATAGAAGTCAATGCAAGCCACTCCGAAGTCGCCCCCAAGTAGTGCAGGAACCTTTTTCTGAGTCGCTCTGATTAGAACGGTTCCATTGCATAGAATGGAGCGCCACTTGTCAGGCGAGTCGTGGCAGTGTGAACCGGGACTAAAGGCTCGTACACACGATAAGAAAATCTGAAGGGAAAATTCGTCCGACGACTGATCTGCCGATTTTCGGATTGTTAGTATGGTGCTTTCCACAGTTGACTCCCGACTTTTCAGCTGACAAAATCCTGGTGTGCAGGCTATAAAATTTTTATCGTCCGTCAACACAACGTCCGATTTTCGTCTCATTAGTACAGATTTTGACGGAAAAAAATCTTAAGAGCAAGACTAGGCATGCTCAGAGACTAAAGAACACATACAAAGCAATCCAACACATGACATCACTTCTGAAGTAGAATTCTGTCGTACGGGAAAATTCGTATGAAAATAACCTTCACTTTCCACATCAGACTCTAGCATGCCACAAAAAACGGACGACAGATCGTTCGATAATCTGATTGTGTGTACGGGGCTTAAAGTGGTAGTATCCCACTTTTTGACACTTTTACCTACAGGTAAGCCTATAATAAGGCTTACCTGAAGGTACAATTAATATCTCCTAAACCGAGCCGATATTTTCAGTGCATGCAGTCGCTAACGCGAGCGGCGCATGCGCTCTGAAGGTCCGGGGGGACCTTCAGTTTTCCTTGCCGGGAGCTTGCCGGAAAATTACTCGCCTTTGTCTTGCAGGTTTTTTTTTTTTTTTCGGGTTTACAACCGCTTTAAGGCTCTTTTCATACAAATGGTTAGAGATCAGCTTTTAGCTGGGGAAAGAGGAACTTATTTACCTCAGCTAAATGCAGACAATGCATCCCTATGGCCCTGTTCACACACTGCGTTTACCAACGTTTTCATAACATACGGTTTTGTGTATTTAGGAAAAATAAAGTTGACAGCGTCCAGGAGCGATGTACTGCAGCTATCTGTATATAAATGCAGGTAATCGCAGTACAAAGAAAAAATAAGTAAACAGTTGCTATAAAAAAGGCAAAAATTTACTACCGCAGCCGCATGTAAACGCAAGTAATTGCACATAATGGCAATGTACAAATGTGAATAATCTTTGTGCCAGGAGTGCTGGAATGTCAAAATAACAAAACATGCTTTTACCAATGGCACAACAGCCGCCCATGTGAAAGGGGCCTAAGGTCTGACGAGTCCTCCAAGCACTGAGTGGAGACCCCCCTCCCCAGCAGCCATGTGCATTGTCACTTTCTCCTGTAGCCGCAGTCAGCATTAGGAAGTCCTCCACTGTACAGTATGACTTTGTACGCCGAGGGCAATTCCCAGCGGTTAATCCCATCTCTACCTCGCCCTATCCTTTCCCAGGCCTCCTCTTCTCTTCCTCCCTCCCTTCACTCCAGGGTGACTCATCCCACTTCCCTGTCGTCCTAGGCAACCAGGCGCGCCCATCCAGCGCACAGCGCTCCGCCTTTGCGGCAAAGCTATTGGCTGTCACGTCTGTCCCTCCGTGGGTTGCTCTGGCGAATGGGCGTGTTCCCCATGGTGGGTGACTGGGAAGCTCGCTGTGTCAGGGTTTAGGGAGAAGGGAGCCTGGACATGTACAGCGCCACATAGCGGCCTCGGTTAGCTTCTTCCTGTCCGACTGTGTGTATAGTGAACGCGGCCCGTGTGCCCACTCCGTCCTCAAGTAGCTCACGGAGTGCCAGGGACATGAAGGTGACGGTGGACTTTGAGGAGTGTCTGAAGGACTCGCCCCGGTTCAGGTAAAGTCGGGGCTGGTGCTGTAATAGGGGGAGGAGGGGAGAATTCTGAAACTAACTGAAAGTAGTGTGGCGGTGCCATGGAAGGCTCGGGGCGCTCCGGGGTAGCCTTGCACTGCACGGTCCTGAAGGGGACAGCTGTGTTTGTTTATGAGGGGTCAGAGCTCACACTCAGCGACTGGGAGCAGGAAGTGTGACACTAGGGAAGTACTGATCTGTGGAGGACAACATACACAAGGCTGACACTGGGGGGCATCATCATCTACTGACCTCATACCACATCCTACACATGGATCTACTGACCCCATACCACATCCTACCTACCTGTCCTATACATGGATCTCATCGACTGACCCCATACCACATCCTACCTACCTACCTGTCCTACACATGGATCTCATCTACTGACCCCATACCACATCCTACCTACCTACCTGTCCTATACATGGATCTCATCTACTGACCCCATACCACATCCTACCTACCTACCTGTCCTACACATGGATCTCATCTACTGACCCCATACCACATCCTACCTACCTACCTGTCCTACACATGGATCTCATCTACTGACCCCATACTACTTCCTACCTACCCACCTGTCCTACACATGGATCTCATCTACTGACCCCATACCACTTCCTACCTACCTACCTGTCCTACACATGGATCTCATCTACTGACCCCATACCACATCCTACCTACCTGTCCTACACATGGATCTCATCTACTGACCCCATACCACATCCTACCTACCTACCCGTCCTATACATGGATCTCATCTACTGACCCCATACCACATCCTACCTACCTGTCCTACACATGGATCTCATCTACTGACCCCATACCACATCCTACCTACCTACCTGTCCTACACATGGATCTCATCTACTGACCCCATACCACATCCTACCTACCTACCTGTCCTATACATGGATCTCATCTACTGACCCCATACCACATCCTACCTACCTACCTGTCCTACACATGGATCTCATCTACTGACCCCATACCACATCCTACCTACCTACCTGTCCTACACATGGATCTCATCTACTGACTCCATACTACTTCCTACCTACCCACCTGTCCTACACATGGATCTCATCTACTGACTCCATACTACTTCCTACCTACCCACCTGTCCTACACATGGATCTCATCTACTGACCCCATACCACTTCCTACCTACCTACCTGTCCTACACATGGATCTCATCTACTGACCCCATACCACATCCTACCTACCTGTCCTACACATGGATCTCATCTACTGACCCCATACCACTTCCTACCTACCTACCTACCTACCTACCTACCTGTCCTACACATGGATCTCATCTACTGACCCCATACCACATCCTACCTACCTACCTGTCCTACACATGGATCTCATCTACTGACCCCATACCACTTCCTACCTACCTACCTGTCCTACACATGGATCTCATCTACTGACCCCATACCACATCCTACACATGGATCTCATCTACTGACCCCATACCACTTCCTACCTACCTACCTACCTGTCCTACACATGGATCTCATCTACTGACCCCATACCACTTCCTACCTACCTACCTGTCCTACACATGGATCTCATCTACTGACCCCATACCACATCCTACCTACCTACCTGTCATACACACGGATCTCATCTACTGACCCCATACCACATCCTACCTACCTACCTGTCCTACACATGGATCTCATCTACTGACCCCATACCATATCCTACCTACCTGTCCTACACATGGATCTCATCTACTGACCCCATACCACTTCCTACCTACCTACCTGTCCTACACATGGATCTCATCTACTGACCCCATACCACATCCTACCTACCTACCTGTCCTATACATGGATCTCATCTACTGACCCCATACCACATCCTACCTACCTACCTGTCCTACACATGGATCTCATCTACTGACCCCATACCACATCCTACCTACCTACCTGTCCTACACATGGATCTCATCTACTGACCCCATACTACTTCCTACCTACCCACCTGTCCTACACATGGATCTCATCTACTGACCCCATACCACTTCCTACCTACCTACCTGTCCTACACATGGATCTCATCTACTGACCCCATACCACATCCTACCTACCTGTCCTACACATGGATCTCATCTACTGACCCCATACCACATCCTACCTACCTACCTGTCCTATACATGGATCTCATCTACTGACCCCATACCACATCCTACCTACCTGTCCTACACATGGATCTCATCTACTGACCCCATACCACATCCTACCTACCTACCTGTCCTACACATGGATCTCATCTACTGACCCCATACCACATCCTACCTACCTACCTGTCCTATACATGGATCTCATCTACTGACCCCATACCACATCCTACCTACCTACCTGTCCTACACATGGATCTCATCTACTGACCCCATACCACATCCTACCTACCTACCTGTCCTACACATGGATCTCATCTACTGACTCCATACTACTTCCTACCTACCCACCTGTCCTACACATGGATCTCATCTACTGACTCCATACTACTTCCTACCTACCCACCTGTCCTACACATGGATCTCATCTACTGACCCCATACCACTTCCTACCTACCTACCTGTCCTACACATGGATCTCATCTACTGACCCCATACCACATCCTACCTACCTGTCCTACACATGGATCTCATCTACTGACCCCATACCACTTCCTACCTACCTACCTACCTACCTACCTACCTGTCCTACACATGGATCTCATCTACTGACCCCATACCACATCCTACCTACCTACCTGTCCTACACATGGATCTCATCTACTGACCCCATACCACTTCCTACCTACCTACCTGTCCTACACATGGATCTCATCTACTGACCCCATACCACATCCTACACATGGATCTCATCTACTGACCCCATACCACTTCCTACCTACCTACCTACCTGTCCTACACATGGATCTCATCTACTGACCCCATACCACTTCCTACCTACCTACCTGTCCTACACATGGATCTCATCTACTGACCCCATACCACATCCTACCTACCTACCTGTCATACACACGGATCTCATCTACTGACCCCATACCACATCCTACCTACCTACCTGTCCTACACATGGATCTCATCTACTGACCCCATACCATATCCTACCTACCTGTCCTACACATGGATCTCATCTACTGACCCCATACCACTTCCTACCTACCTACCTGTCCTACACATGGATCTCATCTACTGACCCCATACTACTTCCTACCTACCTACCCACCTGTCCTACACATGGATCTCATCCACCAGTCACACACTGGGGGGGCATCATCATCTACTCACCAATTCCTACCTGTCCAACACATGGATCTCATCCATCAATCACAGGCCTCAAGGTGGTGAACAGGACAGAATCCCAAGTGTGACACCACTCACTGAACCATGATGCGTTATCAGGACACTGGACCCCTGGAGATGACGTATTGAAGGATTAGAAAACCCATCACCCTGTACAGTGTGGTGGAGATTTACTAAATCTGGAGCACTCAGGATCTGGTGCAGCTCTGCATAATAACCATTTACCTTTTAGCTTCAGCTTGTTCAGTTAAAGTTGAAATTAATTCCCACCTCTGACTTGTACCTATAGGTAAGCCTATAATAAGGCTTGCCTATATAGGTACTGTAAATATTTCCTAAATGTGCACCGTTTAGGAGATATTCACTGTATATGCAACCGATGACGTTAGTGGCGCATGCACTCTGAAGGCCACCCGGGTCGTTCCTTTAGAGTACTGTGCTGCAAACGGTGGCTCCCCTGTGCATGCGCAGGAGTGACGTCATCGCGGCTCAAGCCAGTCACACAGCCAGAGTCTGCGTACCCAGAAGAAAGACCAGGTGAAGATAGACGCGGCCTCCAGCAGCAACAGCATACAGCTGTAGCGCTTCATTATGCGATGCATACTAACACATTCTGACATGACCTTTCAGGTCAGAAAAAAAAAAAAAACACTCAGCGGTGTACAACCGATTTGACAGTAAAACCTGGAAGCTGATTGGTTTCTATGCAGAGCTGCACCAGATTTTGCACTCTTCAGTTTTAAATAAACCCTGAGCTTGGTGGGTTGGGTCAGACTCTGTTTTACTTTTTATTTCTCTAGCATGATTCGCTAAGTGAACAATCTCTCCTACTTTAGTAAATCGTCCCCATTTGCTTCCTCCTGTGGGACCTCCAACGTTGGTCATATGCAGTGCGATAAAACTGAATGACTGATCTTTTGACAAAACCATTGTATAAAGCCCCGTACAATGATTAAGCACACAGTCAGTGTGTGAAACGCGTCTACCTTGTCACGATTGTCATATTTGGATGTCCAGTCAATAAATCTGGATTTTGACTCAACCTGGAGTGCTGCCAATTCCTTTTCTTTTATAAAACCCCATACACACGTACCGAATGTCGGCCGAACGATCAGCCGTCTTTTGTCCGGTGCTGTCCTGTCGGCTGAAAAGTGATAAAGGCTCCTTTCACACACTCCGTCCGTTGGACGGAGTCCGTTTTTCTCAGCGGGGGATCGAGCCGCCGATCCCCCGCTGAGCAGGAGGATGACAGCTGTGTCTCCATGCTGTGTGCGGAGACACAGCTGTCAGTTCCCCATGTATCTCTATGGGGGAAATCGGATGGGAACGGACCGTTTGTCCGACATCCGATGCCCCATAGGAATGCATGGGGGGACCGTTCAGATCCGCCAAAAAAACGGACAGGCGGATCTGAACGGTCCGCCTGTGTGAAAGGGGCCAAAGACTGCACACAAATTTTGTCGGCCAACAACAGCCGACTGCAGAAGTGATGTCATGTGATGGTTTACTTTCCGTTTGTTTTTTCTTCTCTGAGCATGCCCAGTCTTGCTAATCTGCTGTTTGTCGGCCCAATTCTGTACTGACTGGCGAACAATCGGCCGTTCTGGTGACGGCCAACAAATATTTTAAAGTCTGCACGACAGATTCTGTTCGGCTGTTGGCTGTCGGAAGCATCATACTAACAAGCCTACAATCGGCCGATCGATCGGCGGGCCGAATATTTACGGCCGACAATCGGTACGTGTGTACGGGGCTTTAGACATTAATCGAGCAAGACAAAAATGTCGTGTCCGAGTGGTGAGCAACAGATAGACAGTTTGTCTGCCGGTTATGGTGTAAAAAAAAAAATAGTGATGGTACAGAGTCAATTGGTGATTTTTTTTTTTTTTTTTTACCAAGTGATTCCCATGCCATTTCCAACTGCTTAGGAACACAAAAGGAAACCAGTGCTTCCATCCATTCAGCTTGATATGAATGGTTTATATACAAAATCGGGTAAAACTTAAAAAAAAACAAACATTTTTTTTGCTCAGTTTATTTGGTTGATTTATTTATAGCACCATGTATGGCCACCATAAGGCTGACCAATACACTAGGCAATCCCCTTTAGATTTATTTTCAACTATTTGGGACAAGGGTCTGCCTGAATGGATACAACCTGTTATTTGTGGATGAGCTTGGACGTCCTCTGAACTCCTCACCATCAGAACTTCCAAGTCATGCTTTTTTTACTCCAGTCAGCAGCAGGTCAGGTCATCCCCCCACCCCACCCTTGTTTACAGATGATCACAATATTTCTGCATCTATGGCAAATCATTTGTCCCTAACCACATGTGATCACTCCATATGAAATTCAATGTAGCCGCTGTCAACTTGTCATTAACTTGTACAGGCCTCCCAGCCACAGTTCACATAAACCTGTGATCCCCTCCACAGGAATCTACTATCCAAAAGTGATTGTAAAGTCTCATGTTTTCTTTTTTTTGTTAAATAACAAACATGTTCTACTTCCCAGCTCTGTGCAGTTGGTTTTGCACAGAGCAACCCCGATCCTCCTCTTTGCTGCTCCTGTCGCATGCCCCCACAGCAAGCAGTATGCTATGGGGGTACCTGATCCGAGCTGCAGCTGACCGTGTCCATTCAGACACGGAGCTGCTGTTTGGCCCCGTCCCCTCTCTCTCCCGATTGGCTAGCTCATTTTGATAGCAGCAGGAGCCAATAACGCTGCTGCTGGGTCTCAGCCAATTGGGAGGGAGAGTCCCGAGCTGCAGAGGGACTCATGGTCATCGCTGGATAGAGATGGGGCTCAGGTAAGTGTTAGGGGGTGCTGGGGTGGCTTCTACACCCAGATGGCTTTTTATTTTAATGCATTAGGATAAAAAAACTTTGGCCTTTACAACTCGTTTAATCACCGGTGTAAATGTAACTTGAAGTTGCGCATAGATGGCACAAATTTAACTTTAGGGGAGGGGAGAGAGCGACAACAATGGACTGAATACCTGGACAGTGACTTTCCTTGTAGACTTACCATAGGGCTTTGGTTGTTGTCCCTCCTTTCCTCTCACCTGAAGCCAGCTGCTGGTAACCCATCATGTGACCAGACCAGAGGGCCATGAGAATATAGCAATAGTAAAAGCATCTTTCTTCTACAGGGTAGGTAATATAGGCGTTAGAAAAGGGTGGGAACAGTTTAAAGACAAGAAGTTAAAGCAGTTCTTCCCAACTCTATTCAACAACATAAACTAGTAACATAAATGGGTATAGTGTGGAGCTTCACTTTTGTTTTTGGTAAAAGTCCCACTCTGGCTTATTTTCTCTGTAATTAGTATTGCCAGTCATCATATTTAGTAAATATCAGCTCTTTATCCTGATTATTGTCACATCCACACGAGTAGTATAAATTCTATGTTCTCTTCAATATACATTGAAATGCAGTGGTGTGATGAAAGTGATTGCTTGCTAAATGTTTAAAGTGGAATTAATTGGTGTCTTAAAAGAGCTGATTTCTGTGATCTTTCCTAAACTGAACCAATAAGACTACCTTAAAGCTGGATACACATTATACAATTTTGGTTGTTCAATTTCCCTTAGATTTACCTTCAGTTGTGTAGTGCAAGAGTCTGCCTGATTGTATACAAAGTTTGATCTCCTATTATATGGTTTTGGTAAATGTAAGACCCCGTTCACACAGGGGCGACGCTACTTGCCGGGGCGACCTGTGAAGTCGCGGTGCACAGCACGGACTTCATATCATTGAAGTCTATGCAAGTCGCCTCCAAGTCGCCCCAAAGTAGTACAGGACCCTTTTTATAAGTCGGGGGGACTTGTGTCGCTCCTATTAGAACGGGTCCTGTGCTAATCAATGGCAGGTGACCGACCGCGACTTGTCAGGCGACCAAGTCGCCTGACAAGTCGCGCTAGTGTGAATGGGGACTAAAGGAAAGTTGTACAAATATTGTATAGCGTGTAGCCAGCTTAACATCCAACATGTTCTCAGAGCCCTGTTATGTATGAAGGCAGGTTGTGGTGTCTTGGAATATTCTGAAATTCTCTAGAAATTGCTGTTACTCTTTTACATTTATACGAGACATTTAGTAAAAAAGATGCAAATTCATATGATGGGAAGGTACTTGTGTGTGGAAAAATGTTTTGCAAGACAGATTATTCAGAGTCTGAGTCATGGATGCTTGGCCAGTCACTCTTTAATGTTCAGGGCCCATTTTGGCCTTTCACACTTGTGCGACTTGGGACTGCAAAGTGACAAGTCGTACTCCATGATTTCCAATGAGTACCGTTCATATCTGTGCGACTTCAAGTTGCAACGACTTCAAAGTAGTCCCTGCACTACTTTGGGCAGGGACTTTAATACTTTTTGAGGTCCATAGACATAGGCATTGCTTCAAGTCCAGTCAAAATCGCGGTAAAATTGTGCGACTTTTAGGTGGTTGTAAAGTAGAATTTTTTTTTTTTTTTTTTATTACTATTAAAAAAGCAAACGTGTTAGGCCTCCTTCACATGACTGGGTAGCATGGCTGGTGGATCCTTGGTGCTGGAATGACGGTCAGCTGTGGCGGGCCGCTCAGCTGATATGAACTACCAGTAGGCTGACAGCCGCCTCTGCTGTTTTTGCATGTAGCCGCACACAGAGCAGTTAGGGACAGATTAAAGAGTTGTTATACTTATGTGCTCTGTGCAGTAGTATTGCACAGAGTGGCCCCGAATCTCCTCTACTGGGGTCCTCTCTGGCGGTCTTGACTCTTCCTTCTATATCTGTCACCATAGCAAGCCGTGTGCTGTGGAGGCAGACATGCGGGCTTGCTCCCCGAGTTGGGCTGTGTGCATCCATAGACGCAAACAGCATGGTTCAGCCCTGCCTCTGTGTCCTTTGAGGAATGGAACACAGACAAGCACTGCTGCCGATGGGCACAGCACTGGATCGAGACAGGACTCTGGGATATTTTTAGAGGGGGAGGGGTGATACAATTGCTAGGACATGTTTTACCTTATTGCAGAGATTGCGTTAGGATAGAATCATTTTATACCAGCATTCGCACAGGCATTTAGCCTTTGCAGGAATTGACTAATGGAATATGGATCTATCTTTCCCAAAGTCAAAGGACTACATCTTGGCAGGATACAACTCGTCCTTGTTCTCCCATCTGCCTCCACCACCTCAATCTCAAAGCCACATCATGTTTGCATTTTATCTGCTTATGTTCTAATCGCTTACTCAACATGTGCTACCTTGTTCATGATCCCTGGGCTTTCCCCAGGGCATTTAGGTATTTGTTGGTACCTTCATTTATTAATATATATTAAAAAAAAACGAATTCCTGTGACTGTAATTGACAGCTGTGTGCAGATAGCTGTGGCTGCTAAGCCCATACAGTGCAACGACAGGTTACCGGTGGCCCCAGCTATTTGCAACTGTTTGGACAGCCAGTAATTACCTGTGATTATTGTGGCTGGGCTTTACATGAACTTAATCCAGCCACGATCACCACAGGTAATCTCTGTCTATGCACTGTACAGGCTCGGCAGCTACATCTATCTGCATGCAGCTGTCACTCCCAGCCATAGGAATCTGTGCAATGACAGGTTGGTGCAGCAAGCGATTTCCTGCGGTTATTGTGGCTGGATGCAGTTTGTGTACATCAGTCATGATCACCATAGGTAATCACAGGCGCTGTGAACAATAATGAATAACTGTGGCCACCAATAGCCTGTATGTGCTTGGTGGCGGCACCTATCTGCATACATCTGTTAATCTCAGCAGCAGGGATCATCAGATTCTTGTTGCTGGGAATAGCTGTGTGGCTAAATGCCTGTGCGAATGCTACCTTAGCTGGTCATAGAAGATCCAAATTTTGGACAATTCCTTCAGACACCACCCTGCTCGGCAAACTTTGAGAAATAAAAGGAGCCAGAAGGAAAACTAATCGGCTGAGTTGTGAATGCAGCCAATCAGATGCATTGCCTGTTCAGGTATTCTGATTGATGCGGGTGCTAGCTGTCAGAATACAATAGCTGATAGGGGAGATTTGTTTGTTCACACCATTTAACATGGATGGAGAAATCTTTGGAGTTCCCTTGATCGGCCAAGTTCAGTGCCCAGAGATCTTTACTTTTATGGTCTTATTTACAGTACACTGTGCATGTGATAAGACACCGCACTGTGTAAAGCTGGCTAAGTATATCAAGATTTCTAGGCCCGGCACTGTACTGGTTTAAACAGTGGAATTCTGAGTATTCCAGTATCAGCGCTTAACAGCATGGATGGGTGAATCTCCCCTGTTGGCTATTTCCAGTATTGTGCTAAGGCCCATTCATTTTGAAGCTTTCCTTTAACACGGGTTGTAACACACCCCAGCACCACAACACAGATGGTTCTGATCCCTTCCAATGTAAACACAAAGGGAAGCAATGTGATTACAGCGTTCTGCTACAAGCGTTCTATGGGGTGCTGTACAATAAGATCTGGCACTAATAATTTCTGGACTTCTTGCATGACCCCAGCTCTTACTGACAGCCAGTGTTTCCAGCACCAGAAGCTGCCAGATCCAACAGACCGGGTGCTGTTTTAAAATGGCCTGGGGACAGACAAGTACTTTTTGGTGCTTTTTGCAGAAACACACTACAATCCATTTAACATGGTTTCTTATGGGCCACTTTTTTTAACTACTTGCATGTGTGTGTATATATATATATATACACACACGTTGCGATTTTCAAGTGGTTTACCAGGATTATGGCTAAAGATATCAGCCATAGCCTTGATATTGTTTTTTCAGTCAGCGGCTTACTTTCTCATGAAAGTGTTCTGAGCGGCTCATGAGCTGCCGGAACGCTTTTAGAAGTTGCAGGAGGGGACAACCCCCCCCCCCCCACCTTGATATGACGGTTCGGCCAGCTGGTGACAGGCGATAAGACTAGATCGTCTGTGATCGCTTCTACGGCTTGGAGGACTGGAGCGGCTTCTGGTCCAGGGTAAAAGTAAGCAATAATTTTTTTTTTTTTTTTTGATCTTTTGCTTTTAAAGGTAAAGATGCGATATGGGGACTTTTTTTTTTGACAGATCTCTCCATAAAGAGGACCTGTCATCCTTATTTCTATTACAAGGGATGTTTACATTCCTTGTAATAGGAATAAAAGTGATAAAAAATTACCATCCCCATCACGCTCGATCGCTGAAGCGAATGCATTCATATGTAAACAGTGTTCGCACCACACGTGTGAGGTATCGTTGCAAACGTTAGATAATTCTAGTGGTAAACCTCCTCTGTAACTAAACAGGTAACCTGTAATTGCGTTTAAGCCCCGGTTCACGCTTATGCGAGTGCGGGGTTCGCATGTAATGTCGGAGCGCACTGCTCCTTCATTACATGCGATCGGCTGTGCGGTGCGAGTTTAGCCATACACTTTGTATGGCTAAATTTGCACCGCACCCGCAGCAAACACGCACAGAACCCTTTTTGGCAGCTGCATCAGGATCGGTTCACACTTGTGCGATCTGATCCTGTGCGAACTGCAAGATCGCACTGCGATATGCGATCAAACTGGGGGTGTTGTTAAGATTTCATTGACACCCCCAGCGTATCGCATATGGCAGTGTGAACTGCCGGGGGTGCGTGTGCGATGCGGGAACAGGCTGCGAATTCGCAGCCTTCCCGCATCGCATAAGTGTGAACCGGACCTAAAGCTTTGCCTATGGAGATTTTAAAAATTGGCACTGCAGTCTGTAAAAACAAAAAATGAAAAGTCAGCAGCTACAAATACTGTAGCTGCTGACTTTTAACATAAGGGCAACCACCTGTCCGGGGAGCCTGTGATGGTGGCACCCCTAGCCAGTTCGTCAGTCGGTTTTGGGTGCAGGCACTGGCGTCTGTAGGGAAATAGGAAGTAAAGCCTTGTGGCTTCACAGCCTGTTTTCTACTGCACATGTGTGAGTCACACTGCACTTTCTGAATGGTCCCGCTGTCTTCTAGGACTTGTGTGTCACCCAGAAGGCAGCGGAGAGAAGAAGGAGGAGATAGAAATGTCATAGAAGTGGGAGCGTGTATCTTTTCAAAACCTGGTACCTGCTCCCCACAAAAAGTGCCAAATGTGATAGTGGAGGGGAGGAGGGTGCGAACAAGTTGAGCTGCCCCTTTTGATTGGAGCTCTGCTTTAAGTACCGTAGTTTGTCGCCATTCCACAAGTGTGCCCAATTTTAAAGTGTGACATGATGGGTATCTATTTACTCGAGGTAATATCATCTTTCATATTATACAAAAAAATTAGGGTATATGTTTTGTTTTTAATTCATTAAAATGTATTCAACATTGCATTTGAAACACCGCTGCGCATGTAACGTGTGATAAACAAAATTGCAGCGATCGCCATTTTATTCCCTAGGATCTCTGCTAAAAAAAATATATACAATGTTTGGGGGTTATAAGTAATTTTCTACCAAAAAATACTGACCTAAACTTGTAAAGAAAAAGTGCCAGAAAAAGCCTGCTCAGCAAGTGATTAAACGCAAAAAGGTGCATTTTTGGTTCAATAGACTTCAACGGACATGCTGCAGAAAAGCATGTAGTGCATTTCTAATGCGTTTTGCGTTTTTTAATCTGCCTAACAGGAAATTTGCAAAAAAAAAAAAAATGCATACAAAAGGCATCGAACAACGCGTGTGCAAAAACGCAAAATGAACTGCAGAAACAAATGAAAAGCAAACTGCATAGGTGTGAACCAGGCCTTAAAGTTGCACTCGGGGCTCAAGTGGTTTAGCACTCTAACATTGTTGTAGTTTGTCTCTTTAGGTGGTTGGCATTGGCAACCTCTGTATTTTCCCCCACCGTAGGCTTGTTATTGAATACATGAATGGAGCCCGGTCTGTAGGAATGCCAGGTGCTTTTTGCTCTAATGCCCCATACACACGTGCAGATTATCTGCAGACTTTTGTCTGCAGACTTACCAAAACCATATAATATGAGGTCAAACCTAAACACTTTCAATTTGTATGCAATCCGGCAGGCCCTTGCACTACATAGAAAAGGTAAGTCTGCAGACAAAAGTCTGCAGATAATCTGCACGTGTGTACGGGGCATAAGCTCTGGAAGATGCATGGAGTCTGCTGTATTTTGGTGTGCTCATCTTACTGCAAGCAAGTGCAATCCCCGTAGACCTCAATGAACTCTAGGCTTGCTGTGCTTGGCTCTGTGATTGGAGGCAGTGGGAGCACACATGTGGATGAACTGGCACTTAAAGTTCAGTTTTCACAGAGCCAGAAAGTATTTTATTTCCCTTATCAGCAATGTTTAGCAACTGTTCCTCTATGGTTTCCAGTAGTTGAAGCGCGGCACCGCAGGCTTTCTGCATAGTAATAGAGTTCAGGGATTCCTCCATACTAAAAGAAAGCAGTTAGGTTTGATAACATTGTTTAGATTTCAGTCTGGTGTTTCTGTTTTACATGATGACTGATCTGATGTCACCTACCGTGGTGATTTACTAAAGGAGCACCTTTTTTAGTTAGCTGAGTTAACCTTTGAATATCTCACTGTGTGAAGGTGGAATATTATAAAATTAGATTTTCCTTTTGCATGTGATTGGATAATTATCCATTGAGCTGCATAAATAATTCACAGGGGCACATACCAGTTGTTTTCTATGTGTCCTGTTTACACTATGGCGCTTCGTTGAGGTGCAGTGCATTGCATAAGAATGTAGCAAGTCTGCAAACATATGCAGCTCAACACAGGGCACTGTATATCCTCTCACTGCAGCACCTTGCAATGATTTGTAAACTGTGCAATGTGTTGTAACAATGCATCGCACTACTCCTCACCAGTGGTGTATTTAGGATTTGTGCTGCCCTAGGCTGGACTAAACTGGTGCACCCCCTAATTTAAATATGACGCACCCATTCCTGTAAAAGCCACACCTCTTCCTGTTTATGACCCGCCCTGTCATCTGTAAACCACAGACCACAACCCCAGTCTATCAGTGCCCATCAGTGTAGCCTCATCAGTGCCCATCATCATACCATCATATCATACCAGGAGGTAGCAGCTTGACCACTTTATGGGGGTGCCAGACTGATTTGCCTCCTGGACCCTGCCCTCCAGCCCAATTCGCCCTATAAGACTGGCACTATAGTAAAAGTGTGTAGCGCAAGCCAGCAGGGACCCTTTTTTAGTGGGCGAGCCGGGAGGAGGCTGTTTTTTTCTCGTGCGTGGTGCAGCCTTTTTGCTGCCCCCCCTGCAAAGTGCTGCCCTAGGCCAAGATACAGCATTGCTCCTCACTGCCTCCACATTAAGTATACCAGCGCACATGTTTTAGCTTTTGGGCTGGTGTGAAAAAGATCTACATGGAGTATAGTTGGTCATACACTGATGTAACAGACTCGTCCAGCCATGCTATACAGCAAGGATGAATCGTTGTATTTTGATTGCTGATTCTACCAGCTGTCAAAATACCCAAACAGCAACAGCATCTGATTTAATGCAGCCTCTGTTCGCCTAAACAATTTCTAGCAGTCTCCTTGAAAAAGTCAATGAGTGGTTGAGTTTTGTTGAACAATGCAGGACCATTTCATGATGGTGGATGGTTCTCCCGAAACCAGTGAAATTCACACAATGTATGACCAGCTTAAAGCCCACTTCCAGGCAATTATGACATTTAAATAGAACATTGTGCATTCTGCTAATATGCTAGAGTTGTGCTTCAAAGCTTTGCCAAGCTTAGGCATGCCATAGATGAATCGATTTTCTTTCCTTTCACCACAGGTGGAGGAAGAGAAAATCACTTGATTGCCCTATCAACCAACACAGTTAGTTTTGATGGGGGAATGCCTCTCGCAGTGCTATTGTATTCTGCTGGCGGGGGATGGATTACAAGCCTTCCTGGCTGGCAAAATACCATGAGTATTGAGCAGTAATCACATTTAGAAAGATCCGACAAGCTGGTTGTACCCAAGTTGATCCAATCGGCCGGCCAATACATGGATCGTAATTCGGCTGGTCCCTGCTGAACCAGCCACATTACGATCCATGTATGGCTGGCTCAAGGTAAGTGTGTACTCCTACTGTCTTTTGCTTAACCAAAATGGGATTAAAGCTGATCTCCACATTTAAATGGACATTTAAAATGCTGCTTGTACAGGCGTTTTGACATTTTTTTTTTTGTTTTTTATTTCTGCTTCTAAATGCCCCTCTGTGTTAGCCTATGTGTTCATGCACACATAGATGTTTACAGGCATTTAGGAGTGTTTAGAGGCAGAAAAATCACCCCCATCACTTGTGTGTTCAAAAGAGGAGCGTTTGGGTGGAAAATATACCAAACACACGTAGGTGCGCGTTAATGCTAGTCGCGCTTATGCGCGTTAATTCATCCTAATGACCAGAACAAATGAATATTCTGGCCAGTAGAATGCATTAACACTAGGGATGCACCGAAATGAAAATTCTGGGCCGAAACCGAAAATGCAGGATGCCCTTGGCCGAAAACCGAAAATGACTTTTTCCCCCAAAAACATTTAAAATATATAGAAGAGGGGCATACACCAAAAGCAGGCAGCGACGTACACCTGTAGCTGCCACCCTGTCACAGTATATGTACTGTGATGGGTTGGCAAGAGGTTAATTTAATTACCAATGGCATTAGTATTATGCAGCGTGAGGGGGTTAATGTATTGCCACTGCTGGTCACTCATCTATTAGTGACTGACCAGTGGCAGTTAATTAACCCCTTTGTGCTGCATTAGTGCAACCAGTATCAGTGCAACCAGTGTTAATTAACACTGATACTAGTTGCACTAATGCAGCACAAAGGGGTTAATTAACTGCCACTGGTCGTTCACTAATGCATCAGTGACCTGCAGTGACAATACATTAACCACCTCATGCTTCATAATACAAATACCATTGGTAAGCTGCCTCAGCTCTCCCCCATCCCCCTCCCCCCCCCCACTGCCTCAGCGTCCCCTTCAGCAGTACACTCTCCCCTACCTCTGGCTCAGTGTCCCTCCTCGGGTGTCCATTCAAAAGAAGCGCCTCTGGCCGGCGGCCCGCCTCCCGGTGATGTCACTACTACGATCTGTGTATGAATGAAGTGACACACCGGGCGGGACGAGCGGACGCTAATAGATATAACTATGTGATCCTTCCCTGTCAGAGGGACTTTGTGTGAATGAGAACTGACCTGACACCAGGCGGAGGGGCGGGGGGAGCAGCCGCTAATAACTATAACTATGTGATCCTTCACTTCCCTGTCAGCGGAGATACATGCCTGACAGGGAAGTGAAGGCTCACATAGTTACAGCTATTAGCGGCCGCTCCCCCGCCCCCCCGCCCGGTGTCAGTTCAGTTCTCATTCACACATAGTCCCGCTGACAGGGAAGGATCACATAGTTATATCTATTAGCGGCCGCTCACCCCGCCCTCCCGCCTGGTATGTCCCTTCATTAATGCACAGATCGCAGTAGTAGGGACGTCATTGAGAGGCGGGCAGCCGGCCAGAGGCGGGACTTTTAAAACCTGCGCTGCGCCCTCCTCCTTTCTCACGGCGGCCATATTAATTTCGGCAATGTTAACCCATTATCGGGCGAAATGAGATGGTACATTTGAACCTGTACTGCAATGCAATGCAAAAATACACCACATGACAGTTCCAATCATACAATATATACATTTACCTTGCGGGATGATGCCAAACATGTGCAGAGAAAAGAAATTCCCGAAACACCAAAAGACGCCGCTTGCCCCGAAAGCATTACCGAGACACATTACTTAAGGCCCGTACACACGTACCGATTGTCGGCCGAAACTGTTTGGCCGCCGAACGATCGGCCGATTGTAGGCTTGTTAGTATGATGCTTCCGACAGCCGACAGCGCACTTTCGGCCCAACAGAATCTGTCGTGCAAGCATTAAAATTTTTGTAGGCCGACACCAGAACGGCCTTTTGTTCGCCAGTCAGTACAGATTTCGGCCGACAGACAGCAGATTTGCAAGACTGGGCATGCTCAGAAAAGAAAAAAGACAAGGAAAGTTAACCATCACATGACATCACTTCTGCAGTCGGCTGTTGTTGGCTGACAAAATTCGTGTGCAGTCTTTTGCAGTTTTCAACAGACACAACAGCCCTGGACAAAAGACGGCCGATCGGTACGTGTGTACGGGGCTTAAGACTGAAATCAAAGCATGAAAAATGTAATTCAATAAACGGGTGTGATGGGGGGTAGGGAAGAGGGATGAGAGGAAAGAGTTCACTGGCCCGAAGCTTTATTGAAAGGAAAAGGACACACAAGGGGAGAGTAGGGGGAAGGGGAAATCTTCAGACGTCCTCTTCCTCCTTAAAGTCCATCAGGTTATGGTCTCTGTCTGCGACAGTCCTCATGAACATCCTCTCCCGCTGGTCGATGAGGCGCTTTCTGGTGCACCATAAAGCGTCCTTAAAGCAACACATCACCCGCCAGGCACCATCAGTGTCGCCCTGAGAAAAAGTCTCACAGAATAGTCCATTCAGCACACCAAAGTGTGTGATGGCTGTCTGTGGTACAAAGTCCTTGAGTTCTGGTTCTAAGGCCCTCAACAGGTCCTGTGCAAAGGGGCATTCCCAGGAAACGTGCAAAACAGTTACCTTGTTGATGATGCAGAATAGGCAGGGCCTGTATCTGCACAGGTTTCCTGTCCTGAGCGGCAACCCTCCCTGGATTGCCATCCATGCCAGATCTTTGTGCCTGTTGGTGTTGAAGAAACATTGCTCCAGACCACTTTGTAATTGGCTGAAGGTAGGCCTGGAACAGTCTCCACATTGTCCATAGCTCAGATCAACTTGTAGATAGACTTTGCTTCCACAAGTCTGGCTTGACTTCATGCAGCCCCCAGTCCTTGATAAACTTAAGTGTCCCAGTAATACCAAGGGGTGTCCCAGTTGTAGGGGATGAAACTGTCTCATTTGTCTTTTCCAAGGGACCTCAAGATAGGCTGGAGGCAAAAACAAGACATGGAGTCCAAAATTCTGTCCACAAAAGTCCTGTGAATGCAGTTGTAAGCAAAGGACACTCTCAGTGTAGCAACGTCAGGCACACCCTTACTGCCCTTGAGGGGTTCCATGAACATGACTGTCCGCTTTATTCTGTCCTTGGAACCCCAGATGAAATAAAACACCGCACTGGTGATGGCCTTGAAGTTGTTGACCCAGGGGGGCGGGGTCGTGCCAGGCCTGGGCAAGGTCAGCCTGCTCATAGATGGATGGAATCTCGGCCGGTCACTGTTGAACCGGCTGAGAGATTTAAACTATCTATGGCAGGCTTTAAACTTGCTGCTCTCTCTTGCTGTGTTGTGGGATTTAAATGGATATTGTTTTTGTACTTTGTTTTCCAAGTGGAAATTGCATTAAAGTATTCAACTCTTCTTATCTAATTGTATATATATTTTCCTTTATCAGGGAGTCAGGTCATTGTTAAAATTTAACAAAATGAAGTTTGTTTGTTTATTGGGATTGTTCTCCCATGTGAGTGTATTAGGGCTATGCGTGTTATCATCAGATCACTAGCACATTATTGTTGTATTGTTCTCTCTGTCTTTTTTCAATCTTGCTTTCATCCCCAAATGGCTGGAGATTCCCCACGGAGGAAGTAACTGAAGCTATGCTATGTCTGACAACTAATAAAGGAAGGAAATAAGTCTCTGTGTATATACACCTATGGGGCTACACACAGGTCATCTTAGCATAGAACTAAAAAGACCATGACAGATGTGTTTTATGCAATTGCCTGAAGTGTGTCCATTCTTTGTCCTAGATTTTTCTCTTTTGCTGTCTTTCCATAAACATTACTTGATTAAAATGTATAAACACCTGCACCTTTGACATGAAATAAGGCTAGACTAAGACCCCATTCACACTAGCGCGACTTGTCAGCCTGACAAGTCGCGGTGGGTCGCTCGCCATTGATTAGCACAGGACCCGTTCTAATAGGAGCTACACAAGTCGCTCTGACTTAGAAAAAGGGTCCTGTACTATTTGGGGCGACCTGGGAGCGACTTGCATAGACTTCCATTATGTGAAGTCCCTGCAAGTCGCGCCGAAGTCGGATCGCGCCAGTCTGAATGGGCTGTAAATAAAAAAACGTAGTTCAGGAATTGCAAAAAAAAAAGAATACTCGCCTAGATGGCTGCAGCACCGATCCCAGCTGCATCTGTCCCCCGCCACCTCTAAGACCAAGAACTGAGCGATCAGACACTGCTGATCGCTCAGCTCTTGGTCCTCAGCTTGCGGAGAGCTGGTGAGCGTCAGTGCCGGTTCACATTTGTGCGAGTGCGGCGATCGCATGTAATTCGGAGCGCACTGCTCCTTCATTACATGCGATCGGATGTGCGGATGCGAATTCAGCCATACACTTTGTATGGCTGAATTCGCACTGCACCTGCACAAAAGACGCACAGGGCCCTTTTTTCCAGCCGCATCCGGATCGGATCGCACAGTGGTTCACACTTGTGCGATCTGATCCTGTGCGAACTGTCAGATCGCACTGCGATATGCGATCAAACTGGGGGTGTCGTTAACATTTCATTGACACCCCCTGCGTATCGCATATGGCAGTGTGACCTGCCAGATGTGCGTTTGCGATGCGGGAACAGGCTGAAAATTCGCAACCTTTCCGCATCGCACAAGTGTGAACCGGGACTCAATCACCAGCTCTCTGCTCTGCCCCACCAGCGCTCACTGGAGTCCTGGGCTGTGAAGAGGGCAGGAGGGGCTGGCTCAGGCTCTTGGTGGATTTATTACACACACTCATTTTGCTAGCATAATTAATTATTATTGTGGAATGTGTTTTTTTTTTTGCTAAAGAACTTTCATTTTTTTATCAAGTTGTTACGGGTAAAATTCCACTTTAACAAACAGTTTTCTCCTACAAAACAAAAAATGGAAACTTGAAATCTCAAAGTACTCAGCAGCACTGGTGTGCACCTAGGCTTATTGCAAGATGTGGTTTTATAAGGAATAGCTATTAAAGTGAAACTAAACTCTGGTTATAAATGAATATATTCTATTCAAGTATGTACTCTTATCTGTGTCTTCTGATACTTTCAGCCTCCTCCAAGTGTTCATATTCCATTTTTTAGTGTATGTAGAGTAGTATGTAGTGTATGTAAACCCAAAACAAAAATGTAATATATTGTAGCTTGATAATCTCTAAATGTGGTGGCTGCATTAGATTTCTCTTTTTAGGCTTTTTTCCTTTTTTTTTTTTCTTTTTCTTCTGGTGAGCCAGATAAATCATTAAAACCCATAGATCCCCTCCATCCATGATAAACAGTCCACTGCTGGCTATTGTATTGTGACAGTAAGCACCGGTGGCTGTCAGAATACCCAAACAGTGACTGCATCTGATTGGCTTTATTCACTGTCCAGCCAACTATTTTTCATCCTTTTGCTCTCCCATTCTGTCAGCCCATCTGAATTGTTAGAGATTGACTGACAGGTTCTCAGTGTTGTCCCTTCCACTACTGACTTTATAGCAGGCATATCATACTTGTTTTTTATGGGCCACATGTGACCCTCTCACTCCTTCTCCATGGCCCTTGGTGGCTTAAGAATAAATAATAAAATATGTTCCTCAGCCATTTGTCAGCTGATAAGTAATACTTCTTTATTTAATCCTGCAGCCAAATACTTCAGGAAATATTTTTGGCCACTTTTTCTCTGGGATTACATTTTTTTTTACTGCAATCCTAAAATGGATTTCCACTTTTGCACCCAAATTGGGACAACACTTACCTTTTTAGAGTTTTACATTTTTACGTTTGTATTGATAAAGAATAACTCCAGACATTGGTATTCAGTTACATTGCTCAAACTTGGACTAATATCATACCTGGATAATGTCACTGGAAAGCATAGAGGTAGACAGCACTGGTCCACTAACTTCGGGGTCTCTTGCGGAGTGACTACCCTTGCACTGTGAACACAGGAGATCAGCTGTGGGGCGCCATTATGCATTTTACAAATAAATGCAATGCAAAGTGTTCCCTGATTGGATGTGGCGCAGAGGCGAGGCAGTGACATTATGCTTCACCTTGTCCAATCCGAGAATGCTTTGCCTTCATTCAGAACGTACCCTGAAAAGCATTTGTGCTGAGCTGCTGACCACCTGTATTTACAATGCAGGAAAGAAGATGCTTTATAAAACAAAATGTTTTTAGCTATGCTGTGTGAATATAATAAAAATTTGTTGGAGTATTTCAAATTTGACTGCAAAAGTGGAAATACACTTTAAATTAGGGATGCACCAATCCGATATTGGGATCGGATATCGGTGCCAATATTGCCAAAATAGGTGGATCAGTAAAATTAACCGATCCACGGGCCGATCCGGTTTTGCGGAGTCCCGGCTCAGCTGTCCCTTACTTGCACGGAGCCACTACTTCCTGTATAGCTCACAGGCGCGGTGATATCAGATGCACTCCGCCTGTGAACGGAGGAGCCATACATATGCAGCAGTGGCTTTGCTCTGTACTGCAGCCGCATGCATATTGTGTATGTGTGTAGTTCCGGATTGGTATCAGTATCGGCAGATACACAAAGCCAGGGTATCGGTATCAGGACTAGAAAAGTCGGATCGGTGCATCCCTACTTTAACCACTTGCCGACCAGTCACTGGGACTGTACTGCGGCAAAGTGGCTCGATTCCGTCCAGTGACGTAGACCTATGTCACTGGACTCCTCCCCTTCTGGGCAGTGCTTGCGCGCTGCCGGAGGCTCGCTCCCACTGTGACTGAACAGTGAAGTTGGGCCAGAGGAGGAGCAGCGGCGATCGCCGCCGCTCTTCCCCGATCGTCGGGGAATCGAGTCTGGAGATCCGCCCGCTTGTGTAAACAAAGCGGGCGGATCTCCTAAGTGACAAACAGTGACAGATTGCAGGGTTCACCATAGCTGAACATGCGATCTGTCCCTGTGTCACTCAGTCACCTCCCCCCACACGTCAGTAAGCACCAGGCATACATTAACCCCTCCCTCTCCAATAAAATTAACCCCTTCCCTGCCAGTGTCATTTTTACAGTAACAGTGCATATTTATAGCACTGATTACTATAGAAATGTCACTGGTACCCCCAAAAGTGTAAAAAATGTCAGTCAAGGGTCCGATCTGTCCGCTGCAATGTCGCAGTCCCGCAAAAAAAAAATCGCAGATCGCCGCCATTACTCGTTAAAAAAAAAACACCAAAAAGACAGAAATCTTTCCCTTAGTTAGTAAACGCAATAACTTTTGCACAAACCAATCAAAATACGCTTATTGTGATTTTCTTTTTACCAAACATAGGTAGCAGAAAACAAATTGGCCAAAAATTTTAAAAAAAATTGATTTTTACATTTTTTTTGGGGGAATTTCATATAAAAAAAAATGTGAAAAATATTGTTATTTTTTCAAAATTTACGCTCTTTTGTTTATAGCGCAAAAAGTAAAAATCGCACAGGTGATCAAATACCACCAAAAGAAAGCTCTGTTTGTGGGAAAAAAAGGACGTAAATTTCGTTTGGGTACGGCAATTGTCAGTTAAAGTCGCACAGTGCCGAATCGCAAAAAGTGGCCTGGACGTAAGACAGCAAAATCCTCCGGTGGTAAAGTGGTTAAATTGCTAAATGCCATCATTTTTTTGCCCCCAGACTTTAGGTGCAGCCCTCCATGGCATATAATAAAGCCTACAGTAGATTTAATGTGGTCCCCATACACCCACCCTCTCCAGAGGATTTAGCCCCCATTTACATTTTGTGTAGAGGCAATGCTCATTCCTGCTCACCATTTGTTTTTAAGCAAAATTTACAAATGTTTTCATGTGTCAAGCATAGGGCAGCCCGTTTATTTGAAGGGAGTGCCCTATGCACATTTGTCTCTCCAAAGAAGCGTGACAGTGGCAGCAAGATTACATCACATTTGGAGTGCTAGTAAGAATGAATAGAACCCAAACATTCATGTGCGATTCGGAAAAGCAGGGAAAATCGTGATTCCAAATGACTTGGTTCTGTTGTTTAGAGATGAGCTTGGGTGTCCTTTCAAACTTTCTTTTTTTTTTTGCTCTGTTGAGCTGAAGGCAAGGTCTTTTCCACCCCACAGCCCACTTCTTTTATGTCAGCTGTGGGAACGACCAGTGAGTGGAGTGGAATAAAAATAAAGTGCAAATTTAGAGTCCGAGATAAGTTTGGAGGACACCCAAGCTCATTTCTTCTCTCAGTTCATCCCACTATTTCATTTAAGTTGGGAACGCCTACTTTTACAGTATAAGGCCCCTTTCACATGGGTGAACCATCTATTGCCCTCTATGGAGCGGCAGTCTATTGACACTTGTCAACATCCAATCTGATCCTATTTGCATCCAAACAGATGGATAGGGGATACGTTCCTCATCCATCTTGGGGATTGGATTGGATGACAGGTGGATGGAAACAGACATGCGATCCATTTTCATCCGATTGCCCCATAGAAGAAGGCAGGCTGTGTCCGCTCTGCATTAGCGGAGTGGACATGGACCTGTCATCCACCTGCTCAGCGGGGATCAGAGGACAGATTCCAGGACCTAAATGGTATAATGAAAATATGGATCAGCAAGCAAATAGAGTGATTTTCAGGTAATCCATGTCCCACTGGGAAGAATTCTCACTTTCTGTCCCAAAGCAAATACAAGAATTGAGAGAGAGCCCCTAAAAATAAAGTGTGTCTCTTGGGGCCCCCTAAATCACCAGAACTAATGTCCCCATTGTAAGATTCTCCTCCTACTTTTCTGAGGACAACCCAAAATTTGGGATTTTCTTATACTTTCCACTTTCAACAATAATGGTAAACAGTACAAATAGAGAGGGTGAATCTCCCTTACACGGAAGGAGTTTGGGCCCGTACACATGATCAGAAAAACGTGCTAAAAATAACGATTTGGCAGTAATTGTACAATAATCTGATCACTAGTGCATGGCTTTTAAGAGGCGATCATGACAATTCATGTGCATTTATCCGATTGGACAAGCACATTCAGTACAATTGTCGTATGAATATACAATACATTACATCGCTTCTGCATTTGCAGAACATTGCATTGTTCTGTTGTATGAGGGTTTTCGTAAATTTTAATAACCTCCTTTTATTTTTGATATGAGATTAGCATGCAAAACCGATCATTCGTCCAATAATCTCATTGCGTGTACCAAGCTTTAGCAAGATAAAAAAAAGTATTTGAACCCATCTCCACTCAGTCCAAAACTAAAAAAACAAATTTTACCTTTTTTAGTTATCCTTTTTAAATATTTATTTTGCAAAGAATCGAGAACACCCTAAAAAATAAACTCGGCAAGACTTAGTTTTCAGCTCCATTCCTTTTACATGGCATTGTAGATAGATGCAAATACTATGTGTTCTTTTTTTCATATCTATTTTCATAAAGATATTTTCTCTGGGCCTGTCATTTGATGACAGTTCTCTCAGGTTTGCATATATTATGATCTTTGTGTATACAGTAAGGCTGGCCATACATTATACAATCTTCTTTTACAATTTTCCTTTAGATTTACTAAAACCATATAATATGAGGTCCCTTTCAGTTTTCATGCAATCGGGCAGGGCCTTGCACTACATAGTTGAAGATAAATCTAAAGGAAATTCGAACAAGAAAAATGTTTAATGTATGACCAGCTTAAGAGGTAGATGTTGAATAGGCTGAGAAGCCAGTTTTAACTCTATAGCGGAGGACCAAGCCCAGCAAATGATATGCAGAGGGGATCAACAAACATTTGCAGGCCATCTGATGCTCAGAGGTCATTTTTTTCCTCCTTGAGAGCTTGCGTATTTGTTTTCCCTACTTACATTAACACATGTCATGATGTTGGGCTTGCTGACTACAACATGTTTTATTTTGGAGTAGTTCAGAGAAAAGGAGAAGAGCAAAAATGACAGAAAATGAAGTATATTGTTACAATTCACCTACTGATACATTTTATGTCAAAGGAAAGAAACCAAGAGTTTGGGTGACCACTTCTTTTTTTTCTTCTTGCACATTTTCCCTTGTTGCTATGTCTACAGACAGGAAGCATTAGGAGCCACAGGCTTGAATGTTGACCATGTCAGTGTCTCATCGTTTTAGCTGTCAATACTTCCAAGTAAATCATGGTGTTATGCTTCTTTTTCTGTGGAAGGAATTGATATTTCCCAATAAGAGCATATTGATTGGTTTTCGCAAAAGTTATCGCGCCTACAAACTAGGGAAAAGATTTGTCATTTTTTTTTCACTAGTTATGGCGGCGATCAGCGATCTTTTAGCGGGACTGCGACATTGCGGCGGACAGATCAGACACCTATCTGACATTTTTTACACTGACATTACTAAGGTAATCAGTGCTAAAAATATGCACTGTTACTGTAATAATGACACTGGCAAGGAAGGGGTTAACACCAGGGGCGCTCAAAGGGTTAAGAGTCCATTCAGACTAGCGCGACTTGTCAGGCAACCTCGTCGCCTGACAAGTCACGGTCGGTCGCTCGCCATTGAGTAGTACAGGAGCCATTCTAATAGGAGCGACACACGTCGCTCCGACTTAGAAAAAGGGTCCTGTACTACTTTGGGGCGACCTGGAGGCGACTTGGATTGACTTCAATTATATGAAGTCCGTGCAAGTTGCAGTACATGCTGTGCACCGCGACTTCACAGGTCGTCCCACAAAGTCGTGTCGCGCCAGTCTGAATGGGCTGCAAATGTTTTCCTAGGGGGTGCTTTCTAACAGTGTGGGGAATGTACTTATGGAATGAACACAGGGACCTGTGTTCTTAATGAAGAGGAACACAGGAGCCCTGTGTACACTGCTGACAGAACAGCGGTCTGCCGTGTTTACAACTGCAGACTGCCATTCTGTCTCCACAGGGAGTGATAGCAGTTGCCTGGCGGTAGTCGCCGCCGCCGCCGGACCCACAGATCAACTACCCCCCCACTTGCGGTCCCACAAAGCAATGTACAGTTACATTGTTTCATGGGACAGAGTCGACCTGCCGTAGTATATGTACTGCTGGCGGTCGACAAGTGGTTAATGTAGAGTGACCTGGAAAACTGAGGGGCTCCTTTATAATGAAGAGTAGACATTGCGATTTGCTCTTTGTTTTACTGTGTTTCAGTATGCCTTCTGCAGCCCAGTTGTTATGAATGGGATGGGCCACTGGAGCAGAGAAAGCTTCTTGATTGGTGGAGAGCTGGTCATGTACCTTTTTCATTTTTAAAATCTGCATTTTTAAAAAAAAAAAAATGTAACTTTTGTTTTTTAAATGGGCGCCCAGCTACTCTTTTTTTTTTTTTTAGAGTTTCGTTCTACTTTAGGTAAAACAATTAGGTCTTGTCCCTATTCCCAGCTTGCAACTGGTCAAAAAAAAAGCAGCAAACCGAAGAACTCACGTCTGCTAATTTCTCTCCGCTCACTCATGTTGAAGTCCTTGTTCCTCCGCAGCTCTCGCTGGCTCCATCAGTCAACTTTCTTGCCTCTGTTGTCTCCTGTAGGCATGTGGGTGTCAGCAGTAGAGTTATGGGATTTGGCAGCGGTGTAACAGAGGACTTTGGGGGCAGATTTCTTGTGGTGTTTGTGGGCTCAGGCAGTAGGGGAGCTATGTGTTCACACTTTGACAGAGGTATGGCACCACTAACTATTGTAAATAGTGGTGCACCGAAAAATAAAAATTTCAGTACCGAACATTCAGGATGCACTTGACCGAAACCGAAATAGTGCATATATGGCAAACCGCACCAAAAAGCACCTTCCCATTGAAATGCATTGAAAACACAGCAAGAACACATCAAAAATGCACCCGTGATGAGTTTTGATGCATTTTTTGAGTTACTTATCCTATGAAAAACACACCATAAGCAAGGTAAAACATGGATGTCTTTGGCAGCCATTATCAGCGTTTTTTTTTTTTTTTTTTGCCACAAAGCTGAAAACCCTATTTTTGGTGGCTGAAATTTCAGTGCTTCACTAATTGTAAACCCTTTTTATTTTTTATCTTATATTAATAAACATGTTCTACTTGCCTGCACTGTGCTATATATTGGGAAAGAGTAAAGGGGGTAACAGGATGTTTCTTGCTACCGTCATGGGCACTACACCAGATTTAAATCACATAATATCATTGTTACAAGTAACATCACACAAAAAAAAAATGCTTTTCACTAAAAAAGAACATGGGCATAAAACTCCCTCTTATATGGCTGTACTGCACCCACAAAGGTAGTGCCAACTCTCACCAAAGAGATGTTACTCCATAAAGGAGATGTGCATAAATTATGTCAGCCAATCTCAACATGTTTTGCAGAAACCTGCTTCTTCAGGAGTATGATGAAGGAGGAAAGTTCTCAACAAAACAAAGGAATACCAATAATGAGTAGATATTATTGATTGTTCAAAGGAGAAGTGAAATTGTAAGGGTAAATAGTGACTAATCTGGCACTTACCCAAGTGTTGCCTCTCTTTCCTAATATATGAATGTTTTAGGATGTAGGTAACACAATACTATACAATACAATACTATATAATTAACCACTTGCTTACTGGGCACGTGTACCCCCTTCCTGACCAGACCAGTTTTCATCTTTCAGCGCTATCGCACTTTGAATAATTGCATGGTCATGCAACACTGTACCCATATGAAATTTTTATCTTTTCTTTTTTTTCCCCACAAATACAGCTTTCTTTTGATGGTAAACAAAAAAATACGAAAATTTTGAAAACAAAACCTTTTTTATAGTTTGATATAAAATTTTGCAAACAGGTAATTTTTCTCCTGCACTGATGTGCACTTATGGGGGCTGCGCTGATGATGGTGGCTGCGCTGATGATGGTGGCGGCGCTGTTGATGGTGGCTGCGCTGATGATGGTGGCTGCGCTGATGATGGTGGCTGCGCTGATGATGGTGGCTGCGCTGATGATGGTGGCGGCGCTGATGATGGTGGCGGCGCTGATGATGGTGGCGGCGCTGATGATGGTGGCGGCGCTGATGATGGGGCTGCGCTGATGGACCTCCTACTCCCTTACTGACTGTGATTGACAGGATCAGGAGCCAATGGCTCCTTCTGCTGTCTCTGAGCCTATGAAGAGGAAGACAGCTAAGAGAGCCTCTGTTCTTGTGCACAGAGGGGGTAGCACCAGAGTCTCATCAAGTTGGCTATTAACCTGTACCACTATCTCTTGTAGATACTGTACATAGTTCCCTTTTCACAGTGCATGGTGAAATATCTCTACAACTCTTGCTGTTCTTGAACCCTTGTTTTAGTTTCTTCACTAGCTGATAAGCTCTTCCCGTATGTGGGTCAGCTGCATTGCAAGCCAAAATCATTCTGTGTACAGCATACATTTAAAATACCTTGCAAGTTCCCTATTGTGAGTTAAACTATTCACATCTTGCATTCATTGAGCAAAAGTAATTAATTGAATACAAATGTGTGAATGCTTCACTTCTTCCTTGAGCCCCCGTTCACATCGGTGCAATTTGACATGCGATTTAACAGGTCAAATTGCAGCCTTTTGCTGGCAATGGGAACGTCCCAATCAGTGCGACCACGACTTTGGGGGCGATTTCAATAGACATCTGTGCATGATGCTGCACAGATGTCGTTCAAGTTGCCCCCGAAGTAGGACTGAAATACTGCTTCGAAATCGTGTAGGTTTAGATGAACTCGCATGATTTCAAAGTCGCTTTCAGTGTGAATGAGGGCTGAATCTGAAAGTGAATTCAGATATGTATACATAGCTAACGTTGAATCACAGGCAGTATGAACTGGTGGTTTCCATTGATAAAATGTTGTACAATCTACAGGAATTCACTCACGCTGGGTATACACAATGCAGAGATCTCTCCTCTCCAGCTGCACTATTGTATTCTGACAGCAGGGAACCCCCCCCTCAGAATACACAGATCAGCTGCAGCCGCTGATCGAATGCTGGTTTTCTGCAGGGCTGTTTGACAGAAGCTGGTTGTTAGACCGACTTCTGTTCAAGACAGAGTGGAACACACACCTCGCAATTCAACCGCTTCTTGGTGACCTGGATGAATTTTGGTAACGGTTTACCCTGCTTTACACATTCCGACAAACTGACGTAAGAGTTTTTTTTTTTTTTTTTATCGCCTTTAAGATCTACTGCACTGTGGACATTTAACCCATAGATTTACTCACTTAAGAGGGCATATGGAGAATCATAAGATGGTCATGGCAATCCCTAAAGCTGTATATCCGCCTGTGATTGGGCTGGAGGAGGAGGGGGTGGGCACAGGTGTTGCTTGTGATGCGACTCTGCAGCTGAAGATGCTGAGACCATAAGGTCCAGCATCTGAGCTCTGGAAAGTTAACAATAGCTATCCTGGAGCTCCATAAAACTGTTTAGATGTAACGAAGGCCCCTTTTATATTGGCATACACGATTGGACCCTCCTTTGCTCTCTATTGAGCGGTGGATGACAATAGACCGACATGTCCTTGAACATCCTACCTGTTAAAAACATGGATGGGGATCTTTTCCCCATCTGTCTAGCAGATTGGATGAAAAGGGACAGGCGGTTGGATGGAAACGGACCACCTATTTGTTTCCATCCGACTGTCTTATGATCTGCATAGAGAACAGGGGGCTGTGTCTGTGTCTGCTCTGCATCAGCGGAGTGGACTCGGACCTGTCATCTACCTGCACTGCAAAATTCCCTGCTAAGCAGGTGGATTCGCTGCTGGAGTCCACCCTGTGTGAAAAGGGCTCAAGAGATAAGTCCAGGAGGTGGCATGCACCTCATTGGACTTAACTTTTATAGTATACCTGCACCTTAGTGGCTAAATTCTTGGAGTTCAGCTTTAAAGTGTATCTAAACTAAAAATTGTAATACACTGCAGTTTACTAATCCTTTAGATGAGGTACTTGCAACTCATTCCCCGAAACAGTAACCGGACATTTGCCTTTCTCTTAATCTACATAACATAGACCCGCCTGGTTCTGTAGTCCTCAGAGATCTCTGACAACAATTGAATTGTTAATTCAATTGTTTGTAATTGATAAGCATCAGAATAGGTAGAGAACACGTGAAGTTATCGGCTCATATGATTTCTGGCAATATCAGCAAGGTTTTTGTAAAAAAAAAATGATCTTGCTAGAATTTTATTTTATGTGTACAACCATGGTTTTTTGGGAAAATACAGGGTGAAATTTTGGAAAGAAATACAGAACAAAGATGGGTCAGTCATGAGGTCTATATAATGTCTTTATACAAAGAGATATAGATATATATATATATATATATATATAATTTGGTCTGAAGAGGTCACTGTATGGTTGAATGCTCCATGCTCCATTCTCCCTCTAATACAGTGTTTCTCAACATTTTCCGGTCAGGGCACCCTTTAACCACTTAAGCCCCAGAAGATTTTACCCCCTTCCTGACCAGGGGGTATTTTGTGATTCGGCACTGCCTGAGTTTAACGGACAATTGTGCGGTCGTGCGACGCTGTATCTAAACTAATTTGGCGTCCTTTTTTTTCCCACAAACAGAGCTTTCTTTTGGTGGTATTTGATCACCTGTGCGATTTTTTTTTTTTTTGATCATGCGCTATAAACAAAAAAAGAGCGTCAATTTTGCAAAAATAACAATATTTTTCACATTTTCTTATATGAAATTCCCCCCCAAAAATGTATAAAAATCAAAATTTTTTAACATTTTCGGCCAATTTGTTTTATGCTACCTATGTTTGGTAAAAGAAATCGCAAAAAGCGTATTTTGATTGGTTTGCGCAAAAGTTATCGCGTTTACTAACAAAGATTTTTGTCATTTTTGGTGTTTTTTTTTTAACGCGTAATGGCGGCGATCTGCGATTTTTATTTTTTTTTTTTTTTTGCGGTACTGCGACATTGCGGCGTACAGATCGGACCCTTGACTGACATTTTTGACACTTTTGGGGTTACCAGTGACATTACTGCAGTAATCAGTGCTATACATATGCACTGTTACTGTAAAAATACACTGGCAGTGAAGGGGTTAACTTTTTTTAAAGGGAGGGGCTATGTGTGTCCCTAGGGGCGTGCTTTCTACTGTGATTGGCTGTGGCTTCAGATGTATGAACAGTGATCAACGGTTCTACATAGTAGAACCGTATGATCATCCTTCATACACAGGGGAGAATGATAGGCAGCTTGTTTAAACAAGCCGCCTGACTTTCTCCCTCTCCCCCGACGATCGCAGAGTGACCGGCAGACATCGGGTCCGCCGGTCACACGTGCGGGGGGGGGGGGTGCGTGACCTCCGGCGGCACGCGTTTGCTCCCTAGACCCTCACAGGCTAGCGACGTAGACCTACGTTGCTTTGCCTGTGAGGGGCTGACTGCCGACGTAGATCGGCGTTAGGCAGTTGGCAAGTGGTTAAAATTATGCACAATCTCAAGGCACCCCATTCTAAAATGTAAAAGAAACTAATAGTTTTACATAATGCAATACACTTAGGACACCCAACATTAGAGATGATTTATTTTATACACCTTTGCACACTGGTACTGACTAGTAATCCAGTGTTTCTCATCTCCCTCAGTTTCCCTACCTCATTCAGCTGTGACCCCAGTGCAGACAGAGGCAAACAAGGACATCCCTCAGGTGCTCAAGGTCTTCCTTATCAATTTATGACCTCATCATTTGTTAGAATCCCAACAGCTGGATCACATGGTGCCCAAGGTTGTAATGCTGCACACATTGAAACCCGTGGCTTAGTGTAACGAAAAAATGCAGGTGAGATCCGCCTGCCAGCATGCTGACAATTTGGGACAATTTGAGACAATTTTTGGGATTTTGCCCAGGCACCCCTAAAGAGCCCAGAAGGCACTCCAAAACGGCTGCTCTAATATATGAACCAATCTAAGAAATTCTGAAAGAAAGGCAGAGCAATTATTGTTCAAATGATCAGAGTATTTAGAAAAGGAAATTTTGAATCCATGTGACAGAATATTAGACCCTTTGAAAGGCTGTTTGCCTGACACATATTTCGCAATAACGTATTGTGCATGTGTCATCTACTGGTAAGCATCAGCTTCTTCCTCTTGAAATATTTACAGATGGATAATAACAGACATTAGACTTGATTCACTAAGCAGGAACCAGCCAAGATTCAAACCATGTATAGGCAGGCTACATATACCAAGTGTACCAGCTTACCAATTTTTTAGACATGATGGCTGCATTTGTTTTTCTTTTTTTGGCTTTCTTCTATTTATATCTGAAGATCCCTCCAGCAAGTCTGTTTTTCAAAAACACACTCTCCACCAGAATGTATCAGTTTACAGGGATGAGACAAACCATTTACCACAGACAGGGGGGCTTAAAATGATCAGTTCGATCATAGCGAAAAAAATTAATGCAGCTCTGTTATCAAAAAAGTGTACCTATAAGCAAAAGTGTCAAAGTTGTGTTGCTCTCAGATGATTCACTCCTCTATTTGTACTGCTGGCAATTGTTGCCAAGAAAGGTTTGAGCTGTCCCCAGAGCAAGAGTCAAGGGGAAGTCTTCTGAATGGGAAACTTGTTCTGGGAACAACGGTCTAACATAAGTATTCCCCTCACTTTGGTAGATTTCCCCTAACTTCCTGTATTGTCTCTGGAACAGGAAGTGAAGGGAATTTTCCCCAATGGTACATATAGAGCACAAAAATATGATCTGGAGGGGGTTCTAAATGTTCCCTACTCTACCAAAAAAAAAAAAATGCCTTGGCTGTACATACACTTTAATGCAATGCATTTTTACATTCAAGCAGTGTAAGCACCTGGATTTGACCTAGTATCCACCTTTTTTGTAGTCTTTGTACAGCAGGGATGGTGTGTGAGAGGAAAGGGCAGTGCATAGGACAACATCCGTTCGTGTGATTAATAAAAGATTGGGGGCGGAGACCATTCCCCTACTAGTCTCCAACAAACAGAAGGATGGGATGGACTATCTTGGTACAACTTAGACAAGATACACAATACATAAAATTACAATTTTTATTTATACAAAGGGTTAAAAAGAGGATATCGAAATACAGATAGGAACATCATTTCCAATGTTCATATCAAAAGACATATATGCAAAAAGAAAATGGAATCTGTCCATAGAAATGTATCACTAATACTTAATGTACTCCAAAATGGAGATGAGGGCTGGGTATAGTGGGTCCTGGAAGGACATAGGCTCCTCCACATGTTTAGTGGGTTTACTGCTTCTTCAGGAGGATTATATTCACAAAACAGAGTATTAGATTTTATACAGTAACCAGAAAATCAAACCGCAGAAAATAAGAAGTTGTAGTAGGCACAATTAATAAATGGGCAAAGGAAAAGCACTACTGCTTAACCATAGACCAACATACAGGACCAAGACAGAGGCACCTTCAACACTCCCCCCCCACGGCAGATATGGGAGACATAGAGGTGGATGGATTCATCCTATGTAATGATATACAAAAAGGTATATGTGTGTGTGTGTGTATGTGTAAAGAACGAAAGACAGGGGAGGGGTTTTCAGGTGAGGTCATAATTGTGCTGCTTCTCCTTTCACACACTGTGGGTGGGTCCAGGACAAAATAGGCTCAGGAAAAGTGAGTTAAATGATTCTGGCCATCAGACTGGGGACATCTAGAGGCAAAAAAAACTTTGGATTGAAGATGCATATTGCAGCAAAAGCTGGTTGTGTTATTTTATCTTTTAATCTTATTTTTAAAGAACCACTTTCCAGCCACCCACCCACAGTAGTTTTAATCAGGGCAGACGGCAGCTACAGGCAAGGTGATGTACCTGTATGTTGTTCGGCACATGCACACTGGAGTGCCTCCTTGGGTGCGCAGCGTGTCATTTCCATGACCGCTTTGTCCACTAGACTTAGCACATTGCAGCTCCCAGTAAACCGCTGCTTTGAGCTGCCATGGAATGACCTGATTCCAATATAAACACAACTGTTATGAATGGGTTTCATTCAGAACAGCTGTGCCTTAGTATTGTGATGCTGTCAGCTATCACATGGTACCTGGGCCAGTCATAGCACCCTGTACCATGTGATTAGCTGTAGCCAATTGCAGATCACTAGTAATCACAGCTGTTATGTAACCCATTCATGACCGTTCAAAAAATTGCTGTTACAGAGATAATCACTTAGTAATCCAAAGTGTTAAAAAATGTAATAAAAACAAAAAATATAGAATGTATCCCTGATCACTACCTCACCAGTTATATGATGGTGCTGTACTGCACTGGTGACAGTATGTAAAAAATAAATGCGAAAATATATTTCATTTCTTTCAAAAAATTTTTTTAATAAACTCGCCATGCCTCTTAATAAATACCGCAGACTTGTCTACTTTGCAAAAAGGAGTCATTTGGGGGGTGTTTGTACTGTCCTGGCATTTTAAGGCCCTCAAGAAAGGATAGGTTGTCAGTACATCAGGATTGATTCGTTTTTGAATATACAGGCGCATCTAAAAGTAATTAGAATATTATCAAAAAGTTAATTTATTTCGGTAATTCAATTCAATAAGTGAAACTCCTATATATTTTATAGATATACTACATACAGAGTGATATATTTCAAGCTTTTCTTCCTTTTAAGTTTGATTATGGCTTACAGCTAGTGAAAACCTAAAATTCAGTATCTCAGAAAATTAGAATATTGTGAAAAAGTTCAATATTGTAGACTCACTGTGTCATGCGCTAATCAGCTAATTAACTCAAAACTGTAAAGGTTTCCTGAGCCATTAAATGGTCTCTGTCTGGTTCAGTAGGGTACACAATCATGGAGAAGACTGCTGACTTGACTGTTGTCCAGAAGACAGTCATTGACACCCTCCACAAGGAGGGTAAGTCACAAAAGGTCATTGCTAAAGAAGCTGGCTGTTCAGAGTGCTATATCCAAGCATATTAATGGAAAGTTGAGTGGAAGGAAAAAGTGTGGTAGAAAAAGGTGCACAAGCAACATGCATAATGGCAGCCTTGAGAGGATTGTGAAGTCATTCAAGAATGTGGGGGAGATTTACAAGGAGTGGGCTATGGCTGATGTCAGTGCTTCAAGAGTTACCACATACAGACGTATCCAGGACAAGGGCTACAACTGTCACATACTTTGTGTCAAGTCACTTCTGAACCAGAGACAGGGTCAGAGGGGTCTTACCTGGGCTAAGGAGAAAAAGGACTGGACTGTTGCTAAGTGGTCCAAAATTCTCTTTTTGAATGAAAGTCAATTTTGCATTTCATTTGGAAATCAAGGTCCCAGAGTCTGGAGGAAGAGTGGAAAGGCACAGAATCCAAGTTACATGAGGTCCAGTGTGAAGTTTCCAAACTCAGTGATGATTTGGGGAGCCATGTCATCTGCTGGTGTTGGTCCACTGTGTTTTATCAAGTCCAAAGTCAGCAGGAAATTCTAGAGCACTTCATGCTTCCCTCTGCAGAGCCGCTTTATGGAGATGCAGATTTTTCTATCAAGCAGGATTTGGCACCTGCCCACACTGTCAAACGTTTCAATACCTGGTTTAATGGACATGGTATCACTGTGCTTGATTGGCCAGCAAACTCGTCTGACCTAAACCCCATAGAGAATCTGTGTGGTATTGTCAAGAGGAAGATGAGACCCCAGACCCAATGATGATGAGCTGAAGGCCACTATCAAAGCAACCTGGGCTTCCATAACACCTCAGCAGTGCCACAGGCTGATCGCCTCCCTGCCACGCCGCATTGATGCAGCAATTCATGCAAAAGGAGCCCTGACCAAGTATTGAGTGTACACTATACTGTACATGGACACACTTTTCCATAAGCCAACATTTCTGTGTTAAAAATCCTTTTTTTTTTTTTTAATTGGTCTTATGTAGTAATGTAATTTTCTGAGATACTGTGTGTTTGGTTTTCACTAGCTGTAAGCTATAATCCTCAAAATGAAAAGAAAGAAATGCTTGAAATATATCACTCCGTGTGTAATGAATCTATATGATATGAGTTTCACCTATTGAATTTAATTACTGAAACTATTAAACTTTTTTTTAAAGATATTCTATTTTTTTTTTTTTTTTTTAGATGCACCTCTATATACCATAGTTTGTAGATGCTATAACTTTCACATAAACCAATTAATATACACTTATTGAGATTTTATTTAACTGAAGAATAAATTTTGGCTTAAATTTATGAAGAAATTTAATTTTTTTTTTTTTGGATATGTTTTTGACCGAAAGTAGAAAATATTGTTTTTTACTTTTTCAAAATGTTCATTCTTTTTTAATTTTATATAGCAAAAAAATTAAGAGCCCAGTGCTGATTAAATACCACTAAAAAGCTTGATTTGTGTGGAAAAGAGATACAAAATTTCATTTGCATACAGTTTTGCATGAGCACACAATTACAAGGTAAAGTAGCACGGTCCTGAATAGCGAAAAATGATCTGGTCAATGAAGGAGGTAAAACCTAATGGAGGTTAAAGCAGAGTTCTGCCTCCAGAAAAAAAATTAAGTCAGCAGCTACACATACTGTAGCTGCTTGCTTTTAATCTGATACTTACCTGTCCTGGAATCCAGTGATGTTGACACCCCAGTCAATGTTTTCATCGGCTGTCGGGAGCTCCTGCCGCCATTACCAGGAAGGTAACCTGGCAGTGAAGCCTTGCGCCTTACTAGCTACTGTGCATTCTGAATGGTGAAGCAGCAGCTGAAGGAGGAGGGGCCGGGCTTGTGATGTACTTTGCCGGGGCCGAGTCCACCAGAGATAGGGACGGGTACCTGTCAAAAACAGTTACCCGCTCCCCCCTGAAAGGTGCCAAATGTGGCGGGGAGCAAACAGATAAGCGGTGGAACTCCGCTTTAAGTGATTTTAAACATAGAGAGATAAGTTCCCTAAAATAAACCACAGAGGGATATCATGACCATTCCCATACAATCATTGTAATATAGCTGAGGAATTGGTCACATATACTCTATAGAATGGGATGATCAGCAGGTTCCAGCCATGTAATCATCATTGTAATAAACGGACAACCCAGTTTGCAAACATACATTTTCTTTGCCCTGTTTGTCTAACCTTCAAGTAGGGACAAGGTTTGTATTACAGATCTCTGCATTGTGCTGTGATGCTTTTTATGCACATTAATAAGAGTACTTTTTACATTTTTAACAAAATGAGTTTTATTTTTTCAAGTTCAAGAAGTAGGACTTACATTTCCTTTTGCATTGTGTTTCTTGGTTCGGCTGTATCCCTTTTTCCGTGTGTGTGTGTTTTTTTTATGTTTGTTTTTTTTCCTCTAATAATTGTTAACTTTGGTTCCTCCTCTACTCTTTGCTGTTTGCACAGAAAAATATAAATTTGCTGTAAATGTACACTTTGAATATTTTAAACCCCCCCCCCCCTCCCCAAGTTTGCTTAGTATTAAATGTCTTAATGTTTCCCTTGGCAGAGTATAGTGGAAAAACATCCAAGACAAGAAAAATGCCATGACCCTTCTACCAAACATCTGTATTTAATTGTGTGCTCCCCCCCTTTGGAAGTTGCAGATTGAATTGCAATGCAACATAGTAATTGTGTAACAGATGCGTCTAAACATTCCTCTTCTTTTATGCTGCCAATAATTTTTCTTTATTTTTTATATATGGACCTTGTTGAAGTATATCAAGTAATGCCAGGTGCAGAAAAAGAGAAGTGAAACAGTTTTTCTGTTTATTTTTTTTATAAACATAGAATGATTTGGATTACACGTACAATAAATCTGAATGCAAAATTCAACTCCTAACTAACAAGCATCCCAGAGGCTGCCCAGTTTTGCCTGTGAAGACCAATTCTAACGGCACAATGCAGTGAGGAGTGTTCCTGCTGCTGACTTCATTCAACAAGATACTAAGGTGTACTTTTATAAACGGGTGAATTTTTTTCTCTGTTGGCTTCTCTGCAGTTCTCCAGGGAAAATGATCTCCTCTGGCACCCTTTTTATGAAGCGGAGAACTTCAGTTCTCCCAGGGTGATCAGGGGGTGAACGGTTTTCTCGGAGATCTGTGTAGAAGTCAATGGAGCGCCTGTAATCTCGTGAGACAAAGTGAGATTACAGTAGTATGAAAATCCCTGGCGCGCTTTAACAAGCAGTGATAAATTATCACTGATGAGTACACGTTCCCCACTAAGGTTAATAAATAATAGTCCCTATATATATATATATATATATATATATATATATATATATATATATATATATATATACACACTGAATACATACATACATACATTATATATATATATATATATATATATATATATATATACATCTACATGTGTGTATGTATGTATGTGTATATATATATATACACATAAATATGGCAGGGGGACAAGATTACTGTGTTGGGGGGTCTGAACGAGGAAGAAGGAAGTCCATAATCTTCCTTTTCCCCCCTCAGTTCTCCCCCGATTCTGTCTTCACTCCCCGCTTCACAAGCTCCAGGCTGGTGAATCCAGGAGTGTGAATTCTGGCCCAGATCGCCAGTGAAGTGCGGAGATCGCAGCTTCATGACCTGGCTGTTTCTGTGTCAGGCAATGACAGATTCCCCTGTGAAGAGATGATCAGCGGAGAACATGTTCTCCCCCGATCATTTCTGTTTCATAAACTGAGAATGATCGGAAATGAGCTGTGATCAGCAGGATCACTGGTCATCTTCATTTCATAAAAGGACACCTAAGCTTGTCAGGTTATCACGTGTAGTGAAACTTCTTAGGAAGCTGCTTTGTATTTCATTTTTGTTGATGAAATACCACTTTACTGCCAGGTTAATGTGGTGGCACACATTTGTGTAATAATGCAGTTTGTATGCTTATGCTGATTACAAATGAACTTTGTTGAAGAGTGCTTAACCACTTGAAGATTACCCGCCTGCAATGTACTGCGGACATGAGGCACGTACAGACACAGTGACATGCTGGTACGTTACTGCTTGTCCCCCCACCCACGACACCCCCTGTGATTGTACACAGCAGAAGTTTGTCAGTAGGTCTCGTCTAATGATTCATGGCTGGACCTGCTGATCAGCAGTGTCCAATCACTGCCCAGAGCCCTGTGTTTCCAATCAAAACAGGGCTCTGTACAGAGGGAGCGATCTCCCTCTAGTAATCTAAAATTCCAGAGATATCTAGTAAAAAGCAGCATACATAATTCAAATTAACACTACTTGTTGGGCACACATTTAAACCCTTGATTACCCAAGATGTTAACCCCTTCCCAGCCGGTGTCAGTATAATGACATTGTATGGTATTATCACTGATCATTGTATTAGTGCCATTGGTGATGTCTGTGGCAGTTATTCAGTTCCCACCCAGTGAAAGTTAGTGTCAGATTGTCTACTGCGCTATCGCGGTCCCATTAAAAGTCGCTGATCACCACCTTTAGTAGTATAAAAGAAAATTCCAGTATATATACAATACTTTGCAGACGCTATAACCTTCACCCAAACAATCAATACATTCTTATTGGGATTGTTTCCCCTCCCCCAAAGACATGTAGCAGAATACTTTTTGGCCAAAATTTATGAAGAAATCTTCTTTTTTTTTATTGGATGTTTTAAAGCAGAAAGTTTTTTTTTTTTTTTCTCAAAATTCTTGTTTTTTTTTTTTTTTTTTTTTGGTTTATATCGCATAAAATAAAACACCTATTGGTGATCACAAAACCAAACATTTCTGGGTGACGATCATGTTTACTATTTTCTCCCTCTTTTTTAAATGTATGTGAAACATGTTATGTTTTTTTAAAATGATGTATGAAATATTATATTTTTACATATGTGTTTGTGGTGTTCGCCTTGCCCCTAAAGTCCCACAACCCTTTAGGGGGGTTCTCTTTGTGTTGTTATTTATGGTATTCGGATTTGAACAAACTCACAGATGCAGATTTAGCCACTCTGGACTGTGGTCTGAGGATGCCTGTAATGCTGCCCAGTGCTCTGGACAGTGGTCTAAGGAGGTTCTGTAATGCTGCACAGTGCTCTGGACGGTGGTCTAAGGAGGTTCTGTAATTCTGCACAGTGCTCTGGATGGTGATTTGAAAGGAGGCCTGTAATACAGTGCTGCTCTGGATGGTCGTCTGAGGATTCGAAGGCCTGTAATGCTGGATGCAGAGTGCTGCAAATACAGACTCCGCTTGCTTGCTGGGAGTGGAAGCTCACGAGGGTAAACATCCCTGCCTCGCATTTTCGTTTTAGTTTTTTAACGAAAACAGAATTGATCTTCGTCATAGTTTTCTTCAGTGGACGAAAATGTGGTGTACTTTCGGTTTAGTTTTCGTCACTATAAAAAGGCTTCTTCCGAAAATTGTGATGAAAATGTTTTGTCTACAAAATTAACACTGGCTAGTATGCACATGGCAGACCTACCTAGCTAGTGATTCTCGCCCAATGCTGCTCTGTCAGCACTTTCATCTGTCAAGGGTGCTTCTCCTGGTCTCTCTTGGGGGTTCTGACTCTTCACCGCTTGGTTGGCCAGACCACAATGACATCACTCCTGCACATGCCCACAGGAGTCTCATCATTGCAACACAGAGCCGTAGCATAAACATACGTTGAACTGTGCTTGTGGCCCAGTGTACACAATCACTGACAGGCAGAGAGAAAGGCTTATGACGAAGCAGAGCAATAGGGTCTCTTATGAAAATCTTACCGATCAGCTTTTTTTGTTTTTTTTTAATCCCGCTTTAAGTGTGATCAGACTGGTTTCTAGTGTGACTCACTGTGTAAAATTCAATTGTTATTTTTTTCTGTTTGGTCAGCAGGTAAAGCTGGTAAAGTCTCCTATTCAAATGTACCCTTAGGTTTGCTGTGAAACTGTTGCTTACAGAACTTAGGGATGAGTCATCATTTTAGTGATGTATCCCTTATCAGATTATTTAGTCCAAATCTTCAAACAAACAATCACAAAGCACTCCTGTACTTTGTATAAGACAAATTGTATAATATAAATGCATAAAAAAAGTTTTCTCTTTCGTTCCTTGATGGACACGATTTGTGATCTCCATAACCGTTGGGTTATACTGCCCCCTACAGGAGTAGGACACTAGGCAGAAGAAAAAAGTCTGGCTATGCACATTGGCAGTCCCAGGGGGTATACTACCTCTCTCTGCTATAGGCACTCAATTTTATTTTCTGCCTAGTCAGGAGTAAGGACCTAGTTCCTTGCTGGGATCTTTGGTCCTGACAAATTTTTTTCTTTTTAGATAGGAATTTTTTCTCCTATATTTTTTTTTTTTTTTCCCTGTGAGATCTACAACCAAATGCCGGACTGGGGGACGGGCTGGATAATCTGGATGTAGTGGTCACCCCAGTCTGGCCAGCGAGTGAGCGCAGACCAGAGCTCTGCGCTAGGTCGGTCGTGACATAGCCCCACCAGACAGGGACTGGCCTGCGAGTTAAATGCCTCGCGAGATCACATACAACCGGGTCTCGGCCCGAGTGGCAGCATTCCTCCTGGCCGACAGCCCCCCCATTTAATTGATGAGAGGTTCTGTCTCGAGCAGTGCCCCCCTGGTTCCTAGTATGGTGAGTAGCTGCCCCCCCTTTCCCCCTGGAGGGATTTGGGGCGGACGTGGGCAGTTGGTTTGCCATTGTAAATAGCAGCGGCCATGACAGTGAAGCCCTGTGGGTGGCGATTTTGGCGGTGGGAGCCCCTCCTCATCCCTTGGGGCTGACTCCTGGATCCTTTTCACTTCCTGATTGCCGCACATGGAGTGCAGATTATCCTGTTGGCTGCAGGTGCCTATTTCTGCTGGGTGGTGAGTAGAGCTGCACGATTAATCGTATGAAAATCGCGATCTCGATTCATCCCCCCTGACGATCTAAACCTGAAATATGCTCGATTCTTTGCATAGCAGAGAGAACAGCTGTGGAAAAAAAAAAAAAAAAGCCTCCTGGCAAAGCCTATCAGCATTCTCCCAGTAACTATAAACAAAAATGATTACATTGTATCTTTTCCTTCCCTCTGCCAGGGAGAAAGGAAGTTTAACCTCTTAAAGACTGGACCTTTTTCTGACACTTGTTGCTTGCAAGTTAAAATCAGTTTTTTTTGCTAGAAAAGTACTGAGAACCCCCAAACATTTTATATATTTTTTTAGCAGAGACCCTACAGAATAAAATGGCGATTGTTGTAATATTTTATGTCACACTGTATTTGTGCAGCAGTCTTTCAAACGCAATTAATAGACTTTAATGAATAAAAAAAAAAACGTAACAGTAAAGTTACCCCAATTTTTTTTTTGTTACACAGAGAATCGTGAGAGAATCGTGATCTTTATTCCAAGCTAAAAAATCGTGAGTCTCATTTTGGCCAGAATCGTGCAGCTCTAGTGGTGAGTCTGGTGGGGTTCTCTCCCTCTCTGCTGAGGATCGCTTGGTGCTTGTGCCTGGAGACCGGGTGGTACTGCCAGCGCAGTGGGGTGTCCCTTGCAGCATTTTACACTTTTGTGAGGTCCCCCTGATGACTCATGGGGAGTCTTTGGAGCACCTCTCCCCACCTGATCCCCTCTCTATGGCTGTGGGGCCTAACCATCCATCGATGCACTGACTGTGGACCTGCAGTCCTTTGTGTCCCGGGTAGCAAAATACGCCCCCCCGCCTTCCCCTGCCTCATTTGTCTCATCAGATCCTGAATCTGATTTGGTCGATGCGGACGTGGGTCACCCTGCTGGGTCTGCAACCACGTGCCCGGAATCCTCTGATAGGGAGGATGATTCCTCCATGTCTGCAACTGCGCACGAAAAGGCGCTGGTAGAAGCACTGATTGTATCTGTGCGTGAGACCTTGAAGATGGAGGACGCAGCTGTGGCAGAGGCGCAGGTTCCCTTTGGCATTCACAAGCCATCCAGAGCAGGAAGGCGTTTCCTTTCCCCGCCTATTTTGACAGAATTGTCTCTAAAGATTGGGGACCACCAAAGCGCCCCCTTGAGGTCCCTAAGCGCTTTACTAGGTGTTACCGCATGAGGAGTCCCTTCTTAAGAAGTGGATTGTTCCACTGGTGGTGGACCCTCCAGTTTCCAGATTGAACGAGGCAACCATGAATCTGCTTGAAGAGTCCCTGGCCTTTAAGGATCCGGCTGACAGGAAGACAGAGGCTGTGGCCCGCAATATGTATACTCTGGCTGGTTCCGCACTGTAGCTGGTAATCACCATTGCCCTGGTGTCACAAACTCTGACGGAGTGAGCTAAGCTTTTTTACGCCATGACCTAGAGGGAGAACAGCTCCCCCCTGTCTTTGCTGAGCTGGCGGACCAGCTGGTCCAGGGGCTGCAGTTTATCTGTGATGCCTCTTTGGATGCGGCTCCCCTAGTGGCGCGGCTTTCTGTTTCGGCAGTGGTTCTTCGGCTTGTCTTTTGACTCAAATGCTGGTCTGCGGACCAGACTTCTAGAAAAAAAAAAGCCTTGACTGATAAACCCTTTCAAGTACATCACCTCTTTGGAACTACCCTGGATGGCATCATAAAAGGTCCCACAGGGGGTAAGAGTACCTTTTTTCCGCACGCTAGTAAGGGCGAGGATGTGGGCCTTCCCTCTGGGTCGGCTGACAAGGGCTCAAAGCCTTTCAGGGCCCCCCCTGGACGATCCAAACGAACCGGGTCTGGCAAACCGAGAGCGGGCTTTGCCAGACCCGGGGACAACGCTCTTTCACTTCATCTATGGCCAGCCTAACAGCAAATCAAGCATGATCTGTACTTGATTAGCTGCAGTGGAGGGAAAGGGTGATATTAGGGGTCTAATAGACTCCTGTTGTCTTTATAAAGAGGCCCTATCCCCTACCAATGCTCTCACATTTTAACCCTTTGTGATATAGCAATGTTAAATGGGGGGGGGGGGGGGAAAGCATAGAAATATGTAAGGTATCACCTCAATCATCCGAGTAAGAGCAATATTTATAGGGTGTTAGTTCAGAGTTAACTCTAACTTGATAACCTGTATAGGCTTATAAGCATCACCTATGGGCAATTTCTGGTACTGTCGTTTTTCGCCATTTCAAGGGTTTTTCTTCAATGTGCATCAGTAAAGGACTTTCCTTTTTAACTAAAATGTTAAGGAACATAACTCAGCAATAAACATAACCCATAAATTCAAATTATAATCATTTGAATACTGGAAAGTATTCATGTTTTTTTTTAACCAGTGGGGCACTGCAATATGTAGATTAACAATCCTAATCACAATACCAGTGTTAATTTTGTCGACTAAAACCGACTAAAACGTTTTAGTCGACTAAATTAACACAATTTTAGTCGACTAAAATACGACTAAAACAATTCAGATGACTAAAATACGATTAAAACTAAAATGGCATTTTAGTCATAAGACTATAACTAAAACTAAATAAAAAATTGACATCATCAAAATTAACACTCCTCTGCTGGCCATTTCTATATCGGCAACACAATTCCATCCAGAGCATATAATAATAGCACATTAAAGTTTAAACATGTATTGCACCACCGCATACGCATAAGTAAGGAGCATCTACTAAGCTGCTGAAAAAGAAACAATTAAGAAAAAGGCTTTTCTTATATTTTTCCCTAATATTTAATGTTGGTAATATATTCAGGTAAAATGGGACTAAAACTAAAATGCCATTTTAGTCCTAAGACTAAAACTAAATTGAAATTTGCTGCCAAAATTAACACTGCACAATACCCTGTGCTAAGAGGGTTTTGTGACTTTTTTGTTCATTTGTCAGCCTATCCAAATAAATCTATGCAGGGTATTTATGAATGCATTGAAGTAAATATCCTATATGTACATAAAACGGTACGCTAAATACCTATGTGTATACAGTATGTACCCTTCCCCCCCCCCCCTTTTTTTACTTTTGGCAGAAAATCAAAATTTCTTTAAATTCTAACTAAAGGCAAAACTTTTTTTTTTCCGTTTTGGATGGAGTGGAGATGGATTAGAATATCTGCCAGGATTTTATTGCAGTCTGTGCCCCATGTTAGGAGATTTGCCTTCTCTATTTATTTGTCCTGTTTACTATTGTCATTGCAAGTGAAAGTAAAAGAAAAACCCAAGTTTTGGGTTGTCCCCAGTACAGTAATAGAGGGGAAATATTCCAATGGGGCCACTGGTTCTGGTGACCTAGGATTCCCAAGAGATTCTCTTAATTTGCAAGGAATTCCTGTCACTTCTTGTTTTGCCTATGGGAGAGGAAGTGAAGGGAAATCTCCCCAGGGGGACACAGATGCCAAAAGTATACCTTACAGTCCTTTAACTTGAATGTGACATGCTCCTCCAATGCCTTCCTGTTGGCCATTAAGGTCATCCATTGTCCCTGGCAGCCAACAGAAAGGCATGGGATTGGAGGGGAGAGATGGGTTGTGTTGACCAGAATGGTTGGTAATCCATAATTGTGTAATAGAGAACTTAGAATTGGGAGATGCTCAGGGAATCTGAAGATGACTGAGTTTACAAACGGGCACCTGCTTCATGGACCAGCGCCCATCTCACATGGTGAAAAAAACCCAAAGAATTGTGATAGAATATAGCAAAGAAAGACTACTTCAAGTTTCTTCTTAGGCTTTAGGAGCAGTTGGGCGTTTTTTTCAGAAGCCCCTGAACCCACCTGCATGTTATCTTATCTGTCCATGTACACAGGGTCATTTACAGTGATTTTCAGGCAGTTGAGTTCAGGGACTTTTTTTGGAACGCAATTATTTGCGTTTGAACGTGTGTTTCCCGGCGTTTCAAACGCAAAAACGGGACCGAACGCGATCGAACGTGATGAAGTACGTTCAGCCACGTTGTACGTTTTTTTTTCTTCCATTCAAAATCAATGGTTCCCTATGGGAGCCTATTGATTTGAATGGAAGTCGCACCGCAAGTCAGGTCAGGATTATCCGACTTGCGGTGCGACTTGCGCTGTGAGAATCTTGAGGGGGGACTCCACGCCAAAAATGGGGAAAAAACTGCGTGGGGGTCCCCCCCCAGGTTCCAAACCAGACCCTTATCCGAGCATGCAGCCCGGTAGGGCAGGAAGGGGGAGGGGACGAGCGAGCTGCCCCTCCCCACCTCAAAGCACCTTGCCCCATGTTGATGGGGACAAGGGCCTCATCCCCACAACCCTGGCCGGTGGTTGTGGGGGTCTGCGGGTAGGGGGACTTTAACAAGGGTGGCCCCCCAGATCCTGGACCTCCTCCCTATGTGAATGGGTATGGGGTACACTGTACCCTTACCCATTCATCCGTTAAAAGGCAGTTTATGTAAATAACGACAGGAGACGTTTTGGAAAGTTTATTAAAAATCTCCATCTGGACTTCTCCGCTCTGGTCTTCTCCCTCTCCGCTCTCCGCTCTTCTTGTCTTCTGCTCTTTTGCTGTCCGCTCTTCTGCTGTCCAATCTTCTGCTCTTTTGCCCTCGGCTCTTCTTCTTCCTCTGGTCCTCCTCAGACAATGTCTCCGGTGATTATGCCGGTCTCCGGTCTCTGCAGCTTGTTATATAGCCATTGTGGGCATGGCCGCCAGGTGACGTCATCAGGAGACCCCCCGCCCCCTCATGTCACAGATGACGTCAAAAGAGAAGAAGATTGGACAGCAGAAGAGCGGACAGCAAAAGTGCAGAAGACAAGAAGAGCGGAGAGGGAGAAGACCAGAGCGGAGAAGTCCGGATGAAGATTTTTAATAAACTTTCCAAAACTTCTCCTGTCGTTATTTACATACACTGCCTTTTATCGGGTGAATGGGTAGGGGTACAGTGTACCCCATACCCATTCACATAGGGATGGGGTCTGGGATCTGGGGGGCCACCCTTGTTAAAGGGGGCTTCCAGATACAGAGAAGCCCCCCTGCCCGCAGACCCCCACAACCACCGGCCAGGGTTGTGGGGATGAGGCCCTTGTCCCCATCAACATGGGGGCAAGGTGATTTGAGGTGGGGGGTGCAGACCTCCCCCTGCCCAAAAGCACCAACACCCCCCCCCCCCATGTTGAGGGCATGTGGCCTGGTATGGTCCAGGGGGGGTGGGGCCGCTCGCTCGTCCCCTTCCTGCCCTACCGGGCTGCATGCTCGGATAAGAGCCTGGTTTGGAACCTTGGGGGGACCCCCCACGCAGTTTTTTTTTTTTTTTTTTTTCCCATTTTTGGCGTGGAGTTCCCCCTCAAGATTCTCACAGCGCAAATCGCACTGCAAGTTGGATCATCCTGATAGGGAACCATTGATTTTGAATGGAGGCAGAAAAAACGCTGCTAAAAGCAACGCGGCCAAACGTGCAATAACGCCAATGGAAAAAGCTACTGAAAGCACGTTTAACAGCTGCTTTTATCCCGGCATCAGAACTAGCTTTGCAGCATGTTTTTTTCTAATGTCCCGTGTACATGGAGCCTTAATATTTTGGAGCATTATGACCTCTGCCTAGCTGGGTGGTTGTAAATGATTGAAATCATTTCAGGGACCATGGGTGCCTATTATGCTTTACCTTCTATTAGAGCTCAGAGGTGAATGTAGTCACTTAGTTCTGTTACTGCTTAACCTCTCTGTGTTCCTGAGAGGGAGTCCAAAAGCTGAACTAATAGAAAAGTCTAAGGACAGAATTTGTTCTGTGGTTTAGTCCTTCTGAATCTGAGCAATTAATTTTCAAGCTGGATGGTTCCGACGGGGTCACCCACGGCTTAAATTTCTGCCAACTCCGCAGGAACCAGGTACCAGTATTTATATTTGCGTGGATTCTTGTTTCTCTGTGTGGTACCCTTTGCTTCTAAAGCAAGCCATACACTGTTAGACTTTCCTCTAAATCAGCCAAGTTTCTACCATTTCTAGCAAGTACTCAACCAACTTTTGTCAAAGGAGCAGGGCTAAAAATTGTTAGCCGACCAGCCCCTGCAGCCTGTCAGCTGTGGGCACTGTTTGGGTATTCTAACAGCCAGTGCTTGCGGCTGTCAGAATAAAATAGCCTGGCAGGGGAGAGTTGTCCATTCATACCCTTCAGATAGCTTCCACATGTATTTGCAAATGTATGCATTTTTGTACATGTTTGACACAAAATATTTTCTTCTGGTCAGGAAGTAAAAAACAGTCACAATGCATGTTGAAGGCATGTGGTTACATACCCTAATTTTATATGCATCTAAAATATTCAGTGAGACCACATCCATACTAGAGTGGTTGTGTTCCTTGTGACAAACAGCCAAGTAATCTGCATACCATAGATGCCATTTGACTTGTGTGTGTGCTGCCATTTATTCTGTTAATGGATGAACATATCTTATTCATGGTATTCTCCTGAAAAAGCAAAAATCCTAATTTCTGGTGATATCTTGCCTGTATCACTGCTATTATTTTTGGATATGTTATACAAGGATATCTATATAATATATATATTTTCTTTTAATATTCAAGGCAGACCAAAAGAGAAGGCTCTGGTATTGCGTTCAATATACAATACATACTGTATGTAGAAACTGTTTTTTACATGCCAAAAAGATTTGTAATTGTGTTATTTCAGTCTTGAGGTTCTGACAGCCAGGATGGTATGTTTCTAGACCTACTTGCAGACTATACTACAGCTAAAGATTGCAGCCTTAAAGTGTAACTCCCCTTTCGTGGCGGGAAAAAAAGGAAATAAAGAAAAAATTATATAGCGTATACAATTGCGACACAAGTCATATTGTAATTAAATGTTATTAAAAATGACCTTTCCTTTTCAATCTGCAGCCGCTGTAGTTTTCTGAAAATGCAATGCAATATGGCTACCTGGAGGTGTTCTGTACACAGAATGTATACTGACCACACCCCAGAAACATCATTTCCTGCCTGTGTGATTGGCTCACCAATTTTCCCAGAAGTCTGCCTAAGATACAAGTCAGATTTCAGGCATCCCCTGCAACAAAAATCTCATTTTTGGTGAGATACTCCCAATAGAACATGTCTGGGATGAAGGCCCATCAGCTTTCCTCATTAGTGTTCTGCAGCTGGACAGCTGATTGATATATATGAAACCACTGCCATTAGACTCACTCAGCACAGAGGAGCAAACAGTGATTTCTTCAGAATTCTAAAAGGTGGGAATCTGCAACAAAAGTTATAATCCTTGGCTGCAATGGACATAGATCACCCAGGGGTACATTTTATTTATTTTTTTTATTTTTTTTCAATAAAAGTGGAGTTACATTTTTAAGTGTTACTTAACCTAGAACAAGCATTCACTATATCTGGTCTCCCACTGTGCACACAACATGGAAATGCAATTATTTAAGTAAATATAAATGGATAAATACATTTTCTCATCAGCAATATATAGCAGTGTTGTGACTTGTATCAGTTCCTAGTAAAGCTTGGAGGAGTTTTCATTCTCCCCTGATCCTCTGTCTGGACAGTGCTGATTGGCCCTGTGCTCATCACATGAACTCTCCCAAGAAAAAAAAAATGCTCTAGCAATACATACCAAACTGAGCATGTGCAGCCCATCCCCTGACTCTGTATATATCAGGTTATATTTTTGAGACCGTTCTAGAAGTGGAGCATCAGAGAGACAGGATCAAACAGCCTTTATGCACCATGCAAAGGATTGACCCATAGCTTCCACAGCGAGTATAACAAGCCTGCTTTGCTGCATATACAGGACTGGTTTTTCTGTTGTGGGTTTAGTAACACTTTAAAGTGTTACTAAACCTAGTAGCCTGCATTCAATATATCTGGTCTCCCACAGTACACAGAAAATGGAAATGCAATAGTTTTAGTAAATATAAACTGGTAAATACCTTTTCTCATCAGCAGTTAGAGCAGTCTTGTGACTTCTTTGAGTGCCTGGTTAAAGCATGTAGGAAAAGTTTTAATTTTGCTCTAACGGCCCAATAAGGCTGCAGAACCCCTGACCCTCTGTCTGAACAGTGCTGATTGGCCCTGTGCTGATCACATGCACTCTCCCAAGGAAAAAAAAAAGCCTCTTTAGCAATACACACCAAACTGAGCATGTGCAGCTTGTCCTCTACCCTCTGCTCTATCAAGAGATGGTTTGGGAACTGTGGACAAAGGGGACGGACAGAGAAGACAGGATCAAACAGCCTTTTTACACAATACAGAGGATTAACCCCTTGGGTTATATCTACAGTTAGGGATGCACCGAAATGAAATTCTTGGCCGAAGCCGAATAATAATGAAATGTTTGGCCGAATACCGAATGCGGTGTTTTGCATTTTTTTCATTTATTTTGCCAATTTTTTGTCCTCTCTCTTGTCCTCTCGTGTCTCTCTCTTGTCCTCTCACTCTCTCTATCTTGTCCTCTCATGTCTCTCTCTCTCTTGTCCTCTCATGTCTCTCTCTCTCTCCCTAAATGTTACTGTAGGGAATGGGATTCAGTGCACACTGCAGCCTTGTACCATAGGGTTAATGTTAGTGACACTGTAGGGATTGGGAAGGATGCTGGGAATGGAAATCAGGAAGCATGCAGGCAGCCTTGTAAATTTTAATTGCAGATACAGGGCACTGGGCAGGTCAGGGTTAATGTGGTAACATAAATTACTCAGTGACAGTCAGTCAGTGTCAGTGTGGACTCGATCAGATTATACAGTGACAGACAGTCTCTCATAGTGGTGGTAGTAGGAGGCTGGAGGTGGACTAGTAGTAGCCTGGAAAGGAGCACAGCCGCATACATACATTACTCACTCGTGCACTGCAGCCCGCCCCACACATTCAGTGAGTCTTACTCTCCTCCCTAGTTTTTTCAATGGCACATTCAGGAAGCCAATCACGCCGTGAGCAGCGGCACAGCGGAACCAATCAGGTGTGCAGGCACGCGTGATTGGTTCGCTGTGCAGCTAATCACGGCGTGATTGGCTTCCTGAATGTGCCATTGAAAAAACTAGGGAGGAGAGTAAGACTCACTGAATGTGTGGGGCGGGCTGCAGTGCACGAGTGAGTAATGTATGTATGCTCACCGCTGAAGTGTCCCGGCTCCACGGAAGTCTGTGAGTCCTCCTGTCCTCCTCAGAGTCCCTTCCCCCTGTAAATATCGTGACCTCGGCAATATGAATATCGCCTACGGCCACAGAACGATAGTCGATATCATATCGACTATCGTTCAGCCCTATTGTTCGGCACAAAATTATTCGGCCTTTTGACTTATTCGGCCGAACACCGAAAGTGGTATTTTTTTTCTATTTTCGGCCGAATAATGTTCGGCCGCCGAATATTCGCTGCATCCCTATCTACAGTAATTATAACATGCATGCTTTACTGCATATACAGACTGATTTTACTGTTGTGGGTTTAGTAACACTTTAAGCTGCCCATGCACGGATTTAATTTTGGTTAATTCCTGCTGAATCATTAGTTCTGTGGTTCGATTTTTCAGTTGGTTTATTCTTGGCTGAACTGCACTTGCATCCAATTAGATGCAGGCACTGTTCTGGTATTCTGACAACGGCGGGTGCTCGAAAATAAAGGAGAAATTGCAAACTGTTGAAATGATCTTTCTGCTCACTCTGCTGTGTCATCCAATCAGCATGTTACCTGTCTGCATATAAGAACAGCAGAAAAGTCTGATTGGCTGTACCTTCTCACTTTCAAGCTAATAACTCTGGTACACAGGGTAACAGAAAGCTGACTGTTAGGCCCCTTTCACTGCGTTCCGATTAGCAAGGGATCTGCTTTCAGATCCAGGAAGAGAGGTGAGGGCACTCCGGTGGGGTTGGATGGTCGGTCCTGAGTAGCGGTAGGGGGAAGGCACTTCCGGCAGCACTTATGAGAGGAAAGCAACTCTAAAATATCATGAGAAAGGCGCCTCTAAGTGCAATATTAAAAGGTTTATTATAGAGCACAAGGGGTTAAAAACACTTGCAGGATAGTGGTTAACCACTTGCCGACTGCTCACAGTATATTTACTGCGGCAGTCAGCCCCTCACAGGCAGAGCGACGTAGGTCTACGTCGCTAGCCTGTGAGGCTCTGGGGAGCGAGCGAGCGCGCGCCGCCAGAGGCGCGCTCCCGCTCGGTCACGGACCCCCCCCCGCGCGCGTGTGACCGGCGGACCCGATGTCCGCCGGTCACTTGGCGATCGTCGGGGGAGAGGGAGAAAGTCAGGCAGCTAGTGTAAACAAGCCGCCTGTCATTCTCCCCGGTGTAGAAACGATGATCACACGGTTCTACTATGTAGGACCGTTGATCATTGTTCCTACACCTCAAGCCACAGCCAATCACAGTTAGAATCACGCCCCTAGGGACACACACAGCCCCTCCCTCTCAAATAAAGTTAACCCCTTCACTACCAGTGTATTTTTACAGTAACAGTGCATATGTATAGCACTGATTACTGCAGTAATGTCACTGGTAACCCCAAAAGTGTAAAAAATGTCAGTCAAGGGTCCGATCTGTCCGCCGCAATGTCGCAGTACTGCAAAAAAAATCGCAGATCGCCGCCTTTACGCGTTAAAAAAACAAAACAACAAAAATGACAGAAATCTTTCCCTTTGTTAGTAAAAGCGATAACTTTTGCGCAAACCAATCAAAATACGCTTTTTGCGTTTTTTTTTTCTACCAAACATAGGTAACATAAAACAAATTGGCCGAAAATGTTAAATTTAGATTTTTACATTTTTTTGGGGGAATTTCATATAAAAAAATGTGAAAAATATTGTTATTTTTGCAAAATTTACGCTCTTTTTTTGTTTATAGCGCGTGATCAAAAAATCGCACAGGTGATCAAATACCACCAAAAGAAAGCTCTGTTTGTGGGAAAAAAAGGACGTCAAATTCGTTTAGGTACAGCGTCGCACGACCGCGCAATTGTCTGTTAAAGTCACGCAGTGCCGAATCGCAAAATGCCCCCTGGTCAGGAAGGGGCTAAAATCTTCCGGGGCTTAAGTGGTTAAAACAAGTAAATATAATCTACCCTCTATTTTACTGATCGATAATTTTCTACACCGTTCAGTCAGTTTTTAAATCAACTTTTGTCCAGCCCGATGGAAAAATATCTCCTGCAAGTCCTTATCAGATCACTGTTCTGGTATTCAGGCAGCTCTGGCTATTGCAGGTGGCTGAATAGGTTAGCTGGCAGTGGAGATTCCTCCATCCACGCTGTTCGTGTGGATAGGGAAATGGGTTCATCTATGTTTATCAGCCTGTGGGCTGAACAAGTTAAATCTAGCTGTGTATTGCTAACATTCCAATTGTCACATTTTAAAGTGATTTTTTAATTATTGTTTACTTGAATGCTCAGTCCACCCTATTTTTTTTTTTTACACTATCTGGTAGATTAAAGCGGACCTTCAGTCATTTTTTCATCTTTCCATCTATTAAATCCTCTGCCCTTGTTGTTTTAACTTTGGATAGTAAAACATCTTTTTTCTGCCAGTGAATGCCCTATACAGCCCACTTCCTATTTCTTGTCTAGTAATTAGCCTAGGCTAATGACATCATGCACAGCTCTCTCTCTCGCTCTTGTGAGAGTTTGCCAGCAAGGGAGGAGGGATGAGTCATAGGAGAGCCAAGGAAAGCTGCAGAACTGGAGGAAGCGCGGTGAGAGTGGAGATAACAGGAGACTGCAGAGATCCATTTGTAATCATCAAGAGAGAAGAAATGTGCAGGCAAGCAGTGGTGTGAGTGTGTCTGCTTGTCTGTGTATTTATATATGTGCGTCTGTGTAAATCCAGGAATTGAACAGGCAGCAGCTTCAGCTGCCCACTGTTAAAATAGCTGCAGCTAGAAAAAGTGGAGGGAGATTTCTGTAGCATATTTGACAAGTAGAGAATCTCAGCATATAAAATAATATGCAAAGTGGTTGGAGTGAAGCTTCAGAATGGCAAATTTGTTTTTATTACAAACAATGTGAACAGACTGCAGTTCCTCTTTAAGTAGTTTGAGCAGATAAATGTATGGCCCCCAACAAAATTTACACCTCAAAAGCACCCCAAAATGGGTTAACACACAGATTATTTTAAAAAGCTGAATTTTAAACATTATACTGTGCATCACAAAACAGGTTTCAGAGAATAAGAAATCCTTTGGTGGCAGACAGATCTTATTTATGTTATTTAGTGGCTTTGCCTAGTTGGCTTTATATTTTCATTTTAATTTGAATGTATATTTTTATAAGTCAGCGTTATTTATGCTCAGATACTGGTACTTTCAAAAGCTGTAACATAATTGCAAATGGATATCTATCTTCTTTTCTCTCCTCTATAATGACATTGTGACATGGTGACGTATGTATGTCAAACATCTGAAAGCCTCTGTTGGGTTACTGGTATTTGTTTGAAAGCTTTACGTCTTTCTTTGGTAAATCTTGATGATGGAAATGGTTGGATTATTCCTTACGTGTTCAAAATCAGAGTAGCACACACTGATTTTGCATTGTTTCATTGCTCTGAAGCATAGAATTGACTAATTACAGGCTTAAGTTAAGGGAACAAAAATAGCACAGCTGAGTGCTGTAAGAATGGCAAAGGCAGCCTGTGATAAGGCAGACCGTGCATAAGTTCTGCCCACATTTGTTGTCATTCTGCCCAACTGGTATACGACTTGGCTAGCTACGTTCTACTTCTGTTCTTTCCTGTACTTCCAGGTTTTCAGATGACCTTGTGATTTTTCATGAAGATTTTTGGTCAGATGATTTTCCACTTTAACCACTCCACTCCACCCAGATGAAAACCAGAAAATAATTATGATCTGGGACTTTGCTGACAAATTTAAAAGCAATACTTTTTTTTTTTATAGTTAAACATTGAGAAAAAATGAGGCAATTTGTGTAGACCTAAATGTACATCAGTTGCAGTAAGCCTGCGTGCTTTAATGTCTTTTGATTGTTCTAATCCTTCCGAGCCCAACCTCCTTGTACAAAACTTGTATATGTGTATTTTAATATATGTACTATAACCATCCTCGGTATAATATTCTGTTTCCAATATTGTAGACATGTAATGTGATGCACTGTAAATTAAAGCCACATATATAGTATGTGCTGCAAACTGAAATGTAAACTTTCCCTGGTGGGGGAGTGACGAGAAGAGCTAGGTCACCGTCAATGGAATGGATCTCTGCCTCCATATAACATCTCATTCTGAGGCAGATATGTATGCTATCAAAGGTCCACTGGAATGGACATCTCTATAACTCTATAACCTTTTCTGTAGTCCCTTTTCAAAGAATGTGATTAGAGGCAAATCTTAATGTAATATTACAGCAACATGTCAGTAATTTGACTTCACATTTACAGTATTTAAACCTTGGGGTTAGGGAATCCACAAATGCCTCCAAAGCGTCTTTTTGTGTTTTGTGTCTCCCAGGGTGTATATCCCCTGCTGTCCTTAGCGTGCTGCTTTAGTTGCAACAGAATACTGGAAAAAGTACCATGATTTATTTGGAATAGTAATAATTTCATTGCAGTTAAAGTTTATCTTACCAAAACGTTTTAAAGTGTTTGTACCCCTAAAAAAAATAAATAAAAAAAATTGATCCTTTTCTCCTAAAGCATGCATGACAGCATAGTGCTTGTGCTGTGTAATTTGACCCCTTTGTATAATCTAAAATACCTGGCTGATCCTGCCTGGTTCTGGCCTCCCCCCTCTAAACTGACCATGGTTTATGATGGCTGCTGAGCCCTGACACTGTGGTCAGTTTACGTGCCTCAGTCATCCACAGCTCACCTCTGTCATCTCTCCCCCCTTCCTCCCTGCCTGTCAGCTGTGTCAGGGCCGCTCTGTTTCCTGCCCCTTCCCTCCCTGCTGCTATATTAACTATGTTCTGATCATACCATCTCCTCTGTTAAATAATGACATATGCCTCCCTGTATGTGCTTTAAAAAAAATGTGCTGATTTTCTACCTTATTTCAGAGTGCCCAGCGGCGCTCACTTGACTGCCCGCTCCTTTCCTTCTCTCCTCCTGGCTGATGTCAGTGGGAATTCTCGGCCCTTTCCGCTGTAGCTGTCAGTCTTGGAGAGGAGAGCAGCAAGCAGTCACAAGAGCGCCAGGAGGCGCTCTAAAATAAGGTAGAAATCAGCATATTTTGTATAAAACACGTACTGTGGGGCACATATCGTTATCTAACAGAGGGCATGGTATGATCATAACATAGTGGCTTTACAACCACTTTAATCTTTAGGTTCTTTATAGAACTGGGAAGGTTAGAACCATTGTTAGGTTTTCCTGCTATCCGAGGCCAAATTAGAGAGATTTCCCCTCACTTTCTGTTCTGGGGACAACCATAAACCAGACAGGAGTGAAGAAAAATCTGCACCAGGGCAACAGACAACAATAACATGCTGACAGTATTTCCCTACCTATCTTAAAAAGAAAAATGCTATACTTTTGTAATGCTGTAGGTAAGCTAGGACAGGGCTCGACAATCCCCGGGCGCCAGGTCGCATTTGCGACTAGAATTAGCGACCTGGCGCCTGGGGTGCCCTGCAGAAGGTGTCCTGTCATTTTTCCACGGACTTCCGCGCCATCCGAAAATTGAGGCCCCGGCTTTTCGGCCTACTTGAGATGAGAGGCTTCCAATGGGGAACTGGCGCCCTCTTGTGGTGGCCGGGAGTAATGACTGTTGTAATGACTGTTTCTACTGCCTGTTTGTTCTCAATGCATTACCATCTCCCTGTCCAGTTAGTTACCTGTGGGAGTGTGGTTATTATTATTAATTTAATTTATTTTTTAAATATAAAAAAAAATAAATATTTTCTTTTTTTTTTAATTATTAAAAAAATAAAAAAATAAATATTTCTTTTTTTTTTCCAATTATTATTATTATTATTAAAAAAAAAAATCTTTTTTTTTTTTTTTTCCTCATCGCCATGCCACAGCCGAAGGCCACTTTCACAGGGGCTGTCTGATCAGGTCCGCCTGTCAGTTTTTCAGGCAGACCTGATCGGACCCTTCATTCTCCTCTATGGAGCAGTAATCTGCCGCCATCTCATCCTGTCCGCCAAAAGCAGACGGATGGTGGTTCTATTTTCTATCCATCCCGTGGATCGGATCAGATGGCATCGGATGGAAAGAGACACAGTCTGTTTCCATCCAATTGTGCTATAGAGGAGAGTGGGGTTCTAGTCGTATTTATGTGTAAATTTAGTATCCGTTTTATTAAATAAAGCTTGGTTGTTAGTTTAAAAAAAAAAAACTGGCTCCTAACTTTTTTAGCTGGCTCCTAGATTTCAGGAAAATTTGTCAAGCCCTGAGCTAGGAGCAGCAATGTCAAACTCTCCCAAGCACATAAACCTATTTTGATTCTGTTTTAGCCTTGCCATAGACCAAAAAATTTCCCTCCATGGAGGAAAAGGGGAAATAATTATATTCCCCCCATCCACGCCAAACAATGCAGCTTGATGAATCTCCTCTGATGGCTATTGTATTCTGACCATCAGCACCCATGGCTGTCAGAACACTCTTAATAGTGCCTAAATCTGAAAATGTTCTGTCCAGTCCTTTCCACAAAAGTTGACTCGACAGTTGACTTTAGTCAGGCCAACAGGGCCACCCACAAAGTTAATTTTGTACTATTCCAAATTTTTATCTTTGTTTGGCCAGCTTTAGAAATGGCCTTGGTTACACTGATGAGAAGGTCTTCAACTGTGTCGACTAGCCGTTTATGTGATCTATACTCTAGTATGTAGCCTTAGGGGTCCATATGCTATCCTGGGCTTTGGCTCTTTATTCCTCCCCAAGGGCTGCAGTACCAGGCAGTGAGACACGTTCTGACTATTTTGTTTCATGCCCTTAAGGTGAAAGTTGGCCTCGAAGAGCTGGTCTGGATTAGGGATTATCTGAACCCTCAAGTATTTAAGACTTCAAGAGTTCCAGGAAAAAGGAAGAGATTGTTTTAACCGAGTGACTCGATCTACTGCTAGAGAACCATTAGGGGATCTGATTTAAAGTAATTTATCTCATATTGGATAAAATTCCATATTGATGGAATAGGGACTTTTAAGTTAGGGAAGGTCACCTCCAGCCATGAGACTAGAAAAAGGAGGTCATCTGCAAATGTCATAACTTCATGGTGACCCAACTTGTTTGAAGGGTCTGTAATGTTTGATTTTCCCCTATGGAACATAGTAATTGTTCCTGTGTCAATTCACTCAGTTGAAACCATCTCTTCTTTTTTTCCTAGATCTCTTTTAATCTTAAATACTTGGGGGTTCAGATCATCCCTAATCCACTCCAGCTTTTCAAGGCCAATTTTCACCCCCTACTGTCTAAAATACACCTTGCCATACAAAAATTTACGTTTGCTGCTTCTCCGATTTTTTTTTTTTTTTTTTTTTTTTTTTTTTTTTTTTGAGGGGACAAACTATCTCATATGTCTCACTTTTATCTTTCCCCAAGCAGCACAGGGACATTGCAGCACAGGGATAATTGGCTCTCGTGGTGAGTTGTGCACTAAAGCCGCAATTAAACCCTGGGTTACGATCGAACAAAAGCACTCCCCAGTCTCATTGTCCTGTATTCCTTGGCTCCCATCATTACATTTATCATCCCTTTTTGGCTCACCCGACTATTGGAGCTATGCTTCGGTTTATATCATCCAGTTTTTTCCTTCCTGGAGATATCACCACATCAGTCCCCTTTGGTCCTTTTACTGAGAGACTTTAAATTTGTGTCCTGCAATACCAATAAACAACCTAATCGACTTCTGGACATAGACATAGTTTGACTCCTCGACTTTGTGTCATCTTCTAGATGCCCCTCGCTGACAGCCATTCAACATCTATTGGAGCCACCTGGTCAGCTTATCAGAGTCCTCATTCTTGAAGAAAAAGTTGGAACTATGTTGGAAGCTTGTGCAACTTCACTCCATTTGAAACCTTGTAGGGATGCATCTTATGTACCCCCCCCCCCTCTTACTTCAGTTGTTGAAATTACTGGTGTTTCCCCCCACTTTGGAATTCACCTCAACTTACATCTGTAAGAGGATGGAAAGGTGGGAAGAGAATCTACAGAGGACTTTATGGTCCAAATTAAACGGATATTGTTTGCACATAAGTCCTCCATTGCCTACAGATTTCAAGAGCAGGGCTATAAGATCTTGTCTTGTGGTATACGGTCCCATCCACATTACATAAAAACTTCCCGCACGCATCCAATTTATGCTGGTGCTGTGGCTAGGGAGACGGCTGCATTTTCTGGAACTGCCAAAAAATCCATCTGTTCAGGAACAAGTAAGACAACTTGTATTTAAGCTTACGTCAGTGAAGCTGGGCAGTCATCCAATAATGAGTTAGTAACTTCATCTTAATATCACTTACCTGTTATAAATCTTCACTTACGGGACACCTTCTGAATGCAGCCCGGCCTGTATTCCAAACCTTTGGGAGCAACCTACTTCCCCTCCAATATCCCTGGGGGTGGCCAAAATCACTGACATTGAACATGTGAAAAGGCTTACAGCCTCCTTTTAGAACAGAGTGGAGAAATTTTGTAACACATGGTATCTTCTCCTGTTTTTCTGCATATCAGGAGTTATTACAGCCCTCTGCTGTGGGAAGACCTCTGGGTAATCCTGGTTGACTACATTGCTCTGGCCAACTGGCTGTATGCTAGAACACAACTGCTAGGTCTCTACCATATGCGCTGCTAAGGTGTTTGCTGTACGTGACCCTCTTCCCGATGCACCCCTTCCCCTCCCAGTCAGCCACCCCCCTTTTTTTTTCTCTTTTCTTTCTTTTTTCTGGTAGGTAGTAGCCTTGGGAGGTCTATCATACATTCTTGGTCATACGCTTACTTGTCTTTCCTGCATTATGTTATGTATTTAATATCAGAGAGCACTGACCTTGTAACACTAATGTTACAGCTGTAGGTGTTGCTCTCCGACTGCCTCACTTGGCTTTGCCTGTGATGTTCTGATTCTGAGATTATAATAGTCAACCCTTGCCTTTTGTTAAATTAAGAAACAAGAAATGGCCTTGCTAGAGTAAGCACATGCAGGGGAAAAAATAACTCTTTAAACCACAATTAAACTATTTTAAATACTGGAAAAAAAATGTTCGCAAGCAAAACTATATTTCTCTTTTGCTCATTGACGGACACTGCTCCAGAATCTTCTTGACCATTGAGTAATGCTCCCCCCTACAGGCATAGGATGCTAGGCAGGAAAAAGCTTTACCTCGCCTATGGGTAAATTTCCAGGGGGTATACAACTTCCTGCCATAGGCATTCGGTTTTCTTCTGCCTAGTCGGGACCTAGTTCCTTGCTGGGATCTCTGATTCTAGCATATTCCTTTTTTAAAATGGATTTTTTTTCCTCCTTTATTATTTTCTGTTTATGTGAGAACTTCAATCAACTGCTGGACTGGGCAATGGTCTGGATATTCTAGATTCTTAAGGTTTTCCTAGTCCAGCCAGCGAGTGCGTATAGGCCTCAGCTCCGCACTAGGTCGGCTGCGACATAGTTCCACTGGACGGGGGCTGGCCTGCAAGTTAAACAACTTGCGAGGACGCATACGACCTGGTTGCGGCCTGAGTTGCAGCGTTCCTCCTGGCTGACAGCACCCACATTCCGGTGGAGAGGTGATCGGTCTGGAGCAGTGCCCACCAGGTTCCACGGTATGGTAAATAGGTGCCCCCCCTCCCCTCTTGAGGGTTATGGGGTGGACTTGGGCCCCTTAAGGTTCCCCTCCTCCCCAGCCCCTCTAGGGTCACCGTCGGTCTTCCTCACTCCTCACCCCCCACCTCCCTGGGGGTTGTAAGCTGGCTTTTGCCATGTGCTCTGAAGAGGGGCTACCTTTTGGTGCTGCTGCTAACCGGTTTTCTTAGCGCCTTCCCTGTGGGGGGGGGCACTGTGTGGGTGGACACCTTTTGTTTAATGACATGACAGCAAGCCGCTATTATTGGGTAGGACCCTCTGGGTACCTTGCCTGCTCGTTTGCGTCATGGCGGGGGCCATTTATTTCCATTTCGGCCTCTATGGAGGGGCTCAGAGGACGACCCCGCCCCCTTTTTTTTTTTTTTTCGTGGGATCGCAGTTGGTGACCCTCACCTGCCTGTTTTGTGTCTATGCAACAATCCTGATTATGTTTTAGGATGTGCTTAGTATGTAGTGATCCTACTGGGTCTGCGTCCACGCACTTCGAGTGCTCTAATAGGGAGGATGATTCCTCTCCTCTTCTTCTGCAGCCGCGCATGAAACGGCACTGGTGGATGCACTGATTGTATCAGTGCAGGCAACTTTAAAAATTGGAGGATGCAGCTGCTGCTGCGTCGGAGGTGCCGGTCCCCTTTGGTACCCGCAGCTCCCCAAAAGTGGCAAAAGGTGTCCCCTTTTTCCGCCTACTTGACAAAATTGTCACGAGTCAGTGACCTGAATGCATTTTGTCGTGCCTAAGCGTTTTCGCTAGGCGGATCGAGGCAGAAGGGATCTAGTCATCCTAGTGGCTCCAGACTGGCCTCGCCGGTCTTGGTACGCCAATCTGGTATGGCTGGTCATTGATGCCCCTTGGAGACTTCCTCTCAGAGAAGATTTATTGGCCCAGGGGCCAATCTTCCATCCTGCATTACAGTTGCTGACTTTACCTGCTTGGCTGTTGAAAGCCAGGTGTTGAAGGATAGGGGATTGTCTGAATTTGTGATTCCCACGTTGTAAAAGGCTAGAAAATCTGCCTCCTAGGTAGATTTTACCATCGCGCTGGAAGGCGTACATTGCGTGATGTGAGTCTCTTGGGGTTCATCCCCGTTCCATTTCTGTGGCTTGGATTTTGGCATTCCTCCAATTAGGTGTTGAGCAGTGCTTGGCCTTGGGTACCGTCCAGGGCCAGGTTTACAGCTTTGGCGGTCTTTTTACCCTCCTTTGGCTACACATTCTTTGGTTCGCACCTTTATTCAGGGGGTTCACCATTTGGCTCCTCCAGTACGGTCTCTGTTGCCTCAGTGGGATCTCCATTTGGTGCTGTCGGTTTTCCAGTACCCGGCTTTTGGAAATGTTCAAGCTTCCTCTGCTTACATTATCCCAGAAGGTAGCCTCCTTGGTGGCTATTACTTCTGCACCCAGGGTGTCGGAGCTGGCGGCGCTGTCTTGTTGTTCACCTTACCTGGTGGTTCAGAGATAAAGTGGTTCACAGAGATAAAGTGGTGCTTCAACCTTGTCAGTCGTTCTTTCCTAAGGTTGTTTCTGGTTTCCATCTAAGTGAAGACATTGTGTTGCCTTCCCTGGGTGTTCCAAGACTGAACATCCTAAGGAGATTGCCTTGCACTCTCTGGATGTGGGTTGGGCGATCGGAGTGTACCTTGCGACAACCGAGTCATTTAGGAAATCAGCCTTACGAATGGACCTCGCAAAGTGTTGGTCACGTCTGTCGCAACCATTTGCAGGTGGACAAGATGGGCAGTGGTGCAGGCTATTCCATCAAGGGTCAGGTTCATCAGTTTCCTGTTAAGATGCATTCTACATGTGCGCCATCAGGCGTCAGTGGTGCAGTTTGGCAAGGCGGCCACCTGGTCGTCTCAGCACACTGTCACAAAATTTTATACAATAGATGTGCTGGCATCTGCGGATGCTGCTTTTGGCCGCAACATTTTGCAGGCCGCTGTTTGAGAGGATTAGTCCTCTTTGAGGGTGTATATTTTTTTCAGGTGAGCTCCAGTTGTTCCTGGTTGGCTAGGTTTAGCTTTTTGGGAATTTTTTCTCTGCTGTGTTTTTTTCCACCCCTCATGTTAGACACTGCTTTGGGATGTCCCAATTGTCAAGAAGATTCTGGAGCTGTGTCTGTCATTGAACGAAAGAAAAAAATTGGATTTTTGTCTTACTGTAAAATCCTTTTCTCTGATGGTCATTGATGGACACAGCACCCACCCCTCTATTGGGATGGGTTATTTTTCTTTTGACACTGCTTGCAACTAAACTGAATGCCTATAGCAGGAAGTGGGCGTATACCCCCTGGGACTGCCCCATAATCGTGGAAAAACGTTTTCCTGCCTAGTGTCCTACTGCTGTAGGGGCAGCATAACCCAATGGTCAAGAAGATTCTGGAGCTGTGTCGATCAATGAACATCAGAGAAAAAACGTTACGATTTGACAAAAATCCAATTTTCCCAGCAATCAATTTTTTTTACATTTAGATCTTTTTATTAGAATAGTTTTGTATGCTGCACACACAACAATATTCAACATTTTTATTGGGTTCGAGGCACTGATGAAAATGATGCTGTCATAACAATCCTGGTGCATTTTATGGTTCATTATTTCTGTACCTTTCAGGTTGTCCTTGGTTCTAAATTTAACTAAATTTGATCTCAATCCTACAGAGCCGCCTTAGAAGAAGTTGAAGGGGATGTATCAGAACTTGAGCAGAAGCTTGACAAGGTAAACCTACTCAGTCATACTTGTCTTAAATGTTGAAGATCTACCATTAATTCCCTAATGCTGCCCTAATTCTACAGTGATATGTGATCCTTGCCTCTTTCTTTAATAAGTACATTTCTAATAAGCGCCTTCATTTACTATTTCACTCCAAGTGATTCATCATGTTGGTCAATTATTGGTGTATATGAAGCTATTTGATGATGAAAAATTATTTTACTGAAGATATTGCTGTGTGATTAATACTCCTGAATAAATTACATGGCACTTGATTAATAAAAACTGTCAGTATTATGCATTTTACTGACTGAAAATGGTATTTGCCCATTGTAGAAAAAATAACCAACCCTTGTTAGTTGTCAAGGTAAAGAAGTAGGATATGATCTGTGACTGTGCACAGTGAGTGCTGTGTGAACTGGTAAACACTGTACTTTTTCTTTCAGTTGGTAAAACTATGCATTGGAATGATCGATGCTGGAAAAGCTTATTGTACTGCCAACAAGCAATTTATGAATGGAATCCGGGACCTGGCCCAATATTCTAGCAAGGATGAAGTGATTGAAGTAAGCAGCTTCTGCTCATGCCATTGTTACACCATCTCTATAGATAACAGACCACTCAGTGTGCTGGTGCATAGTTTTTCTAGCTCTTCTTTCAATTGCTGGCATTGCTCTCAAGCAGACTCCTTTTAGGATTATAAATAATAAACTGAGTAGCACAAAAAAGACCTGCCATTTGCAAGCAGGTATGTCTGCTTGGCATAAAGGCATCTGGTTATCTGATTTGAGTAAAATAGGGACTGACTTAAACCCTGTCTAGTTTTCTGTTTTTCCTAATAAAGTTTCTGTCCTGGGGACAGTGGTCGCCAGGACAAATAGAGAGGTCAAATCTTGCCAATGGGATTCAGAGAACAAAATAAAGGACAGAGGTTCTTACCCTTCTCCATTCCAAAACTAATATAAGAAAAGGTTTTGGCTTTAGATACACTTTTAGGCTGGGTTCACACCAATGCGGTGTGGGAACCCGCACCACACCAGAATCGCAGCAGTTCACAATGAACTCAGCGAACCGACGCAGGTGTCAATATAAAGTTAATCACTTCCCTAAATGTTTGTAGAACGCAGTGCGAACAATGGATGAAATCAGATCACATGGGTCTGAACACCCATGTGATCCGATTCCAGTGTGGACAAAAAAAGGGTCCTGCACATTGTTGGGTGTATGTCCAGTGCGAATTGAGTCGTACATAATGTATGGCTCAATTTCCACCGCACTGAATTTGCATGTCATTTGTACACTGCATCCATGTGAACCCAGCCTAAACTTCAGGTAAACAGCTAAATGGACTGTTAAAGTACAAGGTGTGAGAATTTAATTCCTGGAATGGACTGTAGAAAAATTAAGTTTGTACAGGAGCATTTTTGTGGTTGAGAATCCACTTGTCATGCCATAGTTCTGGCCTTTTCCTCTGAGCAGATTCCCATAACCTTTTCAGAATTTACAAGTAACCATCTTGGTTGACCGTTGTACCATGTTCTCTGAACTCTTAGTGAACTATCCCCTTTTTATATACAAAAACAAAAAACACACCAGCATGAGCGTACGAGGGTTTGCACACGGCCTACATTTGTATCTGTCCTTTGCGTTTTTTTGCTGCCCACTTCTTGCGTCATCGTGGACATCTTCCCGCCCCTTCTTAAACAGCCTATGCCATTCAAAAACAATTGGTTTTGTGATTGAATGTTCACCAGAAGCCTGTTGCAGCGGAGCTAAAGTTTCACACTCGCTTTTTTGCTATTTTTCATGCACAATTTGATGTTAATTTGCTGCTCCAGATTCCTGTCACTCTTTTTTCCTAACATTGCGACGCACACTTGTGTTATTTCTTTTACTCTGTTTGGACTGAGTCAACTGGTCAACGATCCAGGTGAATGCACGTTAGAACATGTCTGAACACGCTTGAGTGTATATGGCTATGTGACTCGCCACCATGGTGCTATGCTGAAGGCATTCTGGGAATTAAATTGTCACAACTTGTACATACAGTATATGTAAAATCTCCTATATGCCAAATTGTTATATTAACAAGGCAAGCCAGGTTGATAACCTTGCTTTTCTTCATGCAGTAGTGCAGTGTGGTTTCTGACCTCCCCCCAGCTTACTCATAGTGTTAAAGGCTAAGTTCACCTTTAGGAAAAAAATTATAAATGCCCATATTTTTGCAGGAAAATGTTTTTTTCTAATGAGCCAGCAGAGCATACGCCTACGACCTACTGATCTGCAATGGAAGGCTCCTTCAGACACTTCCTCCAGCTTGCCTGCCTGTACCTCCGTACGAGCAGACGGTTACAAAGCTGAAAGAGGGGTCAATAAACTATGAGGGCTCTTATCCTTGGCCGTGTTAGACGTTATCCCCTAATTATGGGTGTACCATGTATCATGCTCCAAAAGGTGAACTTATCCTTCAACCTGAAAGCACTGTATAGCATAGTAGAGACTGAGTGGCTCACAATGCTACCTTCCTTTGCCCAGGCTAAGAGATCGAGTGTTAAAGGACACACATAAATAAATAGATTCAGGTCCTTAAGGCAACAGTATATTTAAAACACATTTATTGATCTTCAATAAATATACCAGGAAAATAGTGGTCTTTTATGTACATCTGGAGTTTAGAATTAGAACTTGCCCAGGTAAAGTTACAGGTTCGTTTAGTCTCAGGCAGTATTTGCCATTTCCTCCCTGCTGCCAAATCATCTTCTGGAGCTCATCTATGTTCCACTACTACAAGGGGGAACATGACACTTCCCCCTGCCTATCACTTATAGTGCTTGGTGCCTGAGCGAATGAATTGCCAGGTCCAGGCCCTTTCCTGTGGGGACTAAAAGCTGGGTGTGTTAAACCTGTGCAGGACTTTTTGGATGTTGCTTTGGTAGATTGGGGTTTCGAGGGAACATAGTAAAGTTATGCAGGTAGGCTGTGCAGAATGTAACTTATAAGATCTCAGTTTAGTAGACACACACCACTCAAAAAGGGGATTCTTTTTTGCTATAGGCTACTACACTTCTTGATTATAACTGAGTATGTTTATTTCATTTTTTTTTTTTTTTTTGCAGTGTAGCCTGACAAAATTTTCTGACAGTCTGGAAGAAATGATCAAGTTTCATAATGTAAGTACGTACACAAAAGTGTCCAAAAGTAGGGTCTTCTGCAACTATAAATTGAGGGGTTTTTTATACTGCAACTCATTTCCACTGTATTATGATTTTCAGAACTATATTGAGACATTATAAGCTAGTATTTGTGCCTGGACCCCAAATAGATGTGTTTCTAAAACAAATCCAGGAGGTTGATTGTTATGTTTAATAATTTAGTGAGACCACTTTTGGTGACTTTGCTTAAGGCCCCTTTCACACTTGTGCGACCTAAAAATGCAGTGATTTTGACTGGACTTGAAGCAATAACTGTGTAATCTTGACGTCTTTTGACCTCCAAATGCATCAAAGTCAGACCAAAGTAGTGCAGGGACTACTTTGAAGTCACTGCGACTTGGAAGTCGCGCAGATATAAACGGTAGTCATTGGAAATCATGGAGTCCGACTTGTAATGCGACTTTGCAGTCCCAAGTCGCAGGACAAGTCGCACAAGTGTGAAAGGGGGGTAAAAGGTTTTACTACCCTGCTTAAGAAGGAGGAAACATATTTTTGCTATAATACAATCGTGGCATTGACCTTTACTACACCTTTAACCACTTCAATAGTTGACACTTTTACCCCCTATCTGCCCAGGCCAATTTTCATGCAACACTGTACTGAAACTACATTTTTATAACTTTGTTCACACAAATAGAGCTTTCTTTTAGTAGCATTTAATCAACACTGTTTTATTTATTTTTTTGTGATAAAAAAAATTGTTTTTCTTTGTGTTATACAATTTTGCAGTTAAAAAATAGTTCCTCATAGATTTCAGGCAAAATGTATTTTGCTTCATTTCTTTAGTGAAAATATATATAATTTTTCTTTTTTACACATATTTTTGCATATGCAATGAATTTCATTGCTCTAAGCAAGCATTTTACTGAAAAAAAAAAAAGAATTAATTCAGTTTTATTTTGCTGTGATTAGCTGTGATTGCCCACAGCTGATCACATGGCACATATGGGCTGTGATTGGCCCAGTCTGCACCATTGGCCTGCTAGCTGTGACCAATCACAGCTAGCAACACAATTGTACACAATGGGCACAGACAACGAAAAAAGTTGGGACTTTAAATGAGGTTACGCCTGGCTAGGGCTATGTACCTCCATCCCTGTTTCTTGAACAAATTGGGGGAAAGGGGAGTATGACTGAAACGTAATGAGGCTATCGGCAGGGTAATATAGCATAATATAAAATATGTGTGAATCCTTTCACAACATAGTAATAATGTAATACACAGAGCCAATGCCTAAGTAACCCTAAATATAGGGACAAGGATAAAAAAAAGGGGGCAGTTGGGACTTTAAATGAAGTGCATACCAATGGTTGGGATAGGTAATATGGCTAGAATGATTGTAAAAGTGGGTCCAACAACATAGTAAAAGAAAAACTTGATTTTAATGATGCAGGTCATCAACAATACAATATAAATATCCAATAGAGCATGGGTACATATCTATAGAAATGGATGGACATTGCAGTGTAAACAACATACAGTAAGTATATGTAAAACAGGTAATGACAATTGGTATAACACCTCCAAATTCATAATATAGACAGACATCAGAGTAGATTCCAAAATTGTATATATTGAATTTGTACATAACATAGAATGTAGTAATTCCAGGTAATAAAGTATCTGATTATATAGAAAACATCATGGACTCGACGCGTTTCGTGGACGCACATTGCCACTTCATCAGGAGTCGATATTTTGTAAAATTCTAAGAAATAATAATAATATACATGCATAAGTAATAAGGATCATGTTAATGAATGCCAATTAGAATGAGGAGAAAAGGTAGGAGAGGAAAACGGGGGAAAGAGAATGACCCCCATTTTTGCCCCAATCACTTACGTAATAATACTAAATTGGTACTGAGACTATGTGGACACTGCATGTCCCCCATGGGAGCTGAGGGCGCACCGGCAGGCGGGCAGGAAGAACATATGTGGATCATGGTGAAGGCGTGTCAGGATATGAGATAAGGCTAGCCCATAGTGATGAACATATACAGTATCTGTAAAGAGAAATATATATGTAGTCTATACATCTGGGTATAATGGTAAACATCAATAAAGATAGTTGTATATGTTAAAGGGCGTCATATTACTCATAACTGGAGTATGATGAACAAGGAAGGAAACTATAAGTGTGTGTGACAAGGGTGTAAGCGAGTGAACCGTGAAAGCACCAGACAAGTATGCCATGGATAGGTGAGGGAGGAATTGGTGAATACCATTGTCCACAAGTCACGTGTAAACAGAAGATAAAAGGTCCTTAAGAATAATTGTGAAGAAAGCCAAACTGATGGTGATATTGTAAGCCAGTGAAGAGCAGATAAGGAGAAAGTTGGAAAAAGAAAAAGTGAAAGACACCAGAAGTGAGGTGCACCGATAAGAACTAGATTACCATGTGAAATATTGCGTGAGAACCCAAGAGCCGCCTAGCAAGGTGAGCCCAGCGTCACGATCGTGTAAAAGCCTAGTGCACCACGGGAAGGGCAACAGCCGTAAGGCGTTACCGTCCCGCGGGCTGGCTTATGTACACAGGTGGAACAGAACCTCGTCGGCGAGATGGCGCCAAAAAGACGTCATGCGTCGGCGGGAGGCGTGGCGCCGATGCGTGGTGAGACCGCCCACCCTGTCCCCTACGCTAAGAAGCAGAGGAGGAGAGGGAGGACACGCAGCACGCATCGCAGCTCCCGGGGAACAGACCAATTGTCACACAGAGAACAATCCAAAGAATCCCTAATGTATGGAGTACTTAAAATTGGTATTAAGCAATGATCCAAAAATTATTAATAAAATGTTGGCCATGATACAGGAGATGATGACACTTATAATCAATTAAATCGCATGATGTGGAGCCACTGAATAAAAATATGAAATATGGTAATGTGTAAGCCATGAAACCAACCAAGCAGGCACTTCCATCCCTAAATCACTAGAGACACAGACAACGAAAAAAGTTGGGACTTTAAATGAGGTTACGCCTGGCTAGGGCTATGTACCTCCATCCCTGTTTCTTGAACAAATTGGGGGAAAGGGGAGTATGACTGAAACGTAATGAGGCTATCGGCAGGGTAATATAGCATAATATAAAATATGTGTGAATCCTTTCACAACATAGTAATAATGTAATACACAGAGCCAATGCCTAAGTAACCCTAAATATAGGGACAAGGATAAAAAAAAGGGGGCAGTTGGGACTTTAAATGAAGTGCATACCAATGGTTGGGATAGGTAATATGGCTAGAATGATTGTAAAAGTGGGTCCAACAACATAGTAAAAGAAAAACTTGATTTTAATGATGCAGGTCATCAACAATACAATATAAATATCCAATAGAGCATGGGTACATATCTATAGAAATGGATGGACATTGCAGTGTAAACAACATACAGTAAGTATATGTAAAACAGGTAATGACAATTGGTATAACACCTCCAAATTCATAATATAGACAGACATCAGAGTAGCCCTCAGCTCCCATGGGGGACATGCAGTGTCCACATAGTCTCAGTACCAATTTAGTATTATTACGTAAGTGATTGGGGCAAAAATGGGGGTCATTCTCTTTCCCCCGTTTTCCTCTCCTACCTTTTCTCCTCATTCTAATTGGCATTCATTAACATGATCCTTATTACTTATGCATGTATATTATTATTATTTCTTAGAATTTTACAAAATATCGACTCCTGATGAAGTGGCAATGTGCGTCCACGAAACGCGTCGAGTCCATGATGTTTTCTATATAATCAGATACTTTATTACCTGGAATTACTACATTCTATGTTATGTACAAATTCAATATATACAATTTTGGAATCTACTCTGATGTCTGTCTATATTATGAATTTGGAGGTGTTATACCAATTGTCATTACCTGTTTTACATATACTTACTGTATGTTGTTTACACTGCAATGTCCATCCATTTCTATAGATATGTACCCATGCTCTATTGGATATTTATATTGTATTGTTGATGACCTGCATCATTAAAATCAAGTTTTTCTTTTACTATGTTGTTGGACCCACTTTTACAATCATTCTAGCCATATTACCTATCCCAACCATTGGTATGCACTTCATTTAAAGTCCCAACTGCCCCCTTTTTTTTATCCTTGTCCCTATATTTAGGGTTACTTAGGCATTGGCTCTGTGTATTACATTATTACTATGTTGTGAAAGGATTCACACATATTTTATATTATGCTATATTACCCTGCCGATAGCCTCATTACGTTTCAGTCATACTCCCCTTTCCCCCAATTTGTTCAATTGTACACAATGGATGGCTTTAAAGGAATCCGTCCTTTGTTTACAACTGTGATGTGACCTGATGTGATTGGTTACAGTGGTCACATCGTACCAGCAGCAGGCCAATACAGTGATCGGTCATTGGCTGTGTCTGGTAGACGCAGCCGGTGACAGCATATGACGTCCACCCGGATAGACGAGAGGCATGCCCAGCCTTCCATTGACTATAGGCTGGAAGGTGGGAAATAGTTAAATCCCATTGGTTTTATGCAGTTCATAGAATCAAATTGTTGTATGAAAAAAGAATGGTCTTAATTCACAAATTTATTTATTATAATAGTGGTATTTTGTAACAAAGTGCTATCCTGTACACTAAAGAAATAAAGCATATCAGTCTGTGAACACCTAATGTGAGCCTGAACTCAAAAGCTGAAGATTTGCTATGTTATAGGGAAAAATCTAGAAATGTTAATTGTGTCAGAGGAGTACCCTGAGAAATTACCCTTTTGCCTTGAAAAGCAGCAGTGCACTTGTTTTGCCTACAAACTTGTAACTTGAGGCTCCATTCACACCTGAGCGTATCATTTTTTTTGGGCATTTTTCAGGTGTTTTTTCGGGCGTTGGTGTTGTTTGCAGGTGTTTGGAGGCAGGCATTGATATCTAACAAAAACGCTTGTAATCTGCCAAAATAGAAGCTCCTACTTTTTTTGAGCTTCAGGCATTTTGCTTCAGGCGACAAAAAGCTCATATGTGAACAGGGGCCATGAAATGAATGGGATTTTGCTTGTTGGGCGTTTTGAGACTTCAGAGATGAGCTTTTTTATGAGCTGAAAAACGCTCAGGTGTGAAGAGGGCCTAAGGCTCCATGCACACAGGGCGTCATAAAAACGAGCTCCAAAGCTGTTTCTTGACGCCGGAAAAAGCAGCTGTAAAAACGTGCTTTCAGTAGCTTTTTCCATTAGCGTTATTGCACGTTTGGCCACAGTAGCTTTTAGCAGCGTTTTTTCTTCCTCCATTCAAAATCAATGGTTCCCTATGGGAGCCTATTGATTTGAATGGAAGTCGCACCGCAAGTCGGATCAGGGTGATCCGACTTGCGGCGCGACTTGCGCTGTGAGAATCTTGAGGGGGAACTCCACGCCAAAATGGGGAACAAAAACGGCATGGGGTTCCCCCCAGGTTCCAAACCAGGCCCTTATCCGAGCACGCAGGCCAGGAAGGGGGAGGGGATGAGCGAGCGCCCCCACCCCCCCTGGACCATACCAGGCCACACGCACCTCAACATGGGGGGGTGTGGGTGCTTTGGGGCAGGGGGTGCTCTGCACCCCCCACCTCAAAGCACCTTGCCCCCATGTTGATGAGGACAAGGGCCTCATCCCCACAACCCTGGCCGGTGGTTGTGGGGGTCTGCGGGCAGGGGGCTCATCGGAATCTGGAAGCCCCCTTTAACAAGGGGGCCCCCCAGATCCCAGACCCCCTCCCTATGTGAATGGGTATGGGGTACACTGTACCCCTACCCATTCACCCCATAAAAGGCAGTGTGTGTAAATAACGACAGGAGACGTTTTGGAAAGTTTATTAAAAATCTTCATCTGGTCTTCTCCCTCTCCGGTCTTATGCTCTTTTGCTGTCCACTCTTCTTGTCTTCTCCTCTCCGGTCTTCTGTTCTTCTGCTCTTTTGCTGTCGGCTCTTCTTCTTCCTCCGGTCCTCCTCCTCCGACGACGTCTCCAGTGATTATGCCGGTCTCCGGTCTCTGCAGCTTATTATATAGCCATTAGGGGCGTGGCCGCCAGATGACATCATCGGGAGACCCCGCCCCCTTATGTCACAGATGACGTCAAGGTGCAATGCGCAGGCTCCTACAGACTCTTCCTCTAGCTCCTTGTCCGCATCGAGGTATGGGCTTTTAGTTACTGAGCTGCAGGGAGCTTTGATGCATTGTAAGTGTGGTAATCACCATGCTAGATTTTAATTGAGAACTACAAGTTTGTATGCCACGTTGGCACATGGGACTTGTAGTTCAGTAAATGAATGACGTGGCTGTGTGAGCAGTGCTTTACAGTGCCCACTCAAAAATCCAAAGTGACAGCTGCTGCGGAGCAGACAAAACCACCTGCAAGTTAAACCCTAAATATGAGTATAACATGGTGTCAAAAGTGGACATAAATATGTTTAATGTGAGATCTTTTAAGTCATTGCTGCCTCTGACTGCTTGTCTCAAAGGATTTGGAATAAGATGTCACTGCTGTGTTGCTCACTGTTTTCATTGCTGAGCGGGAAGTTGCATTGCAAAGAATCTCTGATTCTGCTTCATTCATTCTGTGGATCTGTGCTTCTTCCTCCTCTAACGCTGCTCCTTGAAAATTAACCCACCATTCATCGGGGAGGGGGGGGGGGGGCGGTGTCTGCTCTGAAATGAAGAAGTAAAGCCCTGCTCTCTGCTACAAAGATAGTGACTTCTATACAGGGACACAGTGCAGAACAAGGCATGGTATTTCAGAATGGGGGAAAAGATCAGCTGCAGGGAGAGCACAGGAAATACCAGAGACTAGTCACTTGTCCTTTGATGCCTTTTGTTGTAGAAGCTTCAGTTCGGGTCTTCTTTAGGCATAATAAATGACCACTGAGTTATGATTGATTGGTTTGAGTTACTGTATATTTTTTTGCTATTTTTCATCATGTTATTGCACTTGATGACTTTTAATTGTGGTCATTTTTAACATTTGCCTGTGTTTTCTGATTTTGGCATACACTTTCAAAAGATTGGGGTCTAGGGGAAGATTTTAGGGGCCGAGATTATCATAGGGAGGGTTTGTAAACTACATAGAGACTTTGCTTGTTCGTTTCTGCAGGAAACACAAGATATGTCTTCAGAACTTCCGCAGTACCCATTTTTGATCCGTGCAAACTGGCAGCTGGCATTTGTCTTGTCTTGGATTACAGCATGTGCTCATCTTTATAGGATCAGGAGTGGATAAGCGTACATGAATATGTGCCAAGGTTTTGATTTCTTCAAAGAGGCTGAATTCTTAAAAGGCTAAATATACATAGGACCAAAAAGTAGGGATTTTGTTAAGTGGGATGAAGGCACCTGCTTTAGAGGCACTGAAATGATGGGCAATATGTTATTCATCCAGTATTAGAAATAAATGGTTTCGTTTGGAATACTGTTTTTAAATAAGAAGATTTATTAAGTTTCCATCATAGTAAAACAGAGTCACAGCATGAATACATAATTCCTAACGAGACATCACAATGCGCTTATCCTTTCAACAGAAGTCATGACCATTTTTGTGATTTTGATCTTTCAGCATCCTAGTAGTCTGGTATGAAAAAAAAAAGTTGTGTATGGTTTAAAAACCCATGTGAACTTTGCAATGTGGATCTGGAATACGAATTCCTAGAAGTGGTACTTAAGTCAGTACTTGAGTGGCCCAGTTAATCTATTTGATTGCCTAACACTGTGAGTAGAGAAGGGTTTTTTGAAGATTTGAGTTCACACCAAGTAGAGCGAGAAAAAGCAGCAAAGAAGAGAAACGAGAAGAAAATAAAAAGGATGAGTGAGAGTGAGTCACCTGGCTAGATAATCAGTAAGGCCATCTATAAGCAATATTTGAGAATTTCCAACGGCGATAACAAGAATAGTTGCACGTTTTCGAGTTTGAAGCCTGTTGGGGGATGAGGTCAGTCAAGGGTCATTACCTTGTACCTGATAAGAACATGTACTCGAAGGATAGATAGAGGTGGGATTAGTTGGGTAAGAGAGGTAAGGAAGCTGCTTATCCACTAGAGCAGCTAATAACAGATCCCAGTGTATTGGTTCCTATGGGATCTCTCATTGAGGGTTAGGAGTTTTAGCTGACTAGGACACAATACAAAGTGGGACCAGAATATGACCCTTCACCATGAGGGTGAAACAAGCTTTCAGTGTGTGGAGTGACAAAAACAAGAAATCTTGCACACAATCTAGCTTCATTTTTAACGTGTAAGACCTATAGCAGATCGGTGTGTCCACCTGACTGGGATACCCAGAAGAGGAGGAAACCAATCCCTTCCAGGGGAACCCACGGTTGATAGCCATAAAGCTAATGATCAAATAGCAAACAACATTTCCTATATTTACAAAGAAGAAACAACAACAGCAGACATGTTAATGTGCGGGAAACCAAGTCTAAACAGGCGTTAAAGTAGAAGTAAACCCTCCCATCGTTTTCAGCCAAGGAAGCTGCCATCTTGGACTCTGTTTATTCTTCAACTGCCAAGATGCTGCACATGTGATCAGTTACAGTGAGGGGAAAAAAGTATTTCATCACCTGCTGATTTTGTGTGTTTGCCCACTGACAAAGAGATGAAAGAGATGTCTATAATTTTAAATTCGGTTTATTTTAATGGTGAGAGACAGAATAACAACATAAAAATCCAGAAAAACGCATTTTTAAAAAAAAGTTATAAATTGATTTGCATTGTAATTCTCAAAACATGACTTAGTGCTTGGTGGCAAAACTCTTGTTGGCAATCACAGAGATCAGACGTTTCTTGTAGTTGGGATGCAGCCTAGGGATGACGTCACTAGCACGAGCCGATGGCGCCGGCGGTGAATGGAAGGGGAGCCACGGTCAGCCACTGGAGGCACTGTGTGCCTGAGCTAGACAGGGAGGCCGGCAGCATATGTTAGTGAAGGCCGGGAGTGGGAGCCTTGGGATGACGTCGCTGACTGGAAGCTGTCTTGGCGTGACGGAACGTGATAGCGGACAGGCAAGACCTGTTGCGGGGGGTCACCATGACAACACGTTTCGTTACATGGAGCCTTATCAAGCTGATTTTTCCCTTCCCTTCCTTCATGCTAATAAACTGAAATTCTTGGAAGTTTTGCAACAGCACATATACCCATTGACTACAGTCCTAAGTGCTTTTTTGAGAGTTTCTTTATGTGACTCTTCCCAGCATCCTCGTTCCCAAGGATGACTCTCTCTTGCAGCTATGGGCATATTGTTATATAAGAACTGTCACTAAACCCCTTGGCGCCCAGTCTTTTTGGTTCTTGTTTCTGTTTGTTCATGGAAGGCCCTGCAGGCTCAAGTGCAGGTTGTCCATGTCCTGCTTATGGCAATCTTAAACATGGCTTCCAGGTCCTTCTTTGTAGGTGATAAAGAGAAGTATTTTCCTACAGATCCCGTGAAGTCACCATTCTGGGTTGCTGCCTGATTCAGAGCTGGTGTGACTGAGAGTCTTACCGGAACTGCTGGTCCAACAGGTAGAACGGGCCAGAGGAGTAAGCTTCGAAGTTTGCTCTGTCAGGCACAATGTTGCAAGCACGGCTCGAGGCCTTATGTATTCCACGCTTGTGGATAAAACCCCTGATTTTGGACTTTGAGTCTGGTATAGCAGTCAGCCTTGAGTTCTGGGTCTTTCGCTTAGACTACTTACTCTTGTGAGCTGAAAATGAGAGAAATTGCTGTTACCCACTGTAAAGCTGGTACCCAATGTTCGCTCAGCGAGGTAGCGTCTTCACGTAGCCTTTGAAAAACCATGCCCCTTCTGGTATACTATTTAAAGCAGAATTTCACTCTGTTAACACTAACTATTTTTAATCTTCATGCTGCTAGAATTAGTAAATAGATAGATATGAAAGTATATCATATTTCCTTTTTTTTTTTTTTTTTTTTTTTTTACTACATTCCTCCAGTTACTTCCTGGTTTCTAGGCCTAGGCAAATGAAATCACACATCCCAGAAGTCTTCAGGAGGGGAGGAGGGGTTTTCTCAGCTAAGCACACCCTCCTGCCTGTATGACTGAACGAAGGGCAGATGAATTCTAGGAAGTAAATGCTATATGGATCATGTGCCCTTGCTCAAGATGGCCATGAGCAACTTCTATATTGTCCTACTCTTTAAGGTAGCAAGAGGTGTTGTAGGCATTTAATGTGCTTGCGCTGATTATTTGTTTTGTGTGGGGCAGCAAGGCATCTGCCTTCCTTTGCACATATGCATATATATATATATATAAATAAACACCATCCCCCCCCCCCCACTTCTTATTTTGTAGTGTTACCTGACAGATGTTCTAACTTCTCTCACTCAAAACTGGAAAAAAAGTTTTCTTTGGGTTTGGTCTTTATTGGCTGTTAACCTATGCTTTCAAGTGTATCCTGAAGCCACTGCAATGATTAACAGGAGTATTGTTTGCTGGCTTATTTGGACATTGGCTTGATAATATATGAGGAAAAGGAAATCCTCAGTGGAATTTTTCAAAACGGAAACTGATAAAAATTTTACTGCTAATATGATATTACTGACTACATGTTTTCTCTGTGTATGAGACACGTGTGCGATTAATCCTGTAATGACAGTTAAACAGCATAGTGCAAATAAGGATATTTTTCTCCCGGAAAGTATGGGAAAAAAAAAAGTGAAAGTCTTCACTTCTTGATTTCCACACAAATACACAAGTCTGTCTTGGAATAAAGCAAAATGGGGGAAAAAAAAAAAGTTATGTGAGGTTAAATTATGTACAGTACTGTATGTTAGGGAGTACATGTGTACATGTGTTTTGCCAATCGTTATTAATCTGTTCACAATTCTAGTATGAAAATCATTGGTGGAGTGTGAAACAACTTTGAAATACATTTCATGTTTGTTCTAACGAGATGATGATGATGTTATTTCAGATCCTGTTTGACCAAGCCCAAAGATCAATCAAGTCACAGCTCCAGTCCTTTGTGAAAGAGTAAGTTGACATTGGTTAGCTCTTTTGTGATACCTTTTAAAGGTTTCTTTTATCCAGTTAGCTTTATTAGGTGCGTATACACACTGCACAGTAACGAACACTTGGCTTGATCATTTCTGACATCATCTTACTACTTTTCTTACAGCATCCACTACTGTATTCCTAGAACATATAGCGCCCCAGTTATAAAGTGGTGGTATGGCCAAAAAATATACAGCCACATTTTAAAAGCACAGTTATGTGCTTCACAAAATTTGCATTATGCCCCACTTGTTTGAGACTCTAACTCGTAGGCAGTGCCATTCATGAATGTAAAAAAAAGAAAACTGAGGAGGAGAGAGCAGTTACAGGACCTAATTTACCTCTAATCAGAAACCTCCCTGCACAGGTATGCAGCGATCATTGTGACACCCTCAGGGACGGTTTTAGACAAAGTGTGGCCCTGGGCAAACCTAAAAGTGGGGCCCCAAATTTTTTTATATTCTACCAAAAATATAGGCGCATTTAATCAATTTAACCAAATAAAACATACAACTACATGAAAATATGCTTTAATTAAATAACATTAAATAGAATAAATAAAATATAACAAAATCAATGCAACTATGAATTTTTCATCGAGAAAAAATCCAGTGTAGACAGTGTAGACAAGGCTTTAAGGCCACAGGCAGCACAGCGCTGCGCAGCACATTGTATCCGCCCGCCGGCACATAGCGCAGCGGAGGCAGCGTGACACTGACAGGGGGCGGCTGGGGGCCCTTTGGAAGATGAAGCCGGCTCCTGACAGTGATGGGGTCCCTTTGTAAAATGGAGCCCGCTGCTGACAGTGACATGGGGCCAGGGCCGGACTGGGTATGAAAACCAGCCCTGGAAAAAATTACATACCAGCCCCATAGCATTGCGTCATCATACCAGCACAACGTTGATTTCTTGTTCATAAAAGGTAAAATCATGCAGTGCGTGCCCCTTTCAATGCAGACTGACCACAGCGTGCCCCCTTTCAATGCAGAGTGACCACAGCGTGCCCCATTTCAATGCAGAATGACCACAGCGTGCCCCATTTCAATGCAGACTGACCACAGCGTGCCCCCTTTCAATGCAGACTGACCACAGCGTGCCCCATTTCAATGCAGACTGACCACAGCGTGCCCCCTTTCAATGCAGAGTGACCACAGCGTGCCCCATTTCAATGCAGAGTGACCACAGCGTGCCCCATTTCAATGCAGAGTGACCACAGCGTGCCCCCTTTCAATGCAGAGTGACCACAGCGTGCCCCATTTCAATGCAGACTGACCACAGCGTGCCCCCTTTCAATGCAGACTGACCACAGCGTGCCCCCTTTCAATGCAGACTGACCACAGCGTGCCCCCTTTCAATGCAAAGTGACCACAGCGTGCCCCCTTTCAATGTAGACTGACCACAGCGTGCCCCCTTTCAATGCAGAGTGACCACAGCGTGCCCCCTTTCAATGCAGACTGACCACAGCGTGCCCCCTTTCAATGCAGACTGACCACAGCGTGCCCCCTTTCAATGCAGAGTGACCACAGCGTGCCCCCTTTCAATGCAGACTGACCACAGCGTGCCCCCTTTCAATGCAGACTGACCACAGCGTGCCCCATTTCAATGCAGAGTGACCACAGCGTGCCCCATTTCAATGCAGACTGACCACAGCGTGCCCCATTTCAATGCAGACTGACCACAGCGTGCCCCCTTTCAATTCAGAGAGACCACAGCGTGCCTCCTTTCAATGCAGAGTGACCACAGCGTGCCCCATTTCAATGCAGAGTGACCACAGCGTGCCCCCTTTTAATGCAGAGAGACCACAGCATGCCCCCTTTTACTGCAGAGAGACCACAGCATGCCCCCTTTCAATGCAGAGAGATCACAGCGTGCCCCTTTTTAATGCAGACTGACCACAGCGTGCCCCCTTTTAATGCAGAAAGCCAGTGCACTTATCTGCAGCGGTTCTCCTCGAGTCCTTCCGCCTCCTCCTCGACCAATGGCATGAGTTCGCCTTTCGGCCAATCAGGGAGCGGGTCTCGGACCCGCTTCCTGATTGGCCAGGAGGAGGATCCGTGTGACAATAGCGCCCCGTGGGCCGCAGGGAGAGAGGTCAGGAGTAGAGGAAAGGAGATGAGAACAGGGGGGTCAGGAGGAGAGGAGAGAACAGAGGAGCAGAGAGGAGAACAGGGGGTCAGGAGGAGAGGAGAACAGGGGGTCAGGAGGAGAGGAGAACGGAGAGGACAGAACAGAGGAGAGGAGAACAGGGGGTCAGGAGGAGAGGAGAACAGGGGGTCAGGAGGAGAGGAGAACGGAGAGGAGAGAACAGAGGAGAGGAGAACAGGAGGTTAGGAGGAGAGAACAGAGGAGAGGAGAACAGGGGGTTAGGAGGAGAGGAGAGAGAACAGAGGAGAGGTGAGGTCAGACATGGGGTGGTACACCAATGAAGCACAGACCCTCCCAGTTTGACCCATAAAAGCAAAAAGGGGCTTGATAAAAAAAAGTAGTAAAAGAAATAAGTGTAAAAAAGGATAACCGCGCTATGTGAAAGAAAATGAAGCAGCAGCTTCAAGTGTGACAACACCAAACAATAAATAAAATAAAACCAAGCTACGCTAAACGATATAAAAGTGCTATGACCCCACGTGTGTATGTGATGAAAAAAATATTTTTTTCATCACATACACACGTGTGGTCATAGCACTGTTATATCGTTTAGCGCAGCTTGGTTTATTTAAAGTAAAAGAAATAAGTAGAAGGGTGGGACCTGTCTTGGGGGGATCTGATTGTTCAGTAGAGAAGGAGGCTTCGTTCCTGAACTCCGTTATGTAAGCGCCTGACAGGAGAAGGGAGAGAGTGTGGTGAGGTCATATACAGACAGAGCCACCCCCCCTATATACAGACAGAGCCACCCCCCCTATATACAGACAGAGCCACCCCCCCTATATACAGACAGAGCCACCCCCCCTATATACAGACAGAGCCACCCCCCCATATACAGACAGAGCCACCCCCCCATATACAGACAGAGCCACCCCCCCTATATACAGACAGAGCCACCCCCCATATACAGACAGAGCCACCCCCCCTATATACAGACAGAGCCACCCCCCCATATACAGACAGAGCCACCCCCCTATATACAGACAGAGCCACTCCCCCATATACAGACAGAGACCCCCCCCATATACAGACAGAGACCCCCCCCCCATATACAGACAGAGCCACCCCCCTGTATACAGACAGAGCCACCCCCCCATATACAGACAGAGCCACCCCCCCATATACAGACAGAGCCACCCCCCCATATACAGACAGAGCCACCCCCCCATATAGAGACAGAGCCACCCCCCCCTATATACAGACAGAGCCACCCCCCCCTATATACAGACAGAGCCACCCCCCCATATACAGACAGAGCCACCCCCCCTATATACAGACAGAGCCACTCCCCCTATATACAGACAGAGCCACCCCCCCTATATACAGACAGAGACCCCCCCTATATACAGACAGAGCCACCCCCCCTATATACAGACAGAGCCACCCCCCTATATACAGACAGAGCCACCCCCCCTATATACAGACAGAGCCACCCCCCCTATATACAGACAGAGCCACCCCCCCATATACAGACAGAGCCACCCCCCCCCATATACAGACAGAGCCACCCCCCCATATACAGACAGAGACCCCCCCCATATACAGACAGAGACCCCCCCCCCCCCATATACAGACAGAGCCACCCCCCCTATATACAGACAGAGCCACCTCCCTATATACAGACAGAGCCACCCCCCCATATACAGACAGAGCCACCCCCCTATATACAGACAGAGCCACCCCCCTATATACAGACAGAGCCACCCCCCCCCCTATATACAGACAGAGCCACCCCCCCCTATATACAGACAGAGCCACCCCCCCATATACAGACAGAGCCACCCCCCCATATACAGACAGAGCCACCCCCCCTATATACAGACAGAGCCACCCCCCATATACAGACAGAGCCACCCCCCCTATATACAGACAGAGCCACTCCCCCTATATACAGACAGAGCCACCCCCCCTATATACAGACAGAGCCACCCCCCCTATATACAGACAGAGACCCCCCCTATATACAGACAGAGCCACCCCCCTATATACAGACAGAGCCACCCCCCCTATATACAGACAGAGCCACCCCCCCTATATACAGACAGAGCCACCCCCCCATATACAGACAGAGCCACCCCCCCTATATACAGACAGAGCCACCCCCCTATATACAGACAGAGCCACCCCCCCTATATACAGACAGAGCCACCCCCCCTATATACAGACAGAGCCACCCCCCCTATATACAGACAGAGCCACCCCCCCCATATACAGACAGAGCCACCCCCCCCATATACAGACAGAGCCACCCCCCCATATACAGACAGAGACCCCCCCCCATATACAGACAGAGACCCCCCCCCATATACAGACAGAGCCACCCCCCCTATATACAGACAGAGCCACCTCCCTATATACAGACAGAGCCACCTCCCTATATACAGACAGAGCCACCCCCCCATATACAGACAGAGCCACCCCCCTATATACAGACAGAGCCACCCCCCCCCTATATACAGACAGAGCCACCCCCCCCTATATACAGACAGAGCCACCCCCCCATATACAGACAGAGCCACCCCCCCTATATACAGACAGAGCCACCCCCCCTATATACAGACAGAGCCACCCCCCCCATATACAGACAGAGCCACCCCCCCTATATACAGACAGAGCCACTCCCCCTATATACAGACAGAGCCACCCCCCCTATATACAGACAGAGACCCCCCCTATATACAGACAGAGCCACCCCCCCTATATACAGACAGAGCCACCCCCCTATATACAGACAGAGCCACCCCCCTATATACAGACAGAGCCACCCCCCCTATATACAGACAGAGCCACCCCCCCTATATACAGACAGAGCCACCCCCCCATATACAGACAGAGCCACCCCCCCCATATACAGACAGAGCCACCCCCCCATATACAGACAGAGACCCCCCCATATACAGACAGAGACCCCCCCCCCATATACAGACAGAGCCACCCCCCCTATATACAGACAGAGCCACCCCCCTATATACAGACAGAGCCACCCCCCTATATACAGACAGAGCCACCCCCCCCTATATACAGACAGAGCCACCCCCCCCCTATATACAGACAGAGCCACCCCCCCCCCTATATACAGACAGAGCCACCCCCCCCTATATACAGACAGAGCCACCCCCCTATATACAGACAGAGCCACCCCCCCCCCTATATACAGACAGAGCCACTCCCCCTATATACAGACAGAGCCACCCCCCCTATATACAGACAGAGACCCCCCCTATATACAGACAGAGCCACCCCTTGAGACAGTCCTAATCAGAGATTCCAAACCTTTAAGCAGATAAAAGCCCAAGAACACACCTGTCTTGCAAGAGCAGCTACATGGGATGTGACCACTTCCTGTCCACTTCCTGTACTTCTCTGTACGATGTGACCAAAGAGTCACATGGTCTGCTGACATCACCAGGGTCCTTCTACTGGGCAGTAACTAGCTGCTACCTCGGTCTATAAGGTAAATGGAAAAGGGGGCGGAGCCCCGCATATCGGCCCCGCCCACCCCGACATCAGTTCTCCATTTTGACAGCTCCACTCTCTTACTTTGCAGTCGCGGCTGAGCCGCCCCAACTAATCACTGTCGCTCTCCACCCGCCTCCCTCTTCAGCTCTCCTACAGTGATCCCCTGTGATTCCTCCACTGCCATGCACCGGCCCAGGATCGGGGTGGCAACAGGGCAACCCTCTGGCTCCGCTACTGCTCCATCTGAAAGCGGCCCCAGGCATCCCGATTGGCCAGTCCAGCCCTGCACGGGGCCCCTGGACATTCGGGGCCCTGGGCAGTTGCCCAGGTTGCCCCCCCCTAACGCCGGCCCTGGACACCCTAAGCTCCACACTGCCGCTTGGATATGTATAAATGGCTCTGAAAACACAGCACAATGTGCTGTAAATAAGGCTGTGTCTGGTGGATAGTGATATCAGCTCTGCACTATATGGACCCCATAGTGTTATGAAAGTCTAGTGCAGTGCTGTTTGAATTTAGTTAAATGATCTGCAAAAACATAATGCATGGGAGAAAGTCACTCATCGTATGCATTGTCCAATTGCACATGAGGTACTTTGCTTCCTATGTTGCCAATTCCAGAAATGGAGAGCTGTAGTTTGACAGCTTGTTATATGGTCTGTTTAGAATTTTTACAGCTATCATGTAAAAAAAAAAAAAAGTTCTTAACTTCTATTTTGGTGACAGCTCTGAGGCTCCAATGACATCAGCGTGTCTCTTGCAATTTCCAGTATGACTTTGATCTGACTTTACATTCAATGGGTCTAAGTCGCATCAAAGTAGTGCAGGCACCTCTTCAAAGTCACGGTGACTTTAAGTCGCACTGATTTGAACGGATGCAATTGGAAAAAAAAAAAAGGGTGAGACTTTGATGTCCAAATCGCACAAGTGTGAATGGAACCTGAGTTCTGCGTTTTTTCTAACAAATCAGTTTTTTCTGTTCCAGAGACCTTCGAAAATTCAAAGATGCTAAAAAACAATTTGATAAAGTCAGTGAAGAAAAAGAAAATGCCCTGGCAAAAAATGCTCAGGTTCCACGGACCAAACAACATGAGGTAGAAGAAGCTACTAACATTCTTACTGCAACAAGGAAATGCTTCAGACACATTGCATTAGACTACGTTTTACAGGTAACTTGATACTTCCTGATCTCATCCTTACTTTACTTCTGTTTCACAATATTGGGCATTTCACAACATTTCTCAAGTAGTTTATACTGTACAGACATTCCCCCATATAACAGTTTTAAGAAGGGTTTTAGGATTTCCTAATCCAAATGAATGAATACTAACCCATTCACACTAAACCTTTGTACCATTAACTTTGATGATTAAAGTAGTTCTATAGCCTAATCTTTTTGCGCAACAACACATTTTTATATGTTCGGTTTACAAACTATAATAAACAGTTCCTTTCCACCAAGCTCTGAAACACTCCCTTTATTTTGCTCTTAAAGCGGTAGTATACTCTAATGAAAAGAAAAGAAAAAAACCCCTGCAAGACAAAGGCATAATGAGCTAGTATGCATCACATACTAGCTCATTATGAAAAACGTACCTTAGAACGAAGCCCCGACATGGACCCCCGGACACCGCTGTGGGAGCTGACATTATACCCTCGGTGTCTCTTCCGGGTTCAGCGGCTCTGGCGCTGTGAGTGGCCGGAGCTGCGATGACGTCACTCCCGCGCATGCGCGCGGGAGTAATTTTTTGGCGAGGAACTCTGAAGTTCCGCTGGACCTTCAGAGCGCATGCGCCGCAATCGTCAGCGGCTGCATGCAGTGGTAATATCTCCTAAACCGTGCAGGTTTAGGAGATATTAATTGTACCTACAGGTAAGCCTTATTATAGGCTTACCTGTAGTTAAAAGTAAAAAAAAAGCGGTATACTACCGCTTTAAGCCACATCCTCCAGGCTCCTGAGTGCGACTTTCTAGAACTTCCGGGTGGGAAAGCACACACTCATATTTTTACCCATCATCCTTATTGCATGTGTGCCCCTATATTAATTAAACTTGTCTGATATGTGTCCACGTGAAGAAGCAGCCCAGTCTAAACACAGAAGGCCCTTCCCCTGCTCCTCCTGCAAGGGAGGTGATTGACAGGAGCTTCCAAAGCAGTGCTGCTTGTCTTCTATGTTTTATGTGAAAATAGTTCAGTACAGAATGATTATTTGGCAGTTGTTTCTATTGACCATCTTATATATTGGGCAACTTGAGATGATGTCCCTAAGGTATAAATTTGTAAGAATTGAGGCCCATGTCCAGGAGTGTTCTGCATTTGCGTCAAAATCAGGTCAGCAAAATCCTACCAACCATAATTAAACAATACACATGGAAGCTTAGAGGCTGCATGTGACCTGTTTTGCATTGCATTGTGTTTCTTTGAGCACAGCATGTTCTAAAAAAGTGATTGTAATGGTTCACATTTTCTTTTAATAACAAACCTGTTATACTTACCGGTTCTCTGCAATGGTTTTGCACTGAGTGGCCCTGAACCTCCTTGTATAGGGTCTCTCGCAAGTGCTGTCCACTCCTATACTCTATCTGTCCCCATAGCAAAGGACTTGCTATGTGGGCTGACTTTAAGGCTTGATCCTGAGCCAATCTTTCTGCATTCATAGACACATAGCACAGCTCGGCCCTGCTCCCCCCTCACAGGATTTTTTTTTTTTCAACGTTTTATTAAGTACTTCAGCATGCCGTCATGAAATTCATATAAGAGTAGCAAATATCAATATTCAGTATGTAGCAGAGAGAGAGGTGTAGGGGAGGGGCAAACAAGGATGCTGTTCAGGGGCACGACATCTTCCTTATCAACTAATGACATCATTGGTTGTTAGGATGCCTACCCTGTGCTTTGTGTAACCAATAGGCAGGCTTGATCTACCCACTGACTTATACACAGTTTTTGGGCAATTTCTGTGTATTTTGCCAAGGCACCCCTGAAAGCACCCGGAGTGAAAAAGGCTGCTCTAGATGAAAGTGCTAAAGAATCCGCAACAAAAACCTAGTATAGTAGAGACGATCACTAAGGTTGCACACAAATAATACATTCACACACATCACAAGCACAATAGCCAATAGCTATATATATATATATATATATATATATATAGACAGACATACATACATACATACATACATACATACAGTCAGGTCCATAAATATTGGGACATTGACACAATTCTAATCTTTTTGGCTCTATACACCACCACAATGGATGAAATGAAACAAACAAGAAGTGCTTTAATTTGAGGGTATTTACATCCAAATCAGGTGAAAGGTGTAGGAATTACATTAGTTTGTATATGTGTCTCCCACTTGTTAAGGGACTAAAAGTAATGGGACAATTGGCTGTTCCATGGCCAGGTGTGTGTTATTCCCTCATTATCCCATTTACAAGGAGCAGATAAAAGGTCCAGAGTTAATTTCAAGTGTGCTATTTGCATTTGGAATCTATTGCTGTCAACTCTCAATATGAGCTCAAAAGAGCTGTCACTACCAGTGAAGCAAGCCATCATTAGGCTAAAAAAACAAAACAAACCCATCAGAGAGATAGCAAAAACACTAGGTGTGGCCAAATCAACTGTTTGGAACATTCCTTAAAAAGAAAGAACGCACCGGGGAGCTCAGCAACACCAAAAGAGCTGGAAGACCATGGAAAACAACTGGTGGATGACCGAAGAATTCTTTCCCTGGTGAAGAAAATACCCTTCACAACAGTTGGCCAGATCAAGAACACTCTCCAGGAGGTAGGTGTATGTGTGTCAAAGTCAACAATCAAGAGAAGATTTCACCAGAGTGAATACAGAGGGTTCACCACAAGATGTAATCCATTGGTGAGCCTTAAAAACAGGAAGGCCAGATTAGAGTTTGCCAAACTTCACAGTTCTGGAACAACATCCTATGGACAGATGAGACCAAGATCAACTTGTACCAGAGTGATGGAGAGAGAAAAAGTGAAGAGTATGGAGAAGGAAAGGAACTGCTCATGATCCAAAGCATACCACCTCATCAGTGAAGCATGGTGGTGGTAGTGTCCTGGTGTGGGCATGTATGGCTGACAATGGAACTAGTTCTCTTGTATTTATTGATGATGTGACTGCTGACAAAAGCAGCAGGATGAATTAAGAAATGTTTCAGGCAATATCTGCTCATATTCAGCCAAATGCTTCAGAACTCATTGGACAGCGCTTCACAGTGCAAATGGACAATGACCTGAAGCATACTGCGAAAGCAACCAAAGAGTTTTTTAAGGGAAAGAAGTGGAATGTTATGCAATGGCCAAGTCAATCACCTGACCTGAATCTGATTGAGCATGCATTTCACTTGCTGAAGACAAAACTGAAGGGAAAATGCCCCAAGAACAAGCAGGAACTGAAGACAGTTGCAGTAGAGGCTTGGCAGAGCATCACCAGGGATGAAACCCAGCTTCTGGTGATTTCTATGTGTTCCAGACTTCAGGCTGTAATTGACTGCAAAGGATTTGCAACCAAGTATTAAAAAGTGAAAGTTTAATTTATGATTGTTAATCTGTCCCATTACCTTTTGGTCCCTTAAAAAGTGGGAGGCACATATACAAACTGTTGTAATTCCTACACCGTTCACCTGATTTGGATGTAAATACCCTTAAATTAAAGCTGAAAGTCTACAGTTAAAGCACATCTTAATTGTTTCATTTCAAATCCATTGTGGTGGTGTATAGAAGATAAAGACAAAAAGATTAGAATTGTGTCGATGGCCCAATATTTATGGACCTGACATATATATATTTATTATAACAAATCTATATTATAGTTCATAATAAATGCCCCATTTTGGGTGGACTTGTATGCAAGAGCTAGTGTTAAGCTAAGTATTGTAAGGAGAAAAGTTGACCCTCACAAGAAGGATTTGACTGAGAGCAGCAGGCTCCCTCTGCTGCAGAGTCTCCGAGAAGGGTTGGGCTGTGCTGGATCAAGATTGGGCTCAGGTAAGTCTTTATGGAGAAGAGGGGGCTGGGAAACAACTTTTTAAAATATTTTCTTTCACCTTAATGCAAGGAATGGATTAGGGTAAAAAAACCCCACCACATTGCCTTTATAATCGCTTTTGTTGGTGTGTTTGAACTGCAGATAAATCGAGTCAAGACTTTTTTTTTTTTTGTTATATTAAAATGTTAAATTTTCCATCAAATGCAGCTAAATATGCTTGAATTAAAAACACCAAGATTAAAATATGACATGCTTATAAGGAAGAAGCAACAAGGAGGGATTTCTAAATTTAGCACTTTACCATAGAGGAGTACTTATGGCCTGACTCATAGATAGTATATTTTGCTTCAAGAAAAAGCAAGGGGGGAGTGGTCCGGTGTGATGTGAGCAGCGCGCATGGCTCACCTGTGCTCTGACATCCTGACGAGCTGACCAGCGTGTGCGGAGAGTGAGGTGTGGGAGGTGGAAGAGTGAGCGGGGGAGTAGTGACGCTGGTGTTAGTGCTGGCAGAGAAATGATCTGGCTCAGCTGTGTTGGTGGCGGTGGTGGCTGGGACGGTCCTTGGAGACTGTGGTGAGTGACGTGTTGCCAGGACCTTATCAGCCCTTATTGACCTCTGTCCCTGTTAGCCTCTGCTGGTGTGCTCTGGTTACCCTTGGCTCCCCTTGGCCTTTCTCTGCTCTCTGGCCCTCTCAATTAATCCCCTGCTGATATGGAATGAGTTCTTGGTGAATCGCTAGAAAGTTAGGTTTGAGGACTTTGTTTAAAACGGCTATTAACCCTTTATCAAACCGACTCCGGCTTGCAGAAAGCCTTCATGGCTAACGGACTACTGGATTATCTGCACTCCGATATTGGTATCCGAAATTATACAGATAAGTGAGTCTGACATCTCCTCTTTCATCTCCTTTTTCCATTGCTTAAGTCTTTGTTTAAAACAGTTTGAGTGAGGGTCATATGCCTAGCACTAAGACTGCTTTTTAGTATAGTATTTGAAATATAAGGCTAGAGGCAATGACAAGGAGAACGGGAGATACATCAGGGCTGCAGGAGGCTTCTAGCTCACAACCCCAACGGACAGTAAAGGAAAAAAATAAGGAAGCAGCAGCTAAACTAGAACTGTTTGCACACAATCAATCTCAATCCCAAAATATTGCGAAAGGGTCGCAACCTAGGATATCTCTGTCACCTTCTGCAATTCCTAAGGGGTTAAGCCCAAGTGACAGGCCCTCTAAATCGGTTTCAGAATCCTTTTACCCCGGCCGCAGGGAGATCATCTGACCTCTTTGGTTTAGATGCCTCAGTGGTGGAGGAACCGTCTTTAAGATCGGTATTAACAGCAGTAGAGGGATGCAAATCTGCCCTATCTGAAATGATGGACCAGCTAAAAGATATAAAAGAGGAAATGTCATTTTTCAGACATGACATACCCAAGGCATGGGAACGCACCATGGAGCTGGAAAGCAGAGTCATTGGAGTGGAGGATGAAATAAAACCCATGAAACAAGAAATTGAGTTATTAAAGGGAACAGTTGAGGAGCAAAATGATAAACTAGAAGATCTGGAGAATAGACTAAAGAGGAACAACGTTTGCATAATCGGACTGCCGGAAAAGCGTGAAGGGAATAACATGAGAAACTTTCTGGAAAAATGGCTGCTGGAGGTGTTTGGGAAAGAAAAACTATCCTCCTTTTTTGCTATAGAAAGGGCTCATAGAGTCCCGATGAGAACCCCTACTTTGGAAGGGATCCCAAAACCAGTGATTATTAAACTGCTTCTTTTTAAGGATAGAGAAATAATATTAAAAAAAGCAAGAGAAATTAAAGAAATTAGGTTTAATGGGGAAAAAAAATCTTGTTCTTCCCAGATTTCTCTGCAGAGGTACAGAGAAGAAGGGTGAGATTTATAGATATCAAGAGGCAGCTGTGGGAGATAAATCTACAATTTTCCATGTTATACGCGGCATGACTGAGAGTCGCTGCACAAGGAGTGGTTCCGTTTTTTGACACACCTGCTGCGGCCACAGCTTGGTTAGAAAGGAGTGAGCGGTCCATATCCTGAGGCAAGAAGAACAAATCTTAAGATGGGGACACAACGGTTTTTCCTTTTTTTTTTTTTTTTTTTTTTTTTTTTAATGCGTTGGAAAGTGAATTAGGGAATACAATCTGACAGGAAGACACCAGAAAAGCATTTGAGGACACATAAAATGTCCTTCGTAAAGTACAAGAAAATAACTTTAAACTAATATCAAGATGACATCAATATCCGGTTAGGCTGCAAAGAATATTTCCTCAAATGTCAAATATCTGTTGGAGATGCCAAACACACTTGGGCACATTGCTCTATTCGTGGTGGACATGCCCAAAAAGGTACCCTTTTGGACAACTATATTCAACGTATATCATTTTATAACGAATGGAGAAGCTGCTTGTGCGCCGCAGGCAGCTTTGCTGTTGATCCTTCCAGGCTCTGCTAGGGAGATCAAGAAGGCACTCCTACACTTTTGTTTGTCGACCGTAAAGTCTGTAATACCAAGATTTTGGAGACCTCCTGACACCCTAGAAATAGTAGAGTGAGTAGAGGAAATGTAATATTTACAGAGAATGGAAGAATTGACCGGAATGATAAATGACAACAGCGGGAGTTTGCTCGCAGTATGGTCCCCATGGAAATCTTTCTGTGCATCCTTGAAGATGGAGGGAGTTGTTGGGAGTGGGCTAATTAGTAAATAAGTTAATTGAACTGGGGAAAGATAATGGGAGGGAGAGGAGAAAGAATTGACCCTTTTTTTTTTTTTTCTATTCCCTAAGTGGCTGGGGGTTGGGTTTATGGAGGAGAAGATGTTTTAAGAATTTTTCCTCTTATGGGAGACTATAAATGTATACTTGAGCCTCTCTATGATAATGTAGAATGTGGTAGATTTATTTAGGACTAGAGAGACCGGTAACTGAAGATTATATGAACGATTGTGTTTGTGTTAATATTGATGCAAAACTTCAATAAAAATCATAATAAATGAAAACACATAAGTGACTTCAAAGCCCATACATATGAAACTTTATGGAGCCTTCATATGAGAAATCGCACAAACTTTGGGGGGGGGGGGGAATAAACTATTCTCAGCCTGAAATTCTAAATTGTTGACATTAGTGAGTCAGAACTTCATGTGGATGGAGTGGTTGTCATGCTCCAATCCAAAAGAGACAAGGATAGTCACTTGATGTTGCTGAAACATAAATGTGTTTATGCTTAGCCTGTAATATTTATGGCAGAAAATTACATGAATAGGTTTGAAGCAAATCTTCACTACATCTGAGCACCACAAACCATATTTATTGTCTCTATGCTTTATTTTGTTGAAAAATTACTTTGTAAAACACCCCCCTAGCATTTGCCCATCTGGAGTTAGTGCAAATGATTAATGTTGCATTTACTTCCTGGAATCCATCTGCCCTTAGCTCAATCATGCATGCAGGAGAGTGTGCTTAGCTAAGAAAGCCCCTCCTTCTCTCCTCCCCTCCTGAAGACTCTTGGGATGTATGACATCATTTGCCTAGGATTGGAAACCAGGAAGTAACTAAAGAAATGTAAAAAAAAAAAAAAAAACAATAATTTTTAAAATGCGTAAATATGATATATTTTCCTATCTATTTACTAATGCTAGCAGCATGAGGATTAAAAATAATCAATGTTGATTGGGAGATTGAAGTCCCACTTCCCGTCACATACCTGTATGTCATTTTGAGGATGTGGTTGTACCGGAGTGATGTCTGCAGCTACAGGCATCACCCCGGTACCGTTTTCTATAGCAGACAGTTGTCTTTCATGTGATAACAACCGATGCGACTAATTAGCCGCTCGGCCGTTATCACAAGCAGCAGGAGGGAGCGTAAAATAAATAAGTAAAAAAGACATTTTAAAAAGCACCCCCATCCCCATGTGCTCCCACGCCAAATAAAATGCATACGTAAGTCACATCCGCAAATGTAAACAGTGTTTAAATCACACATGGGAGGTATCGCTGCGATCATTAACGCGAGAGCAATAATTCTAGCAAATTACCTCCTCTGTAACTCTAAACTGGTAACTGCTAAAAATTTTGAAAGCGTCGCCTATGGAGATTTTTAGGTACTATAGTTGGTCGCCATTCCATGACTGCATGCAATTTTAAAGAGTAAAATGTTGGGTATCGATTTACTCGGCGTAACCTCATCTTTCACAGTATACAAAAGAATTGGGCTAACTTTACTGTTTAGTTCCTTTTAATTTCAGTGAAGTGTATTTTTTCCAAAAAAATTGCTTTGAAAGACCACTGTGTGACATAAAATTTTGCAACGACCGCCATTTTATTCTCCAGAGTCTCTGCTAAAAATATATATATAATGTTTGGGGGTTCTTAGTAATTGTTTTGCGAAAAATACAAATTTTAACTTGTCAGAAATAGGCCTGGTCTTTAAGTGGTTAAGCAAGACTGTGAATAATCCTCTGACCTGAGCAGGGTATATTTCACACATAGATACTGTACACAGTAAGTATGCTCAATAGTAGGTTCAGGCATCTCTGCCCTTCATCAGGTTTAGACTGCAGCCAAAAATAAATCTGTTGTGTGGATTTGCCATTTAGTGGTGCAGAATCCATTTCTTGGGTACTAGGTATAACTGATGTAAACATGCATTACTTTCCCAGCTCGAGTCAATCCTATTCTGAAAAATACACACATGCTTCTTGCTGTCTGTCCTTTAATGGACGCGCTGCAGAAGGTTATGTAGTTGCTATTTAATTGCTAATGCAAATTCCAATGTTCACATTAGCTTGACCTTTACAGAGTTGTAATTAGGCATGGCCTTTGCACTGGAAACTGTGGATGCTTATCATATTAGTGAAAGCTCATATATTATACATACTGAGCAGTGGTTTGCATGCTATAAAATGGTATACCCGTGGTCAGCTTAATGGATCTCGCTTTTTTTTTTCTCTTTTGTAGATAAATGTACTTCAGTCCAAAAGGAGATCTGAGATTTTAAAATCTGTAAGTACTAAATGTATGTTTATCAGCCTTAAATATAGAACAGCTCTGTAGGTCTGTATTGTCTTTTATGTCACTGATTGAAGATGGATAATAAGTGCCCATGCAAAGTTTACAGTTCCATTTTAAAATAGATGCTGATCACTCAGTAAATACATTCAGATTGAAAATTAAAAAAAAAATGGAGCAGTTTTTACTGTGTGTTAATCTGACCTCTTCTAACCTATCTTAAAAGTACTACATTTGTTACCTCAGTGCTACTCCTGCATTAGTTTTGCATCCTGTTTTAAGTAGTGAACCTTAAACACTTGTCTATCAGCCAGATGTATGAACACACAGGCTGGGAAGCCCTCTTAATTGTTGCTGCAGTTGTGTAGACCTGTGAACTCGTCTCCAACTCAGGGATCTCAACACTATAGTGTCCAATAGATATATCCCTGGGTGGTTTAGCTCTTTTGACATCTATAAAAAAGTGGCCTAATGGTTGGCAGTTTTTGGTTCAGATTCCACCCAGGACAATTCTGCATGGAGTTTGCGTGTTCTCCCATGTCAGTATGATTTTTCTCCAGGTGATTTTTTTCCATTCAAAAGTCCTAAAATATACTGGTTGGTAGATTTTTTGACTTCCCTAATTATGCATAGTGTGAGTGCTGTTGGGACAGTGACTAATGTGAATAGACTTTTTTCAAATGTTTATATCAAATTTAATGTTCCAGATCCCTAGTAGTTTTTCAGACTGTAACAATACCTGTTGTCTGATGTGTATGTTATTTGCCAATTCATTTTTTATTTACCAGCTTTGGACACAAGTTGTGCTACACATGATCAAAACAACTTCATTGATATGCATACGTGATTAGCACTTTTACCTAGCAGCACTAGGGTCGCCAGTTCGAATCTCAAATATAGCAACCTGTCTCAGTGTTTATAAGAACTATTCAGGGGCAAGATAAGTAGATCCAAAAGTAACAATGTTTCTTTGTATCTACTTTGTTTTATTCATCTTCAGATGAAGGGATGATCTTGGATCTGCATATGATGTTGGTTAAAGCAACTAAAAAGTAAAAAAACAAAAAATAATAAAATTGTATATTTAATAAAATGTGTGCCTAATTAACCCCTATTAATCCTAAGTTTATCGTAATTATCACTAATGGACCTGTTCTTCCCCTCCTCACCTTAACTGTTTTCAATTTTTCTAACATTTGATATTTAAACTTTTTTTTGGCCCAATTCCTGAACCTTCACACCTCCGATCAGCCCAATTCCTGAACCTTCACACCTCCGATCAGCCCAATTCCTGAACCTTCACACCTCCGATCAGCCCAATTCCTGAACCTTCACACCTCAGATCAGCCCAGTCCCTGCACCTTCACACCTCAGATCACCCCAGTCCCTGCACCTTTACACCACAGAGCAGCCCCAATTCCTGAACCATCGCACCTCAGATCACCTCAGTTTCTGCAACTTCACACCTCAGATCAGCCCTTATTCTTTCACTTTTAAAGCTCAGATCAGCCCAATTCCTGCACCTTACACCTCACAGCACCTGAATCATCACAACTCCAATAACCCCCATTGCTGCACCATCACACCTCAGATTACCCCAATTGCTGCACCATCACACCTCAGATTACCCCAATTGCTGCACCATCACACCCTAGATCACCCCAATTCCTGCACCATCACACCTCCCATCACCCCAATTCCTGCACCTTCACATCTCAGATCAGCCCCAGTTCCCACACCATCACACCTCAGATCACCTAAACTCCTGATCCCTCACACCTCAGATCACCCCAAATCCTGCAGTTTCCCACCTTAGATCAGTCCAAATTCCTTCACCATCATATCTCAGATCAGCCCCAACTCCTGCACCTCATATCAGCCCAATTCCTATGCTATAGACCTCAGAACACCCCAATTTCTGCACCTTTCCCCCTTAAGATCAGTCCCAAATTCTTGTATGTTCAAAGCGTAAAACGGCACCAATTCCTGCATCTTCAGACCTCAAATCACCTTAATTCCTGGATCTTCATACCTCAATGTCTGCATCTTTACACCTCCGATCACCCAAATTCCTGCACCTTTACACCTTAGATGAGCCCCAATTCCTGAACCTTTACACCTCAGATCAGTCCCTAATCGGGTACCTTCATACCGCAGATCAACCTGCTGCACCATCACACCTCAAATCACCCTAATTCCTGCATTTTCACACTCAGATCAGCCCTAATTCTAATACTAACTTGCCTTCAAAGCTCGGAGCAGCCCCAATTCCTACATCCTTACACCTCAAATCACCCCAATATCGCACCTCAGATCACCCCAATTCCTGAACCTTCACACCTCGGATATTTCCAAATCTTGCACCTCTGAATTAGTAGTTCCCAATAGCTGGTTAATTACCAGTCCAAAATGAGAGCCGGCAGCTTGAAGTGACTGACTCAAGACAAAGACCGGATCTAGGCTGTCTGATGTGGGGGTGCAGTACAAAATGTCAGGGGGGCACAGGATGGTAGGTCAGCAGGGCAGAGTACAAGGGGGACAGGAGTTGGTAGTGCAATGTACAGGGGACAGCGGGGGAGGGGGGGGGGGTTAAGCAGGGCAGAGGACAGCCATCAACAGGGCTTGGTTGTCTGGAGGGGGGGGGGGTTGTCACTGCTGACAGGGAACTCAGCTGCTCCTTCCAACACTGCATATACAGTGGGGAAAATAATTATTTGATCCCCTGCAGATTATGTAAGTTTGCCCACTTAGAAAGAAATAAAGGGTCTATATTTTTATTATAGGTGTATTTTAAATGATAGAGACAGAGTATCAACCAAAGAAAGCAGAAGAAAACACTATACAAATGTTAGAAATTGAGTTGCAGTTCATTGAGTAAAATAAATATTTGATCCCCGAGCAAAAGTTGGCTTAGTACTTGGTGGAGAAACCCTTTTTGGCAAGCACAGAGGTAAGACGTTCTTGTAGTTGGTTACCAGGTTTGCAGACATCTCGGGAGGGATTTTGGTCCACTCTCCATTACAGATCTTCTCTAAATCCTTAAGGTTTCTTGGCTGTCACTTGGAAACTTGAAGTTTCAGCTTCCTCAATAAATGTTCTGTAATGTGCTTCTTCTTGAGCCACTCCTTTGTTGCCTTGGCGGTATGTTTTGGGTCATTGTCATGCTGGAAGACCCCCTCCATTATCGATCCTTAGTGTTTTGGCTAAGGAAGAAGGTTCTCATCCAGGATTTTACAATACATGGCCCTGTCCATTGGCCCCTCATGTGGCAAAGTCAGCCTGTACCTTTAGCAGAGAAACTGCCCCAAACACAATGTTTTCATCTCCTTGCTTGACTGTAGGGATGGTGTTCTTAGGGTCATAGTCAGCATTTTTCTTCCTCCAAACACAAGTGGAGTTATTGCCAAAGGTCTAAATTGTGGTCTAATCTGACCACTGCACTTTCTTCCATTCCTCCTCTGAATTATTTTGATGTTCATTGGCAAACTTCAGACGGGCCTGTACATGTGCCTTTTTGAAGAGAGGAACCTTGCGCGTGCTGCGAGATTTCAGTCCATGGCATCGTATTGCATTACCAATGGTTTGTTTGTTTGACTGTGGTCCCAACTGTCTTGAGATCATTCACAAGCTCCTCCCGTGTAGTTCTGGGCTGATCCTTCACTTTTCTCACGATCATCCTCCAGACCGAGGGCGATTGGTGTTTTTGTATTTCTTTTATTTGTGAATAATCACTCCAACAGTTGTCTCCTTCTCACCCAGCTTTTTGCTGATGGTCTTGTAGCCCATTCCAGCCATGTGTAGGTCTACAATCTTGTCCCTGACGTGCTTTGACAGCTCTTTGGTCTTGCCCATGATGGTGATGTTTGAATGGAAGAAAGAGATTCTGTGGACCGGTGTCTTTTTTATACACATAAGTTGACGTTGGGAGCGCCGTCTTGAATTGACAGGACTTATCTATGTACCACATGCACACATACTGTAGCTAGTGTGAGGGAGCCAGAATTATTGTTGGTTGGTAGAGGGTCAAAAACTTATTTTACTCACTGAACTGCAACTCAATTTATAACATTTATATTGTGTTTTTTTTTCTGGATTTTTGGTTGATAACCTGGATTTTCACAATGTGTAGCTGGCTGTTGCAGGCCTAGGATTTTACAGGTCAGAACTGCAGCTGCCCGCCACACGCTGTGCTGATCGAGGTTTTGTCTGAAAAAGAAACCAATTAGCTGTGTGCGGTGTGTAGGGGAAGAGACACTTAGCTGCATGTCCTGTGGCAACTCTGACTGTAGTCCGAGGATGGGAGGATGAGCTTAGATCCGGCCATTCGCTGTTTTAGTGTCTGCAGTATGTAAGCCAAGTGAAGTGGATGGGAATGGAGGCAGGCAGCCAATGAGGTGAACCCTAAAGAGTTCCCTCTTGTGTAGCCAGCCTCAACTGTCGTCCGTCTTTGCTGATAGGTAGGAGGTGGGTATCCCTCTCCATAGATAGAATGGAGAGGTTCCAGCATAAATGTGGCTGCTGGCCATTTGTGGCATGCCTGTCGGGGGTTACCGACCCTGATCTACAGTAACAATTTTTTTTTTCGTAAACTAACTCTTATCATAGTAGATTAAAGTGTGTTTTTTATTCTTTTATTTTTTGTCTATTGATTGCATAAAAAATAGTAATTTTTACAAGACAATATTGCCAAAGACCAACTCCCACCCCCCTCCTAACGCCTATGCTGACTAACCTGTGTAAAAAAAAAAAAAAAAAAAGTGGTGGCTGCAGAGAAGTGACGTCACCCATAGGCCCCTATGTCCCAGCCATTGTCACTGCTCCCTCCTCTCCCCTGACTCTGACCCTGGCTGGCACAGGGGAGCCAGGTCATGTAAACGGACTAGAGTAGCCTGAAAATAGGCAAGCATATTCATCTTTTTTTACACCGGTTCGTCAGCATAGGTGTTATGTGGAGACACTTTTAAGACCAGATAGGTTTTTGACTGGAATTCTACTTTTAGGTGTTTTAGGTGATGCCAAAGTTCTTGCTCATTTAACAGGCCCATAGTAGAAATTAAAAGTATAACTAAAGGCAAAACTTTTTTAATTTTAGATAGAATGAAGAGGTATTAGAACACCTGTCAGTTTTTTTTTTCTTTACTGTCTGTGCCCCCATTAGGGAGATTCACCCTCTCCATTTGTCCTGTTTACCATTATCATTGGTCATGAAATTAAAAGAAAATAACATTTTGGACTGTCCCCAGAAAAGTAATATAGGGTAAATCTTCACATGGGGAACACTGGTTCTGGTGACCTGGGGTTTCCCAAGGAATTTCCTTTATTTTTCAGGGATTTCCTCTCATTTCTTGTTTGGCTATGGGACAGGAAGTGAAAGGAAATCTCTGCAATGGGACACAGATGACAAAAAAAAAAATTAGAGAGTTTATAACCCTCCCTTACTCTATGCAAAATTAAAAAAAAAAAAAAAAAAAGTTTTGCCTATTGTCTACTTTAAAAATTGCCCTGTTCCAGATGTGAAAGCTGAAGTGGTTAAATTTTGTTATTTTTTTTGTCTGTTCTGAAGGCTACACTCCGTGTAAAATTAAAAATGTACAAAGTTTAACAGAGACCTTTTAAAATGGCAGCCTAGGATAGTCCAAACAGCAGTTATGGGTTGTGGGATGCAGAAACTGTAAACCAGAAGTACATTTTTTTCCTCTGCTAACTAGTGGATGTCCGTTAATATGCTCTGCACCCTGTTGCTATAAATTTGTCAAATTTAGCTCAAACTGTATTTATTCCTTATTCGCATGTAGTCTCTTTAACCACTTACCTACCGCCCGCCGTCGATTTATGTTGGTCCTTTGAAGCTAAATACCGGGGTTATGGCAGCAGATAGCTGTCATAACCCCCGGTATTTTTTAAAATGGCGGGCGATCGGCTTTTAGGTCAGGGTGGTCCCAGTGGTGGATTCGCCGCGGGATCACCCTTTACGGTGCGGCGGAAGAGTTGCCCCCTTCCCCCGCATCGCGGTCCTTTTTCCCGCTTACTGGACCCGCCGGCAGTGGGGAAAACGATCCAGTCCCGGATCCTCTTAGACAGGATGGACCTCACTCGACTCTATGGTCTTGAAAGACCGGAGCAACGTCAAACGCCGTTGCCTAGCAACCGGTTTAAAGAGCCAATTTTTTTTTTTTATTAACCATTTTTTTTTCTTTTTTAGTGTACTTGTGAGGTCTGAGGTCTTTCTGACCCCAGATCTCACAATAAAGAGGTCCTGTCATGCCTATTTCTATTACAAGGAATGTTTACATTATATTACGGCATGATAAAAAATATTGCAACAATCTCCATTTTATTCTCTAGGGTCTCTGCTAAAAAAAAATATATATATATATATATATATAATGTTTGAGCGTTCTAAGTAGTTTTCTAGCAAAAAAAAACAGATTTTAGCTTGTAAACCCCAAGTGTCAAAAAGAGGCTTGGTCTTAAAGTGGTTAAACCATCAGTGTAATCTCTTTAGGCCCCTTTCACACTAGTGCGACTTGTCCCGCGATTTTGGACCGCAAAATCGCATGACAAGTCTTTTTCCATTATTTTCAATGAGCCCCATTCATATCAGTGCGTTTTGAAGTTGCACCGACTTCAAAGTAGTTCCTGCACTACTTTGCCATGATTTGATTGCGTTTTGAGCCATAGCCATTGCTTTCAAAATCGCGTCAAAGTCGTGGCAAAATCACAGCAAAATCGCGGTAAAATCGCGTCGCATAAGTGTGAAAGGGGCCTTAAACTATCAGTTCATAGCAGTTTTGATGTTAACCAGCAGTTTATCTTGTACACTGAAATTTTGATGCACTTCTTTCTTATTTAGGAACTAAACCCTAAATTTTCCCCAGAGATTTATTTTTTCTTTAATTATTTGCAAAGTAACCTCTTCGGAATAATGGTAATTGCAGATAATTACTGTCCCATATATGCAATGATTACAGTGCATAACCAACATATCTCAGTGAGTCTGTGCAGAATGTACCATATGATAAGCACAGCGCTGGTAATTAAAACCAAATACAAGTCGGTGTCAACTTACAGGTTAATGGAATGGAAAACTTCTGAGTCTGTGAATCTTTCCAGAACATGATCTGTAATGCTGTATTTATTTATTTATTTTTTAGAAAAGTTTAAAAGGAAAGGAAAAAAGGGCATTTAAATGTAAAATGTTAATGATCAAATGACTTACTTCTTTCTGTCCATCATTAGATTGATTTCTGCACTCATTAATACTCTAGGGAAAGGTAATGATTCTGCAGTATCCCCACATGCATCGTGCACTTTTTCTGTATTTGGAGCAGCGTATTGATCTCTGGACATTCTTCTTGCCTGCAGCACAGTTCTGAGCTGCTGTGTATCTGTGGCTCTCCTGTATGAGCTGCTACTGCTGCAGGACTCTGACAAGCTGCTTTAGTCCCCCCCCCCCCCCCCCCCCCGCTAGAAATACAGAGCTCTATAACATGTTTACAGCTAATAAAACATAGGCTTTTTCTGCAAGAAAGCTGACAGCAGGGAAATGTTGTAGGTTTTATGAAATGTGTTTGTAAGACCAGGAGAATGGGTTTGTACCGGTTTTGCTGAGTCACTGAATGCATGGATTTTAAATGTATTCCCCCAGGTTTTTTTTAAAGAGACCTGTAATGTTACCCACAGAGAAATGTTGATGTATGCATGGTCTGCTGCAATTACTGCATGTTCATAATTATTTGTGCAAGGAATTTCTTGCCTAATAATAGTTTTTTTATTTTATTTTTTTGTTTAACAGATGCTGTCCTTTATGTATGCCCATCTGGCTTTCTTCCACCAAGGTTATGACCTATTCAGTGAACTTGAGCCGTACATGAAGGATTTAGGCGCACAGGTAATTATTTGGCATATCTTAAAACGACTGTTCCTAGCTCTTTCTGGCACTTTATCCTTTTTTTCCTTAGTTGTAGGTTAAAGAAATGCAGCTGTTTACATTTGCGCAGGACAGAAAAAGGGGCAGGTCTTCATGCCAAACACAACTTTCAGCGCAATATTATTTTAATGCTTTATTTTTTTGTTTGGTTGTGCAGTAAATTTTAGATGAATTAAAGCATATGTACATCGTAACAATGAACTTTTTTTTATTTTTTTTATTTGCTCTGTTTTGGTCTGTTAAATATACAATCTTGTCCGAAATTCAGAGCTATTCTGTGCACATGCTCACTTCCTGTGTGTAATTAACCCACCCAGTCCTTACCTTGGGACTACAGAATGATTAGCCTTTATGTTGTGGAGTTGGGAGTAAAAGCAACAATTCTAGGGCTCTAAACTAATAACCTGTAAGGCCTCTTTAAAGCATTGCCCATGGACTATTTTGGGTACTATATAGTTTTCTGCAATTTACTATATAGTACTATATATAGTATGCGCAAATTTAAGGCTTGGCGTGTTTAACCTTATTCCTTGATGCAACCCCTTCTTTTAAATTTCACCAAAAAAAGGGCATAATGTGTGTGTTTGCACTCAAATTCATGTTAGTGTATTTTCTCCTGAAAATATGCATTTGATAAATAGCTGCGCAAATTTCATGCAACATAAATTGTACCTACTATAATTTTCTTCTCCAGGGCCTCTATTACAATTTTACTCCCAAGGGCCTCTTCTTTCAGTAAATAATATAATTATTTTTTGGGGGGGTTAAAGTAATTTCTAGCAAAAAAATGCAGATATTAAAATGTAGTGTGAAAAATTAAAAAATTGCCCTATTACACAAGTGGTTATTCTCCTCCTGCAATTTTGATTATGAAATTATTCGCTATATGTCTGAATCCATTTTCCATGCATCGGTCACTAGAAAAATACTATACAGGTTAGCTAAAAATGATAATATTTTTGCCTGGTCTGTGTCACAGTCAGTCTTTTTTTGTCTATGTTGTTAGAATGTGATTGTGTGTCTATCTAATTCTCTAGATGTAAAGATTAAGGGCTCTTTCACATGGCCGCTCCGCTGACATCCGCAATGCCATAGACTTACATTATGTCCGCAAATCATCCGCAAAAAAATAGGATGATTTGCGGACATAATGTAAGTCTATGGCATTGCGGATGTCAGCGGAATACCATCCGCTGACATCCGATTTTCCTCCTTTCAGTTCTGTTCCGTTTTTTGGAACGGAACAGAACCCTATTTTTTCATCCGTGTGAAAAACGGAAAGGAAAGGAAAATCGGATGTCAGCGGTGTCATCCGCTGACATCCGCAATGCCATAGACTTTCATTATGTCCGCATATCATCCGCAAACGGATGGGATGATATGCGGGCATACAGAGCGGATGACACAAATGTCATCCGCTCCGTGAAAAAAAACAAGTCCCGCAGCGGAGCGGCCATCTGAAAGAGCCCTAATAAGTTAGAGATTGATCGATCTGCACTTTTCAGTCACAAAGAATATTTTACTCCATTTTCCCTACTTACGTACATTTGAAGTATTTTGGGGGGGGCGGGGTTGGGGTGTTTGAGGTATTAACATCTAAAGCTGGCCATACATGGATCGAAATTCAGCCAGCTTAGGAGGGGCCAGCCACATTTCAGTCAATGTGTGGCCACTGTGGTTGAACAGAAGACAATCTGCTGATCAAATTATGTTCCACAGCGTGGCTAGTATTTTTTTCGCTAGGTCAGCGGTGCAGGCAATAGGCTGCAGCGCTGTTCAGTGTATTCTGACAGCAGGGAAGTCTCAAATGTGTGGATGTGGGAGTTGGGTCAGTTTTTTTTTTTTGTTCAACCTGCCTAAGTGACCCAAGGAGAACATAAAATTCCATGAAGTGTGTCCCTGCTGGTAGTGTAACCCGTTACCTGATTACTTGGGCTAGATATGTATTGTGAACTTAGGTTATTAATACTTACTGCTTGTAACATTATTATATGAAACTTCTTTACCCCTTTTTTGTAAACTATTATTTGCAAGTATATGTCAGTCTGTATGCATAGCAGTATATATGATCCAAAGAAATCTACCTTTTACAGAATGGACAGATTTTGACCAGCTTTTTTTCCCCCTTTTTTTTCAGTTGGATTGTCTTGTTGTGGATGCTGCAAAGGAAAAGAGAGATATGGAGCTTAAACACTCAACAATTCAGCAGAAGGTAGGTAGGTGTGCACAATAAATTCAGTGTAAAGGCGCAGTACACACTGAAGACCTGCACTGAACATTAGTATGCAGAGTTGATGGTCTCCTGCTTGGCTTTTATTTCCAATCAAGGTCATGGCTGCAGTTGAAACATCATTCTTTGAATTATTTATATGGTGCCAGTGAACAATACTCTTTGAATACTAAGATGTTCACCATTTAGATGGCTTTTTTGTGTGTATTTTTTAAAATAAAAAAAAAAGTTAAATGACATATGTAACTTTTAAATTCTGACTTTTTTTTTTGTTCTTAAGAAGAAGCCAGCTTTGGTGTTTTAGTTATGTGAATTGTATATTCATGATTTTTCTGATAGTGTTTTAGGGGTGCTTCAGCCATATGTTGCAGAATTGATAGCTATCCCCGTTTTGCAGTAGTATGAATTTTGGTAAACTTCTGCCTGAAAGGCATCAAGAAGTTTTTGACGCTAGCAGAGGAGTGGGAAGTTGCTTTGGTGTGCAATGCTTAAACTGGTTTCTGGATCTGGCTGTACATGGAAAGAGGTGGTCACACGATACTGGCTGTTCTTAGAACAATTTTTCTGAATGTAAACTACAGCAGAGTCAATAAGTGAGTCAAGGAATTATTCGGAGTTACAAAAGGTTGGCCAGTTTGCTATTGTACTTTGCTTAGTCAGCAGGGATAAGCCAGCATCGTTGTGGTCTGCTTATAACTTAGAAGCTTAGAGCTCTGCTAGTATAGTATGAACGAAGTAGTTGATGTAGATATTAGTTCACCAGCCACCTAAAAACAACCAGAAGCCCTAATTTATGACCAACCATATTTATGATTACTTGATGAATGCAGCACCAATTACCTTGTAATCTACAGGTTTTCTTTTCCTGTGGTATAAAGAGCAAAAAGGTTTAAAGTATTTTTTTAAATAACAAATATAGTATATTTTAGCAGCCCCAATCTTCCTCTTCTCGGGTTCCCCGCCAGCACTCCACTTTAAGTGTGGTAGTAAGAAACTCACTAAGTGCAAGCAAAGGTAAGCCAGCTGCCAGAGCAAATGTCTCAAAAATATTAGGTCTGATCTTACAACGTAATGGACTACTTGAGGAAACCTGTTGTAGTATCAGACCTAATAACACTGACATTTTTGAAGGTGTCAGTTTTCCATGAACTGCTGTTTCCGCTAAGCTAGATCTGGCCCAGTCCAAAGATAATCTGAATTCCCGGCAGTGGAGCAGTGCTGGGGATTGTAAATGTCTGAATCTGCAAAGTGAACATTGATTTTCATTAGTGATGGCCGATTTTACTAGAATTTCCTTTGTTTGGGATTTTGCAGATGGTCATATATTCCTCACCTTCTTCTGGTTTTTGTTTTATCTCTTTAATATTAGGGCTTATCTGCTGATGACTCCAGTTACGAGTGCAATGCAGATGCAGAGAATGGTATTGTTATGGAAGGATACCTCTTTAAACGAGCTAGCAATGCTTTCAAAACCTGGAACAGGTAATTATTGCCATATTTTGGGCTGTTATGGTTAAATGTTCTGCTTATCTCGGTCATCACTAACTCTACAAAGTAAAAATGATTACAATGATATAATTCAGAGAAACTGGATGAGAGCAATGATCAGCACAGTTATGCAACGCTGCATTTATTTTTATTTATTTATTTTTTATTTGTAGTGCTTAAACTGCATTCTTGATTTCCAATTTCATGTCATGCTGCTGCTCTTAATTTGCATTTTTCATTCCTCTTCCTCCTTTCCAGTATGTTTTAATCCTGCCCCATTTTTTCACATGACAGGAAAAAGCCAGACCACTCCAGGTATCAATCAGCCTCTTCTGTCCCCTTCATGTATTTTATGTGGCACGTTCCTCTCCATGTGAACCTTGTAATTGGCATAGATCACTTGCAATGGATAAATCTCCTTGAATTTGCTATTTATCATGTTGAGGGGTAATAAATGATTATTTGGTTTTTATTCCACTAAAAATATATTCTACATTTTGGCTAAGATGTTCACCTCAAAGAGGTCTTCCATTTTTAATTCAAAACTGCATTGCTATTCCAGTCCCGTCTACATAGAACAATTCCTCTTCTTGCTCCCTGTTACCCTTTTGTTGTTGGCCAGGAATCCTGATAGATGGAACTTTGCATCTCGTTTCATCCATAACAACCTACTGGCACTTTCATCGGTACTTTTGCATCGGCAGCATAGCCAGGTTTTGTCCACATTCTAGTGCAGTGCAACGCAATCTTACCATTGCTTATTATCTCCTTTGTGTTGTTACTTCAGTTAGCAAGTTTGAAACAGGGGTTAACATTTGGATTGCCTTGAGCAAATTGTTTAACAATATCAGATATTATTGTACTATAAACTGAGAATACTTGGTTTTCAAAGAGAGCACAGAGTGATTTGTGCATGCTACTAAAAAAAACAAAAAAACAAAAAACAGATGAATATATACTAATTTCACTCATGCACTGAGATATCACTGTACACATGCAGAAAACAGTGCACAATCATGTACATGTTCTTTCTAGTAATTTTCTCAAACACATTGCATGAATAATGTTTAGCATTTGTAAGACCTTTCCTGAAGTTCTGCCCTAATGGAAGCACCTATTGTCCAGTGAGATGTTCTCCATTGCATGTTATCTTTCCTACAGGGTTGAACTCTGTGCTTGCTTGCAGTCAGTTTTGCCTTTTTAACTCCTGTTCATTTCAGGAAATTTCAATTATGA